>NC_090842.1:45835614-46168752 GCF_028021215.1 Eschrichtius robustus
AACTGCCCTACCCCAAGGATTCAGGGATGTGCTGCCCGATTAGTTGAGATCAGCCCTTCTGGCTCTTTCATGGATGAAACCAACTGGGCAAAGAGCCGTTCTAAGCGGGGGACCATGGTGTCTTTCCCTAGTCTACACAGAAACAGCACTCTGAGGGAGACGAGCTGCTGGCGTTTGGTAGCAACATCTCCAATTTCATAGAGAAAACACCAGACCTCGGTGTGCCTTCCTCTGGAAAGGAAACTTTGCTTTCATTCCTTAGGTGGCACTTTGGCTCAGAACTGCCCTACCCCAAGGATTCAGGGATGTGCAGCCCGATTAGTTGAGATCAGCCCTTTTGGCTCTTTCATGCATGAAACCAGCTGGGCATAGAGCCGTTCTAAGCTGGGGACTATGGTGTCTTTCCCTAGTCTACACAAAAACTGCACTGTGAGGGAGACGAGCTGCTGGCGTTTGTTAGCAACATCTCCTAATCTGAAGAGAAACATTTCGTTGTAAGCGGGTTGCCTCAGCCTTGCCACATGTTCTCAACTGGTTATAAAGGAGGGCAGTCACTAGGCCTCAGCTTTCAAGCACACTCCAATTTGATAGAGAAAACACCAGGCCTCGGTGTGCCTTCCTGTGGCAAGGAAACTTTGCTTTCATTCCTTAGGTGGCACTTTGGCTCAGAACTGCCCTACCCCAAGGTTTCAGGGATGTGCAGCCCGATTAGTTGAGATCAGCCCTTCTGACTCTTTCATGGATGAAACCAAATGGGCAAAGAGCCGTTCTAACCTGGGGACCATGCTGTCTTTCCCTGGTCTACACAGACACAGCACTCTGAGGAAGACGAGCTGCTGGCGTTTCGTAGCAACATCCCCTATTCTGAAGGGAAACATTTCATTGTAAGCGGGTTGCATCAGCCTTTCCACATGTTCTCAACTGGTTATAATGGAGGGCAGTCAGTAGGCCTCACCCTTCAAGCCCACTCCAATTTCATAGAGAAATCACCAGGCCTCGGTCTGCCTTCCTGTGGCAAGGAAACTTTGCTTTCATTCCTTAGGTGGCACTTTGGCTCAGAACTGCCCTACCCCAAGGATTCAGGGATGTGCTGCCCGATTAGTTGAGATCAGCCCTTCTTGCTCTTTCATGGATGAAACCGACTGGGCAAAGAGCCGTTCTAAGTGGGGGACCATGGTGTCTTTCCCTAGTCTACACAGAAACAGCACTCTGAGGGAGACGAGCTGCTGGCGTTTGGTAGCAACATCTCTTAATCTGAAGAGAAACATTTCGTTGTAAGCGGGTTGCCTCAGCCTTGCCACAGGTTCTCAACTGGTTATAAAGGAGGGCAGACACTAGGCCTCACCTTTCAAGCACACTCCAATTTCATAGAGAGAACACCAGGCCACGGTGTGCATTCCTTTGGCAAGGAAACTTTGCTTTCATTCCTTAGGTGGCACTTTGGCTCAGAACTGCCCTACCCCAAGGATTCAGGGATGTGCAGCCCGATTAGTTGAGATCAACCCTTCTGGCTCTTTCATGGATGAAACCAACTGGGCAAAGAGCCGTTCTAAGCTGGGGACCATGCTGTCTTTCCCTGGTCTACACAGAAACAGCACTCCTAGGGAGACGAGCTGCTGGCGTTTCGTACCAACATCCCCTATTCTACAGGGAAACTTTTCGTTGTAAGCGGGTTGCATCAGCCTTGCCACATGTTCTCAACTGGTTATAATGGAGGTCATTCAATAGGCCTCACCCTTCAAGCCCACTTCAATTGCATAGAGAAAACACCAGGCCTCGGTGTGCCTTACTGTGGCAAGGAAACTGCTTTCATTCCTAAGGTGGCACTTTGGCTCAGAACTGCCCTACCCCAAGGTTTCAGGGATGTGCAGCCCGATTAGTTGAGATCAGCCCTTCTGGCTCTTTCATGGATGAAACAAACTGGGCAAAGTGCCGTTCTAAGCTGGGGACCATGGTGTCTTTCTCTAGTCTACACAGAAACAGCACTCTGAGGGATACGAGCTGCTGGCGTTTGGTAGCAACATCTCCTAATCTGAAGAGAAACATTTCGTTGTAAGCGGGTAGCCTCAGCTTTGCCACATGTTCTCAACTGGTTATAAAGGAGGGCCGTCACTAGGCCTCACCTTTCAAGCACACTCCAATTTCATAGAGAAAACACCCGGCCTCGGTGTGCCTTCCTGTGGCAAGGAAACTTTGCTTTCATTCCTTAGGTGGCACTTTGGCTCAGAACTGCCCTACCCCAAGTATTCAGGGATGTACAGCCCGATTAGTTGAGATCAGCCATTCTGGCTCTTTCATGGATGAAACTAACTGGGCAAAGAGCCGTTCTAAGCTGGGGACCATGCTGTCTTTCCCTGGTCTACACAGAAACAGCACTCTCAGGAAGACGAGCTGCTGGCGTTTCGTAGCAACATCCCCTATTCTGAAGGGAAACATTTCTTTGTAAGCGGGTTGCATCAGCCTTGCCACATGTTCTCAACTGGTTATAATGTAGGGCAGTCAGTAGGCCTCACCCTTCAAGCCCACTCCAATTTCATAGAGAAAACACCAGGCATCGGTGTGCCTTCCTGTGGCAAGGAAACTTTGCTTTCATTCCTTAGGTGGCACTTTGGCTCAGAAATGCCCTATCCCAACGATTCAGGGATGTGCAGCCCGATTAGTTGAGATCAGCCCTTTGCCTCTTTCATGCATGAAACCAGCTTGGCATAGAGCCGTTCTAAGCTGGGGACCATGCTGTCTTTCCCTGGTCTACACAGAAACAGCACTCTGAGGGAGACGAGCTGCTGGCGTTTGGTAGCAACATCTCCTAATCTGAAGAGAAACATTTCGTTGTAAGCGGGTTGCCTCAGCCTTGCCACATGTTCTCAACTGGTTATAATGGAGGGCAGTCAGTAGGCCTCACCCTTCAAGCCCACTCCAATTTCATAGAGAAAACACCAGGCCTCGGTGTGCCTTCCTGTGGCACGGAAACTTTGCTTTCTTTCCTTAGGTGGCACTTTGGCAAAGAAATGACCTATCCCAAGGATTCAGGGATGTGCAGCCCGATTAGTTGGGATCAGCCCTTTTGGCTCTTTCATGCATGAAACCAGCTGGGCATAGAGCCGTTCTAACCTGGGGACTATGGTGTCTTTCCCTAGTCTACACAGAAACTGCACTCTGAGGGAGACGAGTTGCTGGCGTTTGGTAGCAACATCTCCTAATCTGAAGAGAAACATTTCGTTATAAGCGGGTTGCCTCAGCCTTGCCACAGGTTCTCAACTGGTTATAAAGGAGGGCAGTCACTAGGCCTCACCTTTCAAGCACACTCCAATTTCATAGAGAAAACACCACGCCTCGGTGTGCCTTCCTGTGGCAAGGAAACTTTGCTTTCATTCCTTAGGTGGCACTTTGGCTCAGAACTGCCCTACCCCAAGGATTCAGGGATGTGCAGCCCGATTAGTTGAGATCAGCCCTTCTGGCGCTTTCATGGATGAAACCAACTGGGCAAAGAGCCGTTCTAAGCTGGGGACCATGGTGTCTATCCCTAGTCTACACAGAACCAGCACTCTGAGGGAGACGAGCTGCTGGCGTTTGGTAGCAACATCTCCAATTTCATAGAGAAAACACCAGGCCTCGGTGTGCCTTCCTGTGGCAAGGAAACTTTGCTTTCATTCCTTAGGTGGCACTTTGGCTCAGAAATGCCCTATCCCAAGGATTCAGGGATGTGCAGCCCGATTAGTTGAGATCAGCCCTTTTGGCTCTTTCATGCATGAAACCAGCTTGGCATAGAGCCGTTCTAAGCTGGGGACCATGCTGTCTTTCCCTGGTCTACACAGAAACAGCACTCTGAGGGAGACGAGCTGCTGGCGTTTGGTAGCAACATCTCCTAATCTGAAGAGAAACATTTCGTTGTAAGCGGGTTGCCTCAGCCTTGCCACATGTTCTCAACTGGTTATAATGAAGGGCAGTCAGTAGGCCTCACCCTTCAAGCCCACAACAATTTCATAGAGAAAACACCAGGCCTCGGTGTGCCTTCCTGTGGCACGGAAACTTTGCTTTCATTCCTTAGGTGGCACTTTGGCTCAGAACTGCCCTACCCCAAGGATTCAGGGACGTGCAGCCCGATTAGTTGGGATCAGCCCTTTTGGCTCTTTCATGCATGAAACCAGCTGGGCATAGAGCCGTTCTAACCTGGGGACTATGGTGTCTTTCCCTAGTCTACACAGAAACTGCACTCTGAGGGAGACGAGTTGCTGGCGTTTGGTAGCAACATCTCCTAATCTGAAGAGAAACATTTCGTTATAAGCGGGTTGCCTCAGCCTTGCCACAGGTTCTCAACTGGTTATAAAGGAGGGAAGTCACTAGGCCTCACCTTTCAAGCACACTCCAATTTCATAGAGAAAACACCAGGCCTCGGTGTGCCTTCCTGTGGCAAGGAAACTTTGCTTTCATTCCTTAGGTGGCACTTTGGCTCAGAACTGCCCTACCCCAAGGATTCAGGGATGTGCAGCCCGATTAGTTGAGATCAGCCCTTCTGGCGCTTTCATGGATGAAACCAACTGGGCAAAGAGCCGTTCTAAGCTGGGGACCATGGTGTCTTTCCCTAGTCTACACAGAACCAGCACTCTGAGGGAGACGAGCTGCTGGCGTTTGGTAGCAACATCTCCAATTTCATAGAGAAAACACCAGGCCTCGGTGTGCCTTCCTGTGGCAAGGAAACTTTGCTTTCATTCCTTAGGTGGCACTTTGGCTCAGAACTGCCCTACCCCAAGGATTCAGGGATGTGCAGCCCGATTAGTTGAGATCAGCCCTTTTGGCTCTTTCATGCATGAAACCAGCTGGGCATAGAGCCGTTCTAAGCTGGGGACTATGGTGTCTTTCCCTAGTCTACACAGAAACTGCACTCTGAGGGAGACGAGCTGCTGGCGTTTGTTAGCAACATCTCCTAATCTGAAGAGAAACATTTCGTTGTAAGCGGGTTGTCTCAGCCTTGCCACATGTTCTCAACTGGTTATAAAGTAGGGCAGTCACTAGGCCTCAGCTTTCAAGCACACTCCAATTTGATAGAGAAAACACCAGGCCTCGGTGTGCCTTCCTGTGGCAAGGAAACTTTTCTTTCATTCCTTAGGTGGCACTTTGGCTCAGAACTGCCCCACCCCAAGGATTCAGGGATGTGCAGCCCGATTAGTTGAGATCAGCCCTTCTGGCTCTTTCATGGATGAAACTAACTGGGCAAAGAGCCGTTCTAAGCTGGGGACCATGCTGTCTTTCCCTGGTCTACACAGAAACAGGACTCTGAGGGAGACAAGCTGCTGGCGTTTCGTAGCAACACCCCCTATTCTGAAGGGAAACATTTCGATGTAAGCGGGTTGCATCAGCCTTGCCACATGTTCTCAACTGGTTATAATGGAGGGCAGTCAGTAGGCCTCACCCTTCAAGCCCACTCCAATTTCATAGAGAAAACACCAGGCCTCGGTGTGCCTTCCTGTGGCAAGGAAACTTTGCTTTCATTCCTTAGGTGGCACTTTGGCTCAGAACTGCCCTACCCCAAGGTTTCAGGGATGTGCAGCCCGATTAGTTGAGATCAGCCCTTCTGGCTCTTTCATGGATGAAACCAACTGGGCAAAGTGCCGTTCTAAGCTGGGGACCATGGTGTCTTTCCCTAGTCTACACAGAAACTGCACTCTGAGGGAGACGAGCTGCTGGCGTTTTGTAGCAACATCTCCAATTTCATAGAGAAAACACCAGGCCTCGGTGTGCCTTCCTGTGGCAAGGAAACTTTGCTTTCATTCCTTAGGTGGCACTTTGGCTCAGAACTGCCCTACCCCAAGGTTTCAGGGATGTGCAGCCCGATTAGTTGAGATCAGCACTTCTGACTCTTTCATGGATGAAACCAACAGGGCAAAGAGCCGTTCTAACCTGGGGACCATGCTGTCTTTCCCTGGTCTACACAGACACAGCACTCTGAGGAAGACGAGCTGCTGGCGTTTCGTAGCAACATCCCCTATTCTGAAGGGAAACATTTCATTGTAAGCGGGTTGCATCAGCCTTGCCACATGTTCTCAACTGGTTATAATGGAGGGCAGTCAGTAGGCCTCACCCTTCAAGCCCACTCCAATTTCATAGAGAAATCACCAGGCCTCGGTCTGCCTTCCTGTGGCAAGGAAACTTTGCTTTCATTCCTTAGGTGGCACTTTGGCTCAGAACTGCCCTACCCCAAGGATTCAGGGATGTGCTGCCCGATTAGTTGAGATCAGCCCTTCTGGCTCTTTCATGGATGAAACCAACTGGGCAAAGAGCCGTTCTAAGCGGGGGACCATGGTGTCTTTCACTAGTCTACACAGAAACAGCACTCTGAGGGAGACGAGCTGCTGGCGTTTGGTAGCAACATCTCCAATTTCATAGAGAAAACACCAGACCTCGGTGTGCCTTCCTGTGGAAAGGAAACTTTGCTTTCATTCCTTAGGTGGCACTTTGGCTCAGAACTGCCCTACCCCAAGGATTCAGGGATGTGCAGCCCGATTAGTTGAGATCAGCCCTTTTGGCTCTTTCATGCATGAAACCAGCTGGGCATAGAGCCGTTCTAAGCTGGGGACTATGGTGTCTTTCCCTAGTCTACACAAAAACTGCACTCTGAGGGAGACGAGCTGCTGGCGTTTGTTAGCAACATCTCCTAATCTGAAGAGAAACATTTCGTTGTAAGCGGGTTGCCTCAGCCTTGCCACATGTTCTCAACTGGTTATAAAGGAGGGCAGTCACTAGGCCTCAGCTTTCAAGCACACTCCAATTTGATAGAGAAAACACCAGGCCTCGGTGTGCCTTCCTGTGGCAAGGAAACTTTGCTTTCATTCCTTAGGTGGCACTTTGGCTCAGAACTGCCCTACCCCAAGGTTTCAGGGATGTGCAGCCCGATTAGTTGAGATCAGCCCTTCTGACTCTTTCATGGATGAAACCAACTGGGCAAAGAGCCGTTCTAACCTGGGGACCATGCTGTCTTTCCCTGGTCTACACAGACACAGCACTCTGAGGAAGACGAGCTGCTGGCGTTTCGTAGCAACATCCCCTATTCTGAAGGGAAACATTTCATTGTAAGCGGGTTGCATCAGCCTTGCCACATGTTCTCAACTGGTTATAATGGAGGGCAGTCAGTAGGCCTCACCCTTCAAGCCCACTCCAATTTCATAGAGAAATCACCAGGCCTCGGTCTGCCTTCCTGTGGCAAGGAAACTTTGCTTTCATTGCTTAGGTGGCACTTTGGCTCAGAACTGCCCTACCCCAAGGATTCAGGGATGTGCTGCCCGATTAGTTGAGATCAGCCCTTCTTGCTCTTTCATGGATGAAACCGACTGGGCAAAGAGCCGTTCTAAGTGGGGGACCATGGTGTCTTTCCCTAGTCTACACAGAAACAGCACTCTGAGGGAGACGAGCTGCTGGCGTTTGGTAGCAACATCTCTTAATCTGAAGAGAAACATTTCGTTGTAAGCGGGTTGCCTCAGCCTTGCCACAGGTTCTCAACTGGTTATAAAGGAGGGCAGACACTAGGCCTCACCTTTCAAGCACACTCCAATTTCATAGAGAGAACACCAGGCCTCGGTGTGCCTTCCTTTGGCAAGGAAACTTTGCTTTCATTCCTTAGGTGGCACTTTGGCTCAGAACTGCCCTACCCCAAGGATTCAGGGATGTGCAGCCCGATTAGTTGAGATCAACCCTTCTGGCTCTTTCATGGATGAAACCAACTGGGCAAAGAGCCGTTCTAAGCTGGGGACCATGCTGTCTTTCCCTGGTCTACACAGAAACAGCACTCCTAGGGAGACGAGCTGCTGGCGTTTCGTACCAACATCCCCTATTAACAGGGAAACTTTTCGTTGTAAGCGGGTTGCATCAGCCTTGCCACATGTTCTCAACTGGTTATAATGGAGGGCAGTCAGTAGGCCTCACCCTTCAAGCCCACTCCAATTTCATAGAGAAAACACCAGGCCTCGGTGTGCCTTCCTGTGGCACGGAAACTTTGCTTTCATTCCTTAGGTGGCACTTTGGCTCAGAACTGCCCTACCCCAAGGATTCAGGGACGTGCAGCCCGATTAGTTGAGATCAGCCCTTTTGGCTCTTTCATGCATGAAACCAGCTGGGCATAGAGCCGTTCTAAGCTGGGGACTATGGTGTCTTACCCTAGTCTACACAGAAACTGCACTCTGAGGGAGACGAGCTGCTGGCGTTTGTTAGCAACATCTCCTAATCTGAAGAGAAACATTTCGTTGTAAGCGGGTTGCCTCAGCCTTGCCACATGTTCTCAACTGGTTATAAAGGAGGGCAGTCACTAGGCCTCAGCTTTCAAGCACACTCCAATTTGATAGAGAAAACACCAGGCCTCGGTGTGCCTTCCTGTGGCAAGGAAATTTTGCTTTCATTCCTTAGGTGGCACTTTGGCTCAGAACTGCCCCACCCCAAGGATTCAGGGATGTGCAGCCCGATTAGTTGAGATCAGCCCTTCTGGCTCTTTCATGGATGAAACCAACTGGGCAAAGTGCCGTTCTAAGCTGGGGACCATGGTGTCTTTCTCTAGTCTACACAGAAACAGCACTCTGAGGGAGACGATCTGCTGGCGTTTGGTAGCAACATCTCCTAATCTGAAGAGAAACATTTCGTTGTAAGCGGGTAGCCTCAGATTTGCCACATGTTCTCAACTGGTTATAAAGGAGGGCCGTCACTAGGCCTCACCTTTCAAGCACACTCCAATTTCATAGAGAAAACACCAGGCCTCGGTGTGCCTTCCTGTGGCAAGGAAACTTTGCTTTCATTCCTTAGGTGGCACTTTGGCTCAGAACTTCCGTACCCCAAGGATTCAGGGATGTGCAGCCCGATTAGTTGAGATCAGCCCTTCTGACTCTTTCATGGATGAAACCAACTGGGCAAAGAGCCGTTCTAAGCTGGGGACCATGCTGTCTTTCCCTGTTCTACACAGAAACAGCACTCTGAGGGAGACGAGCTGCTGGCCTTTCATAGCAACATCCCCTATTCTGAAGGGAAACTTTTCGTTGTAAGCGGGTTACATCAGCCTTGCCACATGTTCTCAACTGGTTATAATGGAGGGCAGTCAGTAGGCCTCACCCTTCAAGCCCACTCCAATTACATAGAGGAAACACCAGGCCTCGGTCTGCCTTCCTGTGGCAAGGAAACTTTGCTTTCATTCCTTAGGTGGCACTTTGGCTCAGAAATGCCCTATCCCAAGGATTCAGGGATGTGCAGCCCGATTAGTTGAGATCAGCCCTTTTGGCTCTTTCATGCATGAAACCAGCTTGGCATAGAGCCGTTCTAAGCTGGGGACCATGCTGTCTTTCCCTGGTCTACACAGAAACAGCACTCTGAGGGAGACGAGCTGCTGGCGTTTGGTAGCAACATCTCCTAATCTGAAGAGAAACATTTCGTTGTAAGCGGGTTGCCTCAGCCTTGCCACATGTTCTCAACTGGTTATAATGCAGGGCAGTCAGTAGGCCTCACCCTTCAAGCCCACTCCAATTTCATAGAGAAAACACCAGGCATCGGTGTGCCTTCCTGTGGCAAGGAAACTTTGCTTTCATTCCTTAGGTGGCACTTTGGCTCAGAAATGCCCTATCCCAAGGATTCAGGGATGTGCAGCCCGATTAGTTGAGATCAGCCCTTTTGACTCTTTCATGCATGAAACCAGCTGGGCATAGAGCCGTTCTAAGCTGGGGACTATGGTGTCTTTCCCTAGTCTACACAGAAACTGCACTCTGAGGGAGACGAGTTGCTGGCGTTTGGTAGCAACATCTCCTAATCTGAAGAGAAACATTTCGTTATAAGCGGGTTGCCTCAGCCTTGCCACAGGTTCTCAACTGGTTATAAAGGAGGGCAGTCACTAGGCCTCACCTTTCAAGCACACTCCAATTTCATAGAGAAAATACCAGGCCTCGGTGTGCCTTCCTGTGGCAAGGAAACTTTGCTTTCATTCCTTAGGTGGCACTTTGGCTCAGAACTGCCCTACCCCAAGGATTCAGGGATGTGCAGCCCGATTAGTTGAGATCAGCCCTTCTGGCGCTTTCATGGATGAAACCAACTGGGCAAAGAGCCGTTCTAAGCTGGGGACCATGGTGTCTTTCCCTAGTCTACACAGAACCAGCACTCTGAGGGAGACGAGCTGCTGGCGTTTGGTAGCAACATCTCCAATTTCATAGAGAAAACACCAGGCCTCGGTGTGCCTTCCTGTGGCAAGGAAACTTTGCTTTCATTCCTTAGGTGGCACTTTGGCTCAGAACTGCCCTACCCCAAGGATTCAGGGATGTGCAGCCCGATTAGTTGAGATCAGCCCTTTTGGCTCTTTCATGCATGAAACCAGCTGGGCATAGAGCCGTTCTAAGCTGGGGACTATGGTGTCTTTCCCTAGTCTACACAGAAACTGCACTCTGAGGGAGACGAGCTGCTGGCGTTTGTTAGCAACATCTCCTAATCTGAAGAGAAACATTTCGTTGTAAGCGGGTTGTCTCAGCCTTGCCACATGTTCTCAACTGGTTATAAAGTAGGGCAGTCACTAGGCCTCAGCTTTCAAGCACACTCCAATTTGATAGAGAAAACACCAGGCCTCGGTGTGCCTTCCTGTGGCAAGGAAACTTTTCTTTCATTCCTTAGGTGGCACTTTGGCTCAGAACTGCCCCACCCCAAGGATTCAGGGATGTGCAGCCCGATTAGTTGAGATCAGCCCTTCTGGCTCTTTCATGGATGAAACTAACTGGGCAAAGAGCCGTTCTAAGCTGGGGACCATGCTGTCTTTCCCTGGTCTACACAGAAACAGGACTCTGAGGGAGACAAGCTGCTGGCGTTTCGTAGCAACACCCCCTATTCTGAAGGGAAACATTTCGATGTAAGCGGGTTGCATCAGCCTTGCCACATGTTCTCAACTGGTTATAATGGAGGGCAGTCAGTAGGCCTCACCCTTCAAGCCCACTCCAATTTCATAGAGAAAACACCAGGCCTCGGTGTGCCTTCCTGTGGCAAGGAAACTTTGCTTTCATTCCTTAGGTGGCACTTTGGCTCAGAACTGCCCTACCCCAAGGTTTCAGGGATGTGCAGCCCGATTAGTTGAGATCAGCCCTTCTGGCTCTTTCATGGATGAAACCAACTGGGCAAAGTGCCGTTCTAAGTTGGGGACCATGGTGTCTTTCCCTAGTCTACACAGAAACTGCACTCTGAGGGAGACGAGCTGCTGGCGTTTTGTAGCAACATCTCCAATTTCATAGAGAAAACACCAGGCCTCGGTGTGCCTTCCTGTGGCAAGGAAACTTTGCTTTCATTCCTTAGGTGGCACTTTGGCTCAGAACTGCCCTACCCCAAGGTTTCAGGGATGTGCAGCCCGATTAGTTGAGATCAGCACTTCTGACTCTTTCATGGATGAAACCAACAGGGCAAAGAGCCGTTCTAACCTGGGGACCATGCTGTCTTTCCCTGGTCTACACAGACACAGCACTCTGAGGAAGACGAGCTGCTGGCGTTTCGTAGCAACATCCCCTATTCTGAAGGGAAACATTTCATTGTAAGCGGGTTGCATCAGCCTTGCCACATGTTCTCAACTGGTTATAATGGAGGGCAGTCAGTAGGCCTCACCCTTCAAGCCCACTCCAATTTCATAGAGAAATCACCAGGCCTCGGTCTGCCTTCCTGTGGCAAGGAAACTTTGCTTTCATTCCTTAGGTGGCACTTTGGCTCAGAACTGCCCTACCCCAAGGATTCAGGGATGTGCTGCCCGATTAGTTGAGATCAGCCCTTCTGGCTCTTTCATGGATGAAACCAACTGGGCAAAGAGCCGTTCTAAGCGGGGGACCATGGTGTCTTTCACTAGTCTACACAGAAACAGCACTCTGAGGGAGACGAGCTGCTGGCGTTTGGTAGCAACATCTCCAATTTCATAGAGAAAACACCAGACCTCGGTGTGCCTTCCTGTGGAAAGGAAACTTTGCTTTCATTCCTTAGGTGGCACTTTGGCTCAGAACTGCCCTACCCCAAGGATTCAGGGATGTGCAGCCCGATTAGTTGAGATCAGCCCTTTTGGCTCTTTCATGCATGAAACCAGCTGGGCATAGAGCCGTTCTAAGCTGGGGACTATGGTGTCTTTCCCTAGTCTACACAAAAACTGCACTCTGAGGGAGACGAGCTGCTGGCGTTTGTTAGCAACATCTCCTAATCTGAAGAGAAACATTTCGTTGTAAGCGGGTTGCCTCAGCCTTGCCACATGTTCTCAACTGGTTATAAAGGAGGGCAGTCACTAGGCCTCAGCTTTCAAGCACACTCCAATTTGATAGAGAAAACACCAGGCCTCGGTGTGCCTTCCTGTGGCAAGGAAACTTTGCTTTCATTCCTTAGGTGGCACTTTGGCTCAGAACTGCCCTACCCCAAGGTTTCAGGGATGTGCAGCCCGATTAGTTGAGATCAGCCCTTCTGACTCTTTCATGGATGAAACCAACTGGGCAAAGAGCCGTTCTAAGCTGGGGACCATGCTGTCTTTCCCTGGTCTACACAGACACAGCACTCTGAGGAAGACGAGCTGCTGGCGTTTCGTAGCAACATCCCCTATTCTGAAGGGAAACATTTCATTGTAAGCGGGTTGCATCAGCCTTGCCACATGTTCTCAACTGGTTATAATGGAGGGCAGTCAGTAGGCCTCACCCTTCAAGCCCACTCCAATTTCATAGAGAAATCACCAGGCCTCGGTCTGCCTTCCTGTGGCAAGGAAACTTTGCTTTCATTCCTTAGGTGGCACTTTGGCTCAGAACTGCCCTACCCCAAGGATTCAGGGATGTGCTGCCCGATTAGTTGAGATCAGCCCTTCTTGCTCTTTCATGGATGAAACCGACTGGGCAAAGAGCCGTTCTAAGTGGGGGACCATGGTGTCTTTCCCTAGTCTACACAGAAACAGCACTCTGAGGGAGACGAGCTGCTGGCGTTTGGTAGCAACATCTCTTAATCTGAAGAGAAACATTTCGTTGTAAGCGGGTTGCCTCAGCCTTGCCACAGGTTCTCAACTGGTTATAAAGGAGGGCAGACACTAGGCCTCACCTTTCAAGCACACTCCAATTTCATAGAGAGAACACCAGGCCTCGGTGTGCCTTCCTTTGGCAAGGAAACTTTGCTTTCATTCCTTAGGTGGCACTTTGGCTCAGAACTGCCCTACCCCAAGGATTCAGGGATGTGCAGCCCGATTAGTTGAGATCAACCCTTCTGGCTCTTTCATGGATGAAACCAACTGGGCAAAGAGCCGTTCTAAGCTGGGGACCATGCTGTCTTTCCCTGGTCTACACAGAAACAGCACTCCTAGGGAGACGAGCTGCTGGCGTTTCGTACCAACATCCCCTATTAACAGGGAAACTTTTCGTTGTAAGCGGGTTGCATCAGCCTTGCCACATGTTCTCAACTGGTTATAATGGAGGGCAGTCAGTAGGCCTCACCCTTCAAGCCCACTCCAATTTCATAGAGAAAACACCAGGCCTCGGTGTGCCTTCCTGTGGCACGGAAACTTTGCTTTCATTCCTTAGGTGGCACTTTGGCTCAGAACTGCCCTACCCCAAGGATTCAGGGACGTGCAGCCCGATTAGTTGAGATCAGCCCTTTTGGCTCTTTCATGCATGAAACCAGCTGGGCATAGAGCCGTTCTAAGCTGGGGACTATGGTGTCTTACCCTAGTCTACACAGAAACTGCACTCTGAGGGAGACGAGCTGCTGGCGTTTGTTAGCAACATCTCCTAATCTGAAGAGAAACATTTCGTTGTAAGCGGGTTGCCTCAGCCTTGCCACATGTTCTCAACTGGTTATAAAGGAGGGCAGTCACTAGGCCTCAGCTTTCAAGCACACTCCAATTTGATAGAGAAAACACCAGGCCTCGGTGTGCCTTCCTGTGGCAAGGAAATTTTGCTTTCATTCCTTAGGTGGCACTTTGGCTCAGAACTGCCCCACCCCAAGGATTCAGGGATGTGCAGCCCGATTAGTTGAGATCAGCCCTTCTGGCTCTTTCATGGATGAAACCAACTGGGCAAAGTGCCGTTCTAAGCTGGGGACCATGGTGTCTTTCTCTAGTCTACACAGAAACAGCACTCTGAGGGAGACGATCTGCTGGCGTTTGGTAGCAACATCTCCTAATCTGAAGAGAAACATTTCGTTGTAAGCGGGTAGCCTCAGATTTGCCACATGTTCTCAACTGGTTATAAAGGAGGGCCGTCACTAGGCCTCACCTTTCAAGCACACTCCAATTTCATAGAGAAAACACCAGGCCTCGGTGTGCCTTCCTGTGGCAAGGAAACTTTGCTTTCATTCCTTAGGTGGCACTTTGGCTCAGAACTTCCGTACCCCAAGGATTCAGGGATGTGCAGCCCGATTAGTTGAGATCAGCCCTTCTGACTCTTTCATGGATGAAACCAACTGGGCAAAGAGCCGTTCTAAGCTGGGGACCATGCTGTCTTTCCCTGTTCTACACAGAAACAGCACTCTGAGGGAGACGAGCTGCTGGCCTTTCATAGCAACATCCCCTATTCTGAAGGGAAACTTTTCGTTGTAAGCGGGTTACATCAGCCTTGCCACATGTTCTCAACTGGTTATAATGGAGGGCAGTCAGTAGGCCTCACCCTTCAAGCCCACTCCAATTTCATAGAGGAAACACCAGGCCTCGGTCTGCCTTCCTGTGGCAAGGAAACTTTGCTTTCATTCCTTAGGTGGCACTTTGGCTCAGAAATGCCCTATCCCAAGGATTCAGGGATGTGCAGCCCGATTAGTTGAGATCAGCCCTTTTGGCTCTTTCATGCATGAAACCAGCTTGGCATAGAGCCGTTCTAAGCTGGGGACCATGCTGTCTTTCCCTGGTCTACACAGAAACAGCACTCTGAGGGAGACGAGCTGCTGGCGTTTGGTAGCAACATCTCCTAATCTGAAGAGAAACATTTCGTTGTAAGCGGGTTGCCTCAGCCTTGCCACATGTTCTCAACTGGTTATAATGCAGGGCAGTCAGTAGGCCTCACCCTTCAAGCCCACTCCAATTTCATAGAGAAAACACCAGGCATCGGTGTGCCTTCCTGTGGCAAGGAAACTTTGCTTTCATTCCTTAGGTGGCACTTTGGCTCAGAAATGCCCTATCCCAAGGATTCAGGGATGTGCAGCCCGATTAGTTGAGATCAGCCCTTTTGACTCTTTCATGCATGAAACCAGCTGGGCATAGAGCCGTTCTAAGCTGTGGACTATGGTGTCTTTCCCTAGTCTACACAGAAACTGCACTCTGAGGGAGACGAGTTGCTGGCGTTTGGTAGCAACATCTCCTAATCTGAAGAGAAACATTTCGTTATAAGCGGGTTGCCTCAGCCTTGCCACAGGTTCTCAACTGGTTATAAAGGAGGGCAGTCACTAGGCCTCACCTTTCAAGCACACTCCAATTTCATAGAGAAAACAACAGGCCTCGGTGTGCCTTCCTGTGGCAAGGAAACTTTGCTTTCATTCCTTAGGTGGCACTTTGGCTCAGAACTGCCCTACCCCAAGGATTCAGGGATGTGCAGCCCGATTAGTTGAGATCAGCCCTTCTGGCGCTTTCATGGATGAAACCACCTGGGCAAAGAGCCGTTCTAAGCTGGGGACCATGGTGTCTTTCCCTAGTCTACACAGAAACAGCACTCTGAGGGAGACGAGCTGCTGGCGTTTGGTAGCAACATCTCCAATTTCATAGAGAAAACACCAGGCCTCGGTGTGCCTTCCTGTGGCAAGGAAACTTTGCTTTCATTCCTTAGGTGGCACTTTGGCTCAGAACTGCCCTACCCCAAGGATTCAGGGATGTGCAGCCCGATTAGTTGAGATCAGCCCTTTTGGCTCTTTCATGCATGAAACCAGCTGGGCATAGAGCCGTTCTAAGCTGGGGACTATGGTGTCTTTCCCTAGTCTACACAGAAACTGCACTCTGAGGGAGACGAGCTGCTGGCGTTTGTTAGCAACATCTCCTAATCTGAAGAGAAACATTTCGTTGTAAGCGGGTTGCCTCAGCCTTGCCACATGTTCTCAACTGGTTATAAAGTAGGCCAGTCACTAGGCCTCAGCTTTCAAGCACACTCCAATTTGATAGAGAAAACACCAGGCCTCGGTGTGCCTTCCTGTGGCAAGGAAACTATTCTTTCATTCCTTAGGTGGCACTTTGGCTCAGAACTGCCCCACCCCAAGGATTCAGGGATGTGCAGCCCGATTAGTTGAGATCAGCCCTTCTGGCTCTTTCATGGATGAAACTAACTGGGCAAAGAGCCGTTCTAAGCTGGGGACCATGCTGTCTTTCCCTGGTCTACACAGAAACAGGACTCTGAGGGAGACAAGCTGCTGGCGTTTCGTAGCAACACCCCCTATTCTGAAGGGAAACATTTCGATGTAAGCGGGTTGCATGAGCCTTGCCACATGTTCTCAACTGGTTATAATGGAGGGCAGTCAGTAGGCCTCACCCTTCAAGCCCACTCCAATTTCATAGAGAAAACACCAGGCCTCGGTGTGCCTTCCTGTGGCACGGAAACTTTGCTTTCATTCCTTAGGTGGCACTTTGGCTCAGAACTGCCCTACCCCAAGGATTCAGGGACGTGCAGCCCGATTAGTTGAGATCAGCCCTTTTGGCTCTTTCATGCATGAAACCAGCTGGGCATAGAGCCGTTCTAAGCTGGGGACTATGGTGTCTTACCCTAGTCTACACAGAAACTGCACTCTGAGGGAGACGAGCTGCTGGCGTTTGTTAGCAACATCTCCTAATCTGAAGAGAAACATTTCGTTGTAAGCGGGTTGCCTCAGCCTTGCCACATGTTCTCAACTGGTTATAAAGGAGGGCAGTCACTAGGCCTCAGCTTTCAAGCACACTCCAATTTGATAGAGAAAACACCAGGCCTCGGTGTGCCTTCCTGTGGCAAGGAAATTTTGCTTTCATTCCTTAGGTGGCACTTTGGCTCAGAACTGCCCCACCCCAAGGATTCAGGGATGTGCAGCCCGATTAGTTGAGATCAGCCCTTCTGGCTCTTTCATGGATGAAACCAACTGGGCAAAGTGCCGTTCTAAGCTGGGGACCATGGTGTCTTTCTCTAGTCTACACAGAAACAGCACTCTGAGGGAGACGATCTGCTGGCGTTTGGTAGCAACATCTCCTAATCTGAAGAGAAACATTTCGTTGTAAGCGGGTAGCCTCAGCTTTGCCACATGTTCTCAACTGGTTATAAAGGAGGGCCGTCACTAGGCCTCACCTTTCAAGCACACTCCAATTTCATAGAGAAAACACCAGGCCTCGGTGTGCCTTCCTGTGGCAAGGAAACTTTGCTTTCATTCCTTAGGTGGCACTTTGGCTCAGAACTTCCGTACCCCAAGGATTCAGGGATGTGCAGCCCGATTAGTTGAGATCAGCCCTTCTGACTCTTTCATGGATGAAACCAACTGGGCAAAGAGCCGTTCTAAGCTGGGGACCATGCTGTCTTTCCCTGTTCTACACAGAAACAGCACTCTGAGGGAGACGAGCTGCTGGCCTTTCATAGCAACATCCCCTATTCTGAAGGGAAACTTTTCGTTGTAAGCGGGTTACATCAGCCTTGCCACATGTTCTCAACTGGTTATAATGGAGGGCAGTCAGTAGGCCTCACCCTTCAAGCCCACTCCAATTTCATAGAGGAAACACCAGGCCTCGGTCTGCCTTCCTGTGGCAAGGAAACTTTGCTTTCATTCCTTAGGTGGCACTTTGGCTCAGAAATGCCCTATCCCAAGGATTCAGGGATGTGCAGCCCGATTAGTTGAGATCAGCCCTTTTGGCTCTTTCATGCATGAAACCAGCTTGGCATAGAGCCGTTCTAAGCTGGGGACCATGCTGTCTTTCCCTGGTCTACACAGAAACAGCACTCTGAGGGAGACGAGCTGCTGGCGTTTGGTAGCAACATCTCCTAATCTGAAGAGAAACATTTCGTTGTAAGCGGGTTGCCTCAGCCTTGCCACATGTTCTCAACTGGTTATAATGGAGGGCAGTCAGTAGGCCTCACCCTTCAAGCCCACTCCAATTTCATAGAGAAAACACCAGGCATCGGTGTGCCTTCCTGTGGCAAGGAAACTTTGCTTTCATTCCTTAGGTGGCACTTTGGCTCAGAAATGCCCTATCCCAAGGATTCAGGGATGTGCAGCCCGATTAGTTGAGATCAGCCCTTTTGACTCTTTCATGCATGAAACCAGCTGGGCATAGAGCCGTTCTAAGCTGGGGACTATGGTGTCTTTCCCTAGTCTACACAGAAACTGCACTCTGAGGGAGACGAGTTGCTGGCGTTTGGTAGCAACATCTCCTAATCTGAAGAGAAACATTTCGTTATAAGCGGGTTGCCTCAGCCTTGCCACAGGTTCTCAACTGGTTATAAAGGAGGGCAGTCACTAGGCCTCACCTTTCAAGCACACTCCAATTTCATAGAGAAAACACCAGGCCTCGGTGTGCCTACCTGTGGCAAGGAAACTTTGCTTTCATTCCTTAGGTGGCACTTTGGCTCAGAACTGCCCTACCCCAAGGATTCAGGGATGTGCAGCCCGATTAGTTGAGATCAGCCCTTCTGGCGCTTTCATGGATGAAACCACCTGGGCAAAGAGCCGTTCTAAGCTGGGGACCATGGTGTCTTTCCCTAGTCTACACAGAAACAGCACTCTGAGGGAGACGAGCTGCTGGCGTTTGGTAGCAACATCTCCAATTTCATAGAGAAAACACCAGGCCTCGGTGTGCCTTCCTGTGGCAAGGAAACTTTGCTTTCATTCCTTAGGTGGCACTTTGGCTCAGAACTGCCCTACCCCAAGGATTCAGGGATGTGCAGCCCGATTAGTTGAGATCAGCCCTTTTGGCTCTTTCATGCATGAAACCAGCTGGGCATAGAGCCGTTCTAAGCTGGGGACTATGGTGTCTTTCCCTAGTCTACACAGAAACTGCACTCTGAGGGAGACGAGCTGCTGGCGTTTGTTAGCAACATCTCCTAATCTGAAGAGAAACATTTCGTTGTAAGCGGGTTGCCTCAGCCTTGCCACATGTTCTCAACTGGTTATAAAGTAGGCCAGTCACTAGGCCTCAGCTTTCAAGCACACTCCAATTTGATAGAGAAAACACCAGGCCTCGGTGTGCCTTCCTGTGGCAAGGAAACTATTCTTTCATTCCTTAGGTGGCACTTTGGCTCAGAACTGCCCCACCCCAAGGATTCAGGGATGTGCAGCCCGATTAGTTGAGATCAGCCCTTCTGGCTCTTTCATGGATGAAACTAACTGGGCAAAGAGCCGTTCTAAGCTGGGGACCATGCTGTCTTTCCCTGGTCTACACAGAAACAGGACTCTGAGGGAGACAAGCTGCTGGCGTTTCGTAGCAACACCCCCTATTCTGAAGGGAAACATTTCGATGTAAGCGGGTTGCATGAGCCTTGCCACATGTTCTCAACTGGTTATAATGGAGGGCAGTCAGTAGGCCTCACCCTTCAAGCCCACTCCAATTTCATAGAGAAAACACCAGGCCTCGGTGTGCCTTCCTGTGGCAAGGAAACTTTGCTTTCATTCCTTAGGTGGCACTTTGGCTCAGAACTGCCCTACCCCAAGGTTTCAGGGATGTGCAGCCCGATTAGTTGAGATCAGCCCTTCTGGCTCTTTCATGGATGAAACCAACTGGGCAAAGTGCCGTTCTAAGCTGGGGACCATGGTGTCTTTCCCTAGTCTACACAGAAACTGCACTCTGAGGGAGACGAGCTGCTGGCGTTTTGTAGCAACATCTCCAATTTCATAGAGAAAACACCAGGCCTCGGTGTGCCTTCCTGTGGCAAGGAAACTTTGCTTTCATTCCTTAGGTGGCACTTTGGCTCAGAACTGCCCTACCCCAAGGTTTCAGGGATGTGCAGCCCGATTAGTTGAGATCAGCCCTTCTGACTTTCATGGATGAAACCAACTGGGCAAAGAGCCGTTCTAACCTGGGGACCATGCTGTCTTTCCCTGGTCTACACAGACACAGCACTCTGAGGAAGACGAGCTGCTGGCGTTTCGTAGCAACATCCCCTATTCTGAAGGGAAACATTTCATTGTAAGCGGGTTGCATCAGCCTTGCCACATGTTCTCAACTGGTTATAATGGAGGGCAGTCAGTAGGCCTCACCCTTCAAGCCCACTCCAATTTCATAGAGAAATCACCAGGCCTCGGTCTGCCTTCCTGTGGCAAGGAAACTTTGCTTTCATTCCTTAGGTGGCACTTTGGCTCAGAACTGCCCTACCCCAAGGATTCAGGGATGTGCTGCCCGATTAGTTGAGATCAGCCCTTCTGGCTCTTTCATGGATGAAACCAACTGGGCAAAGAGCCGTTCTAAGCGGGGGACCATGGTGTCTTTCCCTAGTCTACACAGAAACAGCACTCCTAGGGAGACGAGCTGCTGGCGTTTCGTACCAACATCCCCTATTCTACAGGGAAACTTTTCGTTGTAAGCGGGTTGCATCAGCCTTGCCACATGTTCTCAACTGGTTATAATGGAGGGCATTCAATAGGCCTCACCCTTCAAGCCCACTCCAATTTCATAGAGAAATCACCAGGCCTCGGTCTGCCTTCCTGTGGCAAGGAAACTTTGCTTTCATTCCTTAGGTGGCACTTTGGCTCAGAACTGCCCTACCCCAAGGATTCAGGGATGTGCTGCCCGATTAGTTGAGATCAGCCCTTCTGGCTCTTTCATGGATGAAACCAACTGGGCAAAGAGCCGTTCTAAGCGGGGGACCATGGTGTCTTTCCCTAGTCTACACAGAAACAGCACTCTGACGGAGACGAGCTGCTGGCGTTTGGTAGCAACATCTCCAATTTCATAGAGAAAACACCAGACCTCGGTGTGCCTTCCTCTGGAAAGGAAACTTTGCTTTCATTCCTTAGGTGGCACTTTGGCTCAGAACTGCCCTACCCCAAGGATTCAGGGATGTGCAGCCCGATTAGTTGAGATCAGCCCTTTTGGCTCTTTCATGCATGAAACCAGCTGGGCATAGAGCCGTTCTAAGCTGGGGACTATGGTGTCTTTCCCTAGTCTACACAAAAACTGCACTCTGAGGGAGACGAGCTGCTGGCGTTTGTTAGCAACATCTCCTAATCTGAAGAGAAACATTTCGTTGTAAGCGGGTTGCCTCAGCCTTGCCACATGTTCTCAACTGGTTATAAAGGAGGGCAGTCACTAGGTCTCAGCTTTCAAGCACACTCCAATTTGATAGAGAAAACACCAGGCCTCGGTGTGCCTTCCTGTGGCAAGGAAACTTTGCTTTCATTCCTTAGGTGGCACTTTGGCTCAGAACTGCCCTACCCCAAGGTTTCAGGGATGTGCAGCCCGATTAGTTGAGATCAGCCCTTCTGACTCTTTCATGGATGAAACCAACTGGGCAAAGAGCCGTTCTAACCTGGGGACCATGCTGTCTTTCCCTGGTCTACACAGACACAGCACTCTGAGGAAGACGAGCTGCTGGCGTTTCGTAGCAACATCCCCTATTCTGAAGGGAAACTTTTCATTGTAAGCGGGTTGCATCAGCCTTTCCACATGTTCTCAACTGGTTATAATGGAGGGCAGTCAGTAGGCCTCACCCTTCAAGCCCACTCCAATTTCATAGAGAAATCACCAGGCCTCGGTCTGCCTTCCTGTGGCAAGGAAACTTTGCTTTCATTCCTTAGGTGGCACTTTGGCTCAGAACTGCCCTACCCCAAGGATTCAGGGATGTGCTGCCCGATTAGTTGAGATCAGCCCTTCTTGCTCTTTCATGGATGAAACCGACTGGGCAAAGAGCCGTTCTAAGTGGGGGACCATGGTGTCTTTCCCTAGTCTACACAGAAACAGCACTCTGAGGGAGACGAGCTGCTGGCGTTTGGTAGCAACATCTCTTAATCTGAAGAGAAACATTTCGTTGTAAGCGGGTTGCCTCAGCCTTGCCACAGGTTCTCAACTGGTTATAAAGGAGGGCAGACACTAGGCCTCACCTTTCAAGCACACTCCAATTTCATAGAGAGAACACCAGGCCACGGTGTGCATTCCTTTGGCAAGGAAACTTTGCTTTCATTCCTTAGGTGGCACTTTGGCTCACAACTGCCCTACCCCAAGGATTCAGGGATGTGCAGCCCGATTAGTTGAGATCAACCCTTCTGGCTCTTTCATGGATGAAACCAACTGGGCAAAGAGCCGTTCTAAGCTGGGGACCATGCTGTCTTTCCCTGGTCTACACAGAAACAGCACTCCTAGGGAGACGAGCTGCTGGCGTTTCGTACCAACATCCCCTATTCTACAGGGAAACTTTTCGTTGTAAGCGGGTTGCATCAGCCTTGCCACATGTTCTCAACTGGTTATAATGGAGGGCATTCAATAGGCCTCACCCTTCAAGCCCACTTCAATTGCATAGAGAAAACACCAGGCCTCGGTGTGCCTTACTGTGGCAAGGAAACTGCTTTCATTCCTAAGGTGGCACTTTGGCTCAGAACTGCCCTATCCCAAGGTTTCAGGGATGTGCAGCCCGATTAGTTGAGATCAGCCCTTCTGGCTCTTTCATGGATGAAACAAACTGGGCAAAGTGCCGTTCTAAGCTGGGGACCATGGTGTCTTTCTCTAGTCTGCACAGAAACAGCACTCTGAGGGAGACGAGCTGCTGGCGTTTGGTAGCAACATCTCCTAATCTGAAGAGAAACTTTTCGTTGTAAGCGGGTAGCCTCAGCTTTGCCACATGTTCTCAACTGGTTATAAAGGAGGGCCGTCACTAGGCCTCACCTTTCAAGCACACTCCAATTTCATAGAGAAAACACCCGGCCTCGGTGTGCCTTCCTGTGGCAAGGAAACTTTGCTTTCATTCCTTAGGTGGCACTTTGGCTCAGAACTGCCCTACCCCAAGTATTCAGGGATGTACAGCCCGATTAGTTGAGATCAGCCATTCTGGCTCTTTCATGGATGAAACTAACTGGGCAAAGAGCCGTTCTAAGCTGGGGACCATGCTGTCTTTCCCTGGTCTACACAGAAACAGGACTCTGAGGGAGACAAGCTGCTGGCGTTTCGTAGCAACACCCCCTATTCTGAAGGGAAACATTTCGATGTAAGCGGGTTGCATCAGCCTTGCCACATGTTCTCAACTGGTTATAATGGAGGGCAGTCAGTAGGCCTCACCCTTCAAGCCCACTCCAATTTCATAGAGAAAACACCAGGCCTCGGTGTGCCTTCCTGTGGCAAGGAAACTTTGCTTTCATTCCTTAGGTGGCACTTTGGCTCAGAACTGCCCTACCCCAAGGTTTCAGGGATGTGCAGCCCGATTAGTTGAGATCAGCCCTTCTGGCTCTTTCATGGATGAAACCAACTGGGCAAAGTGCCGTTCTAAGCTGGGGACCATGGTGTCTTTCCCTAGTCTACACAGAAACTGCACTCTGAGGGAGACGAGCTGCTGGCGTTTTGTAGCAACATCTCCAATTTCATAGAGAAAACACCAGGCCTCGGTGTGCCTTCCTGTGGCAAGGAAACTTTGCTTTCATTCCTTAGGTGGCACTTTGGCTCAGAACTGCCCTACCCCATGGTTTCAGGGATGTGCAGCCCGATTAGTTGAGATCAGCACTTCTGACTCTTTCATGGATGAAACCAACAGGGCAAAGAGCCGTTCTAACCTGGGGACCATGCTGTCTTTCCCTGGTCTACACAGACACAGCACTCTGAGGAAGACGAGCTGCTGGCGTTTCGTAGCAACATCCCCTATTCTGAAGGGAAACATTTCATTGTAAGCGGGTTGCATCAGCCTTGCCACATGTTCTCAACTGGTTATAATGGAGGGCAGTCAGTAGGCCTCACCCTTCAAGCCCACTCCAATTTCATAGAGAAATCACCAGGCCTCGGTCTGCCTTCCTGTGGCAAGGAAACTTTGCTTTCATTCCTTAGGTGGCACTTTGGCTCAGAACTGCCCTACCCCAAGGATTCAGGGATGTGCTGCCCGATTAGTTGAGATCAGCCCTTCTGGCTCTTTCATGGATGAAACCAACTGGGCAAAGAGCCGTTCTAAGCGGGGGACCATGGTGTCTTTCACTAGTCTACACAGAAACAGCACTCTGAGGGAGACGAGCTGCTGGCGTTTGGTAGCAACATCTCCAATTTCATAGAGAAAACACCAGACCTCGGTGTGCCTTCCTGTGGAAATGGAAACTTTGCTTTCATTCCTTAGGTGGCACTTTGGCTCAGAACTGCCCTACCCCAAGGATTCAGGGATGTGCAGCCCGATTAGTTGAGATCAGCCCTTTTGGCTGTTTCATGCATGAAACAAGCTGGGCATAGAGCCGTTCTAAGCTGGGGACTATGGTGTCTTTCCCTAGTCTACACAAAAACTGCACTCTGAGGGAGACGAGCTGCTGGCGTTTGTTAGCAACATCTCCTAATCTGAAGAGAAACATTTCGTTGTAAGCGGGTTGCCTCAGCCTTGCCACATGTTCTCAACTGGTTATAAAGGAGGGCAGTCACTAGGCCTCAGCTTTCAAGCACACTCCAATTTGATAGAGAAAACACCAGGCCTCGGTGTGCCTTCCTGTGGCAAGGAAACTTTGCTTTCATTCCTTAGGTGGCACTTTGGCTCAGAACTGCCCTACCCCAAGGTTTCAGGGATGTGCAGCCCGATTAGTTGAGATCAGCCCTTCTGACTCTTTCATGGATGAAACCAACTGGGCAAAGAGCCGTTCTAACCTGGGGACCATGCTGTCTTTCCCTGGTCTACACAGACACAGCACTCTGAGGAAGACGAGCTGCTGGCGTTTCGTAGCAACATCCCCTATTCTGAAGGGAAACATTTCATTGTAAGCGGGTTGCATCAGCCTTGCCACATGTTCTCAACTGGTTATAATGGAGGGCAGTCAGTAGGCCTCACCCTTCAAGCCCACTCCAATTTCGTAGAGAAATCACCAGGCCTCGGTCTGCCTTCCTGTGGCAAGGAAACTTTGCTTTCATTCCTTAGGTGGCACTTTGGCTCAGAACTGCCCTACCCCAAGGATTCAGGGATGTGCTGCCCGATTAGTTGAGATCAGCCCTTCTTGCTCTTTCATGGATGAAACCGACTGGGCAAAGAGCCGTTCTAAGTGGGGGACCATGGTGTCTTTCCCTAGTCTACACAGAAACAGCACTCTGAGGGAGACGAGCTGCTGGCGTTTGGTAGCAACATCTCTTAATCTGAAGAGAAACATTTCGTTGTAAGCGGGTTGCCTCAGCCTTGCCACAGGTTCTCAACTGGTTATAAAGGAGGGCAGACACTAGGCCTCACCTTTCAAGCACACTCCAATTTCATAGAGAGAACACCAGGCCTCGGTGTGCCTTCCTTTGGCAAGGAAACTTTGCTTTCATTCCTTAGGTGGCACTTTGGCTCAGAACTGCCCTATCCTAAGGATTCAGGGATGTGCAGCCCGATTAGTTGAGATCAACCCTTCTGGCTCTTTCATGGATGAAACCAACTGGGCAAAGAGCCGTTCTAAGCTGGGGACCATGCTGTCTTTCCCTGGTCTACACAGAAACAGCACTCCTAGGGAGACGAGCTGCTGGCGTTTCGTACCAACATCCCCTATTAACAGGGAAACTTTTCGTTGTAAGCGGGTTGCATCAGCCTTGCCACATGTTCTCAACTGGTTATAATGGAGGGCAGTCAGTAGGCCTCACCCTTCAAGCCCACTCCAATTTCATAGAGAAAACACCAGGCCTCGGTGTGCCTTCCTGTGGCACGGAAACTTTGCTTTCATTCCTTAGGTGGCACTTTGGCTCAGAACTGCCCTACCCCAAGGATTCAGGGACGTGCAGCCCGATTAGTTGAGATCAGCCCTTTTGGCTCTTTCATGCATGAAACCAGCTGGGCATAGAGCCGTTCTAAGCTGGGGACTATGGTGTCTTACCCTAGTCTACACAGAAACTGCACTCTGAGGGAGACGAGCTGCTGGCGTTTGTTAGCAACATCTCCTAATCTGAAGAGAAACATTTCGTTGTAATCGGGTTGCCTCAGCCTTGCCACAAGTTCTCAACTGGTTATAAAGGAGGGCAGTCACTAGGCCTCAGCTTTCAAGCACACTCCAATTTGATAGAGAAAACACCAGGCCTCGGTGTGCCTTCCTGTGGCAAGGAAATTTTGCTTTCATTCCTTAGGTGGCACTTTGGCTCAGAACTGCCCCACCCCAAGGATTCAGGGATGTGCAGCCCGATTAGTTGAGATCAGCCCTTCTGGCTCTTTCATGGATGAAACCAACTGGGCAAAGTGCCGTTCTAAGCTGGGGACCATGGTGTCTTTCTCTAGTCTACACAGAAACAGCACTCTGAGGGAGACGATCTGCTGGCGTTTGGTAGCAACATCTCCTAATCTGAAGAGAAACATTTCGTTGTAAGCGGGTAGCCTCAGCTTTGCCACATGTTCTCAACTGGTTATAAAGGAGGGCCGTCACTAGGCCTCACCTTTCAAGCACACTCCAATTTCATAGAGAAAACACCAGGCCTCGGTGTGCCTTCCTGTGGCAAGGAAACTTTGCTTTCATTCCTTAGGTGGCACTTTGGCTCAGAACTTCCCTACCCCAAGGATTCAGGGATGTGCAGCCCGATTAGTTGAGATCAGCCCTTCTGACTCTTTCATGGATGAAACCAACTGGGCAAAGAGCCGTTCTAAGCTGGGGACCATGCTGTCTTTCCCTGTTCTACACAGAAACAGCACTCTGAGGGAGACGAGCTGATGGCCTTTCATAGCAACATCCCCTATTCTGAAGGGAAACTTTTCGTTGTAAGCGGGTTACATCAGCCTTGCCACATGTTCTCAACTGGTTATAATGGAGGGCAGTCAGTAGGCCTCACCCTTCAAGCCCACTCCAATTTCATAGAGGAAACACCAGGCCTCGGTCTGCCTTCCTGTGGCAAGGAAACTTTGCTTTCATTCCTTAGGTGGCACTTTGGCTCAGAAATGACCTATCCCAAGGATTCAGGGATGTGCAGCCCGATTAGTTGAGATCAGCCCTTTTGGCTCTTTCATGCATGAAACCAGCTTGGCATAGAGCCGTTCTAAGCTGGGGACCATGCTGTCTTTCCCTGGTCTACACAGAAACAGCACTCTGAGGGAGACGAGCTGCTGGCGTTTGGTAGCAACATCTCCTAATCTGAAGAGAAACATTTCGTTGTAAGCGGGTTGCCTCAGCCTTGCCACATGTTCTCAACTGGTTATAATGGAGGGCAGTCAGTAGGCCTCACCCTTCAAGCCCACTCCAATTTCATAGAGAAAACACCAGGCATCGGTGTGCCTTCCTGTGGCAAGGAAACTTTGCTTTCATTCCTTAGGTGGCACTTTGGCTCAGAAATGCCCTATCCCAAGGATTCAGGGATGCGCAGCCCGATTAGTTGAGATCAGCCCTTTTGACTCTTTCATGCATGAAACCAGCTGGGCATAGAGCCGTTCTAAGCTGGGGACTATGGTGTCTTTCCCTAGTCTACACAGAAACTGCACTCTGAGGGAGACGAGTTGCTGGCGTTTGGTAGCAACATCTCCTAATCTGAAGAGAAACATTACGTTATAAGCGGGTTGCCTCAGCCTTGCCACATGTTCTCAACTGGTTATAAAGGAGGGCAGTCACTTGGCCTCACCTTTCAAGCACACTCCAATTTCATAGAGAAAACACCAGGCCTCGGTGTGCCTTCCTGTGGCAAGGAAACTTTGCTTTCATTCCTTAGGTGGCACTTTGGCTCAGAACTGCCCTACCCCAAGGATTCAGGGATGTGCAGCCCGATTAGTTGAGATCAGCCCTTCTGGCGCTTTCATGGATGAAACCACCTGGGCAAAGAGCCGTTCTAAGCTGGGGACCATGGTGTCTTTCCCTAGTCTACACAGAAACAGCACTCTGAGGGAGACGAGCTGCTGGCGTTTGGTAGCAACATCTCCAATTTCATAGAGAAAACACCAGGCCTCGGTGTGCCTTCCTGTGGCAAGGAAACTTTGCTTTCATTCCTTAGGTGGCACTTTGGCTCAGAACTGCCCTACCCCAAGGATTCAGGGATGTGTAGCCCGATTAGTTGAGATCAGCCCTTTTGGCTCTTTCATGCATGAAACCAGCTGGGCATAGAGCCGTTCTAAGCTGGGGACTATGGTGTCTTTCCCTAGTCTACACAGAAACTGCACTCTGAGGGAGACGAGCTGCTGGCGTTTGTTAGCAACATCTCCTAATTTGAAGAGAAACATTTCGTTGTAAGCGGGTTGCCTCAGCCTTGCCACATGTTCTCAACTGGTTATAAAGTAGGCCAGTCACTAGGCCTCAGCTTTCAAGCACACTCCAATTTGATAGAGAAAACACCAGGCCTCGGTGTGCCTTCCTGTGGCAAGGAAACTATTCTTTCATTCCTTAGGTGGCACTTTGGCTCAGAACTGCCCCACCCCAAGGATTCAGGGATGTGCAGCCCGATTAGTTGAGATCAGCCCTTCTGGCTCTTTCATGGATGAAACTAACTGGGCAAAGAGCCGTTCTAAGCTGGGGACCATGCTGTCTTTCCCTGGTCTACACAGAAACAGGACTCTGAGGGAGACAAGCTGCTGGCGTTTCGTAGCAACACCCCCTATTCTGAAGGGAAACATTTCGATGTAAGCGGGTTGCATGAGCCTTGCCACATGTTCTCAACTGGTTATAATGGAGGGCAGTCAGTAGGCCTCACCCTTCAAGCCCACTCCAATTTCATTGAGAAAACACCAGGCCTCGGTGTGCCTTCCTGTGGCAAGGAAACTTTGCTTTCATTCCTTAGGTGGCACTTTGGCTCAGAACTGCCCTACCCCAAGGTTTCAGGGATGTGCAGCCCGATTAGTTGAGATCAGCCCTTCTGGCTCTTTCATGGATGAAACCAACTGGGCAAAGTGCCGTTCTAAGCTGGGGACCATGGTGTCTTTCCCTAGTCTACACAGAAACTGCACTCTGAGGGAGACGAGCTGCTGGCGTTTTGTAGCAACATCTCCAATTTCATAGAGAAAACACCAGGCCTCGGTGTGCCTTCCTGTGGCAAGGAAACTTTGCTTTCATTCCTTAGGTGGCACTTTGGCTCAGAACTGCCCTACCCCAAGGTTTCAGGGATGTGCAGCCCGATTAGTTGAGATCAGCCCTTCTGACTTTCATGGATGAAACCAACTGGGCAAAGAGCCGTTCTAACCTGGGGACCATGCTGTCTTTCCCTGGTCTACACAGACACAGCACTCTGAGGAAGACGAGCTGCTGGCGTTTCGTAGCAACATCCCCTATTCTGAAGGGAAACATTTCATTGTAAGCGGGTTGCATCAGCCTTGCCACATGTTCTCAACTGGTTATAATGGAGGGCAGTCAGTAGGCCTCACCCTTCAAGCCCACTCCAATTTCATAGAGAAATCACCAGGCCTCGGTCTGCCTTCCTGTGGCAAGGAAACTTTGCTTTCATTCCTTAGGTGGCACTTTGGCTCAGAACTGCCCTACCCCAAGGATTCAGGGATGTGCTGCCCGATTAGTTGAGATCAGCCCTTCTGGCTCTTTCATGGATGAAACCAACTGGGCAAAGAGCCGTTCTAAGCGGGGGACCATGGTGTCTTTCCCTAGTCTACACAGAAACAGCACTCTGAGGGAGACGAGCTGCTGGCGTTTGGTAGCAACATCTCCAATTTCATAGAGAAAACACCAGACCTCGGTGTGCCTTCCTCTGGAAAGGAAACTTTGCTTTCATTCCTTAGGTGGCACTTTGGCTCAGAACTGCCCTACCCCAAGGATTCAGGGATGTGCAGCCCGATTAGTTGAGATCAGCCCTTTTGGCTCTTTCATGCATGAAACCAGCTGGGCATAGAGCCGTTCTAAGCTGGGGACTATGGTGTCTTTCCCTAGTCTACACAAAAACTGCACTGTGAGGGAGACGAGCTGCTGGCGTTTGTTAGCAACATCTCCTAATCTGAAGAGAAACATTTCGTTGTAAGCGGGTTGCCTCAGCCTTGCCACATGTTCTCAACTGGTTATAAAGGAGGGCAGTCACTAGGCCTCAGCTTTCAAGCACACTCCAATTTGATAGAGAAAACACCAGGCCTCGGTGTGCCTTCCTGTGGCAAGGAAACTTTGCTTTCATTCCTTAGGTGGCACTTTGGCTCAGAACTGCCCTACCCCAAGGTTTCAGGGATGTGCAGCCCGATTAGTTGAGATCAGCCCTTCTGACTCTTTCATGGATGAAACCAAATGGGCAAAGAGCCGTTCTAACCTGGGGACCATGCTGTCTTTCCCTGGTCTACACAGACACAGCACTCTGAGGAAGACGAGCTGCTGGCGTTTCGTAGCAACATCCCCTATTCTGAAGGGAAACATTTCATTGTAAGCGGGTTGCATCAGCCTTTCCACATGTTCTCAACTGGTTATAATGGAGGGCAGTCAGTAGGCCTCACCCTTCAAGCCCACTCCAATTTCATAGAGAAATCACCAGGCCTCGGTCTGCCTTCCTGTGGCAAGGAAACTTTGCTTTCATTCCTTAGGTGGCACTTTGGCTCAGAACTGCCCTACCCCAAGGATTCAGGGATGTGCTGCCCGATTAGTTGAGATCAGCCCTTCTTGCTCTTTCATGGATGAAACCGACTGGGCAAAGAGCCGTTCTAAGTGGGGGACCATGGTGTCTTTCCCTAGTCTACACAGAAACAGCACTCTGAGGGAGACGAGCTGCTGGCGTTTGGTAGCAACATCTCTTAATCTGAAGAGAAACATTTCGTTGTAAGCGGGTTGCCTCAGCCTTGCCACAGGTTCTCAACTGGTTATAAAGGAGGGCAGACACTAGGCCTCACCTTTCAAGCACACTCCAATTTCATAGAGAGAACACCAGGCCACGGTGTGCATTCCTTTGGCAAGGAAACTTTGCTTTCATTCCTTAGGTGGCACTTTGGCTCAGAACTGCCCTACCCCAAGGATTCAGGGATGTGCAGCCCGATTAGTTGAGATCAACCCTTCTGGCTCTTTCATGGATGAAACCAACTGGTCAAAGAGCCGTTCTAAGCTGGGGACCATGCTGTCTTTCCCTGGTCTACACAGAAACAGCACTCCTAGGGAGACGAGCTGCTGGCGTTTCGTACCAACATCCCCTATTCTACAGGGAAACTTTTCGTTGTAAGCGGGTTGCATCAGCCTTGCCACATGTTCTCAACTGGTTATAATGGAGGGCATTCAATAGGCCTCACCCTTCAAGCCCACTTCAATTGCATAGAGAAAACACCAGGCCTCGGTGTGCCTTACTGTGGCAAGGAAACTGCTTTCATTCCTAAGGTGGCACTTTGGCTCAGAACTGCCCTACCCCAAGGTTTCAGGGATGTGCAGCCCGATTAGTTGAGATCAGCCCTTCTGGCTCTTTCATGGATGAAACAAACTGGGCAAAGTGCCGTTCTAAGCTGGGGACCATGGTGTCTTTCTCTAGTCTACACAGAAACAGCACTCTGAGGGAGACGAGCTGCTGGCGTTTGGTAGCAACATCTCCTAATCTGAAGAGAAACATTTCGTTGTAAGCGGGTAGCCTCAGCTTTGCCACATGTTCTCAACTGGTTATAAAGGAGGGCCGTCACTAGGCCTCACCTTTCAAGCACACTCCAATTTCATAGAGAAAACACCCGGCCTCGGTGTGCCTTCCTGTGGCAAGGAAACTTTGCTTTCATTCCTTAGGTGGCACTTTGGCTCAGAACTGCCCTACCCCAAGTATTCAGGGATGTACAGCCCGATTAGTTGAGATCAGCCATTCTGGCTCTTTCATGGATGAAACTAACTGGGCAAAGAGCCGTTCTAAGCTGGGGACCATGCTGTCTTTCCCTGGTCTACACAGAAACAGCACTCTCAGGAAGACGAGCTGCTGGCGTTTCGTAGCAACATCCCCTATTCTGAAGGGAAACATTTCTTTGTAAGCGGGTTGCATCAGCCTTGCCACATGTTCTCAACTGGTTATAATGTAGGGCAGTCAGTAGGCCTCACCCTTCAAGCCCACTCCAATTTCATAGAGAAAACACCAGGCATCGGTGTGCCTTCCTGTGGCAAGGAAACTTTGCTTTCATTCCTTAGGTGGCACTTTGGCTCAGAAATGCCCTATCCCAAGGATTCAGGGATGTGCAGCCCGATTAGTTGAGATCAGCCCTTTGCCTCTTTCATGCATGAAACCAGCTTGGCATAGAGCCGTTCTAAGCTGGGGACCATGCTGTCTTTCCCTGGTCTACACAGAAACAGCACTCTGAGGGAGACGAGCTGCTGGCGTTTGGTAGCAACATCTCCTAATCTGAAGAGAAACATTTCGTTGTAAGCGGGTTGCCTCAGCCTTGCCACATGTTCTCAACTGGTTATAATGGAGGGCAGTCAGTAGGCCTCACCCTTCAAGCCCACTCCAATTTCATAGAGAAAACACCAGGCCTCGGTGTGCCTTCCTGTGGCACGGAAACTTTGCTTTCTTTCCTTAGGTGGCACTTTGGCAAAGAAATGACCTATCCCAAGGATTCAGGGATGTGCAGCCCGATTAGTTGGGATCAGCCCTTTTGGCTCTTTCATGCATGAAACCAGCTGGGCATAGAGCCGTTCTAACCTGGGGACTATGGTGTCTTTCCCTAGTCTACACAGAAACTGCACTCTGAGGGAGACGAGTTGCTGGCGTTTGGTAGCAACATCTCCTAATCTGAAGAGAAACATTTCGTTATAAGCGGGTTGCCTCAGCCTTGCCACAGGTTCTCAACTGGTTATAAAGGAGGGCAGTCACTAGGCCTCACCTTTCAAGCACACTCCAATTTCATAGAGAAAACACCACGCCTCGGTGTGCCTTCCTGTGGCAAGGAAACTTTGCTTTCATTCCTTAGGTGGCACTTTGGCTCAGAACTGCCCTACCCCAAGGATTCAGGGATGTGCAGCCCGATTAGTTGAGATCAGCCCTTCTGGCGCTTTCATGGATGAAACCAACTGGGCAAAGAGCCGTTCTAAGCTGGGGACCATGGTGTCTATCCCTAGTCTACACAGAACCAGCACTCTGAGGGAGACGAGCTGCTGGCGTTTGGTAGCAACATCTCCAATTTCATAGAGAAAACACCAGGCCTCGGTGTGCCTTCCTGTGGCAAGGAAACTTTGCTTTCATTCCTTAGGTGGCACTTTGGCTCAGAAATGCCCTATCCCAAGGATTCAGGGATGTGCAGCCCGATTAGTTGAGATCAGCCCTTTTGGCTCTTTCATGCATGAAACCAGCTTGGCATAGAGCCGTTCTAAGCTGGGGACCATGCTGTCTTTCCCTGGTCTACACAGAAACAGCACTCTGAGGGAGACGAGCTGCTGGCGTTTGGTAGCAACATCTCCTAATCTGAAGAGAAACATTTCGTTGTAAGCGGGTTGCCTCAGCCTTGCCACATGTTCTCAACTGGTTATAATGAAGGGCAGTCAGTAGGCCTCACCCTTCAAGCCCACAACAATTTCATAGAGAAAACACCAGGCCTCGGTGTGCCTTCCTGTGGCACGGAAACTTTGCTTTCATTCCTTAGGTGGCACTTTGGCTCAGAACTGCCCTACCCCAAGGATTCAGGGACGTGCAGCCCGATTACTTGAGATCAGCCCTTTTGGCTCTTTCATGCATGAAACCAGCTGGGCATAGAGCCGTTCTAAGCTGGGGACTATGGTGTCTTTCCCTAGTCTACACAGAAACTGCACTCTGAGGGAGACGAGCTGCTGGCGTTTGTTAGCAACATCTCCTAATCTGAAGAGAAACATTTCGTTGTAAGCGGGTTGCCTCAGCCTTGCCACATGTTCTCAACTGGTTATAAAGGAGGGCAGTCACTAGGCCTCAGCTTTCAAGCACACTCCAATTTGATAGAGAAAACACCAGGCCTCGGTGTGCCTTCCTGTGGCAAGGAAATTTTGCTTTCATTCCTTAGGTGGCACTTTGGCTCAGAACTGCCCCACCCCAAGGATTCAGGGATGTGCAGCCCGATTAGTTGAGATCAGCCCTTCTGGCTCTTTCATGGATGAAACCAACTGGGCAAAGTGCCGTTCTAAGCTGGGGACCATGGTGTCTTTCTCTAGTCTACACAGAAACAGCACTCTGAGGGAGACGATCTGCTGGCGTTTGGTAGCAACATCTCCTAATCTGAAGAGAAACATTTCGTTGTAAGCGGGTAGCCTCAGCTTTGCCACATGTTCTCAACTGGTTATAAAGGAGGGCCGTCACTAGGCCTCACCTTTCAAGCACACTCCAATTTCATAGAGAAAACACCAGGCCTCGGTGTGCCTTCCTGTGGCAAGGAAACTTTGCTTTCATTCCTTAGGTGGCACTTTGGCTCAGAACTTCCCTACCCCAAGGATTCAGGGATGTGCAGCCCGATTAGTTGAGATCAGCCCTTCTGACTCTTTCATGGATGAAACCAACTGGGCAAAGAGCCGTTCTAACCTGGGGACCATGCTGTCTTTCCCTGTTCTACACAGAAACAGCACTCTGAGGGAGACGAGCTGCTGGCCTTTCATAGCAACATCCCCTATTCTGAAGGGAAACTTTTCGTTGTAAGCGGGTTACATCAGCCTTGCCACATGTTCTCAACTGGTTATAATGGACGGCAGTCAGTAGGCCTCACCCTTCAAGCCCACTCCAATTTCATAGAGGAAACACCAGGCCTCGGTCTGCCTTCCTGTGGCAAGGAAACTTTGCTTTCATTCCTTAGGTGGCACTTTGGCTCAGAAATGCCCTATCCCAAGGATTCAGGGATGTGCAGCCCGATTAGTTGAGATCAGCCCTTTTGGCTCTTTCATGCATGAAACCAGCTTGGCATAGAGCCGTTCTAAGCTGGGGACCATGCTGTCTTTCCCTGGTCTACACAGAAACAGCACTCTGAGGGAGACGAGCTGCTGGCGTTTGGTAGCAACATCTCCTAATCTGAAGAGGAACATTTCGTTGTAAGCGGGTTGCCTCAGCCTTGCCACATGTTCTCAACTGGTTATAATGGAGGGCAGTCAGTAGGCCTCACCCTTCAAGCCCACTCCAATTTCATAGAGAAAACACCAGGCATCGGTGTGCCTTCCTGTGGCAAGGAAACTTTGCTTTCATTCCTTAGGTGGCACTTTGGCTCAGAAATGCCCTATCCCAAGGATTCAGGGATGTGCAGCCCGATTAGTTGAGATCAGCCCTTTTGACTCTTTCATGCATGAAACCAGCTGGGCATAGAGCCGTTCTAAGCTGGGGACTATGGTGTCTTTCCCTAGTCTACACAGAAACTGCACTCTGAGGGAGACGAGTTGCTGGCGTTTGGTAGCAACATCTCCTAATCTGAAGAGAAACATTTCGTTATAAGCGGGTTGCCTCAGCCTTGCCACAGGTTCTCAACTGGTTATAAAGGAGGGCAGTCACTAGGCCTCACCTTTCAAGCACACTCCAATTTCATAGAGAAAACACCAGGCCTCGGTGTGCCTTCCTGTGGCAAGGAAACTTTGCTTTCATTCCTTAGGTGGCACTTTGGCTCAGAACTGCCCTACCCCAAGGATTCAGGGATGTGCAGCCCGATTAGTTGAGATCAGCCCTTCTGGCGCTTTCATGGATGAAACCACCTGGGCAAAGAGCCGTTCTAAGCTGGGGACCATGGTGTCTTTCCCTAGTCTACACAGAAACAGCACTCTGAGGGAGACGAGCTGCTGGCGTTTGGTAGCAACATCTCCAATTTCATAGAGAAAACACCAGGCCTCGGTGTGCCTTCCTGTGGCAAGGAAACTTTGCTTTCATTCCTTAGGTGGCACTTTGGCTCAGAACTGCCCTACCCCAAGGATTCAGGGATGTGCAGCCCGATTAGTTGAGATCAGCCCTTTTGGCTCTTTCATGCATGAAACCAGCTGGGCATAGAGCCGTTCTAAGCTGGGGACTATGGTGTCTTTCCCTAGTCTACACAGAAACTGCACTCTGAGGGAGACGAGCTGCTGGCGTTTGTTAGCAACATCTCCTAATCTGAAGAGAAACATTTCGTTGTAAGCGGGTTGCCTCAGCCTTGCCACATGTTCTCAACTGGTTATAAAGTAGGCCAGTCACTAGGCCTCAGCTTTCAAGCACACTCCAATTTGATAGAGAAAACACCAGGCCTCGGTGTGCCTTCCTGTGGCAAGGAAACTTTTCTTTCATTCCTTAGGTGGCACTTTGGCTCAGAACTGCCCCACCCCAAGGTTTCAGGGATGTGCAGCCCGATTAGTTGAGATCAGCCCTTCTGGCTCTTTCATGGATGAAACTAACTGGGCAAAGAGCCGTTCTAAGCTGGGGACCATGCTGTCTTTCCCTGGTCTACACAGAAACAGGACTCTGAGGGAGACAAGCTGCTGGCGTTTCGTAGCAACACCCCCTATTCTGAAGGGAAACATTTCGATGTAAGCGGGTTGCATCAGCCTTGCCACATGTTCTCAACTGGTTATAATGGAGGGCAGTCAGTAGGCCTCACCCTTCAAGCCCACTCCAATTTCATAGAGAAAACACCAGGCCTCGGTGTGCCTTCCTGTGGCAAGGAAACTTTGCTTTCATTCCTTAGGTGGCACTTTGGCTCAGAACTGCCCTACCCCAAGGTTTCAGGGATGTGCAGCCCGATTAGTTGAGATCAGCCCTTCTGGCTCTTTCATGGATGAAACCAACTGGGCAAAGTGCCGTTCTAAGCTGGGGACCATGGTGTCTTTCCCTAGTCTACACAGAAACTGCACTCTGAGGGAGACGAGCTGCTGGCGTTTTGTAGCAACATCTCCAATTTCATAGAGAAAACACCAGGCCTCGGTGTGCCTTCCTGTGGCAAGGAAACTTTGCTTTCATTCCTTAGGTGGCACTTTGGCTCAGAACTGCCCTACCCCAAGGTTTCAGGGATGTGCAGCCCGATTAGTTGAGATCAGCCCTTCTGACTTTCATGGATGAAACCAACTGGGCAAAGAGCCGTTCTAACCTGGGGACCATGCTGTCTTTCCCTGGTCTACACAGACACAGCACTCTGAGGAAGACGAGCTGCTGGCGTTTCGTAGCAACATCCCCTATTCTGAAGGGAAACATTTCATTGTAAGCGGGTTGCATCAGCCTTGCCACATGTTCTCAACTGGTTATAATGGAGGGCAGTCAGTAGGCCTCACCCTTCAAGCCCACTCCAATTTCATAGAGAAATCACCAGGCCTCGGTCTGCCTTCCTGTGGCAAGGAAACTTTGCTTTCATTCCTTAGGTGGCACTTTGGCTCAGAACTGCCCTACCCCAAGGATTCAGGGATGTGCTGCCCGATTAGTTGAGATCAGCCCTTCTGGCTCTTTCATGGATGAAACCAACTGGGCAAAGAGCCGTTCTAAGCGGGGGACCATGGTGTCTTTCCCTAGTCTACACAGAAACAGCACTCTGAGGGAGACGAGCTGCTGGCGTTTGGTAGCAACATCTCCAATTTCATAGAGAAAACACCAGACCTCGGTGTGCCTTCCTGTGGAAAGGAAACTTTGCTTTCATTCCTTAGGTGGCACTTTGGCTCAGAACTGCCCTACCCCAAGGATTCAGGGATGTGCAGCCCGATTAGTTGAGATCAGCCCTTTTGGCTCTTTCATGCATGAAACCAGCTGGGCATAGAGCCGTTCTAAGCTGGGGACTATGGTGTCTTTCCCTAGTCTACACAAAAACTGCACTGTGAGGGAGACGAGCTGCTGGCGTTTGTTAGCAACATCTCCTAATCTGAAGAGAAACATTTCGTTGTAAGCGGGTTGCCTCAGCCTTGCCACATGTTCTCAACTGGTTATAAAGGAGGGCAGTCACTAGGCCTCAGCTTTCAAGCACACTCCAATTTGATAGAGAAAACACCAGGCCTCGGTGTGCCTTCCTGTGGCAAGGAAACTTTGCTTTCATTCCTTAGGTGGCACTTTGGCTCAGAACTGCCCTACCCCAAGGTTTCAGGGATGTGCAGCCCGATTAGTTGAGATGAGCCCTTCTGACTCTTTCATGGATGAAACCAACTGGGCAAAGAGCCGTTCTAACCTGGGGACCATGCTGTCTTGCCCTGGTCTACACAGACACAGCACTCTGAGGAAGACGAGCTGCTGGCGTTTCGTAGCAACATCCCCTATTCTGAAGGGAAACATTTCATTGTAAGCGGGTTGCATCAGCCTTGCCACATGTTCTCAACTGGTTATAATGGAGGGCAGTCAGTAGGCCTCACCCTTCAAGCCCACTCCAATTTCATAGAGAAATCACCAGGCCTCGGTCTGCCTTCCTGTGGCAAGGAAACTTTGCTTTCATTCCTGAGGTGGCACTTTGGCTCAGAACTGCCCTACCCCAAGGATTCAGGGATGTGCTGCCCGATTAGTTGAGATCAGCCCTTCTTGCTCTTTCATGGATGAAACCGACTGGGCAAAGAGCCGTTCTAAGTGGGGGACCATGGTGTCTTTCCCTAGTCTACACAGAAACAGCACTCTGAGGGAGACGAGCTGCTGGCGTTTGGTAGCAACATCTCTTAATCTGAAGAGAAACATTTCGTTGTAAGCGGGTTGCCTCAGCCTTGCCACAGGTTCTCAACTGGTTATAAAGGAGGGCAGACACTAGGCCTCACCTTTCAAGCACACTCCAATTTCATAGAGAGAACACCAGGCCACGGTGTGCCTTCCTTTGGCAAGGAAACTTTGCTTTCATTCCTTAGGTGGCACTTTGGCTCAGAACTGCCCTACCCCAAGGATTCAGGGATGTGCAGCCCGATTAGTTGAGATCAACCCTTCTGGGTCTTTCATGGATGAAACCAACTGGGCAAAGAGCCGTTCTAAGCTGGGGACCATGCTGTCTTTCCCTGGTCTACACAGAAACAGCACTCCTAGGGAGACGAGCTGCTGGCGTTTCGTACCAACATCCCCTATTCTACAGGGAAACTTTTCGTTGTAAGCGGGTTGCATCAGCCTTGCCACATGTTCTCAACTGGTTATAATGGAGGGCATTCAATAGGCCTCACCCTTCAAGCCCACTTCAATTGCATAGAGAAAACACCAGGCCTCGGTGTGCCTTACTGTGGCAAGGAAACTGCTTTCATTCCTAAGGTGGCACTTTGGCTCAGAACTGCCCTACCCCAAGGTTTCAGGGATGTGCAGCCCGATTAGTTGAGATCAGCTCTTCTGGCTCTTTCATGGATGAAACCAACTGGGCAAAGTGCCGTTCTAAGCTGGGGACCATGGTGTCTTTCTCTAGTCTACACAGAAACAGCACTCTGAGGGAGACGAGCTGCTGGCGTTTGGTAGCAACATCTCCTAATCTGAAGAGAAACATTTCGTTATAAGCGGGTTGCCTCAGCCTTGCCACAGGTTCTCAACTGGTTATAAAGGAGGGCAGTCACTAGGCCTCACCTTTCAAGCACACTCCAATTTCATAGAGAAAACACCAGGCCTCGGTGTGCCTTCCTGTGGCAAGGAAACTTTGCTTTCATTCCTTAGGTGGCACTTTGGCTCAGAACTGCCCTACCCCAAGGATTCAGGGATGTGCAGCCCGATTAGTTGAGATCAGCCCTTCTGGCGCTTTCATGGATGAAACCACCTGGGCAAAGAGCCGTTCTAAGCTGGGGACCATGGTGTCTTTCCCTAGTCTACACAGAAACAGCACTCTGAGGGAGACGAGCTGCTGGCGTTTGGTAGCAACATCTCCAATTTCATAGAGAAAACACCAGGCCTCGGTGTGCCTTCCTGTGGCAAGGAAACTTTGCTTTCATTCCTTAGGTGGCACTTTGGCTCAGAACTGCCCTACCCCAAGGATTCAGGGATGTGCAGCCCGATTAGTTGAGATCAGCCCTTTTGGCTCTTTCATGCATGAAACCAGCTGGGCATAGAGCCGTTCTAAGCTGGGGACTATGGTGTCTTTCCCTAGTCTACACAGAAACTGCACTCTGAGGGAGACGAGCTGCTGGCGTTTGTTAGCAACATCTCCTAATCTGAAGAGAAACATTTCGTTGTAAGCGGGTTGCCTCAGCCTTGCCACATGTTCTCAACTGGTTATAAAGTAGGCCAGTCACTAGGCCTCAGCTTTCAAGCACACTCCAATTTGATAGAGAAAACACCAGGCCTCGGTGTGCCTTCCTGTGGCAAGGAAACTATTCTTTCATTCCTTAGGTGGCACTTTGGCTCAGAACTGCCCCACCCGAAGGATTCAGGGATGTGCAGCCCGATTAGTTGAGATCAGCCCTTCTGGCTCTTTCATGGATGAAACTAACTGGGCAAAGAGCCGTTCTAAGCTGGGGACCATGCTGTCTTTCCCTGGTCTACACAGAAACAGGACTCTGAGGGAGACAAGCTGCTGGCGTTTCGTAGCAACACCCCCTATTCTGAAGGGAAACATTTCGATGTAAGCGGGTTGCATCAGCCTTGCCACATGTTCTCAACTGGTTATAATGGAGGGCAGTCAGTAGGCCTCACCCTTCAAGCCCACTCCAATTTCATAGAGAAAACACCAGGCCTCGGTGTGCCTTCCTGTGGCAAGGAAACTTTGCTTTCATTCCTTAGGTGGCACTTTGGCTCAGAACTGCCCTACCCCAAGGTTTCAGGGATGTGCAGCCCGATTAGTTGAGATCAGCCCTTCTGGCTCTTTCATGGATGAAACCAACTGGGCAAAGTGCCGTTCTAAGCTGGGGACCATGGTGTCTTTCCCTAGTCTACACAGAAACTGCACTCTGAGGGAGACGAGCTGCTGGCGTTTTGTAGCAACATCTCCAATTTCATAGAGAAAACACCAGGCCTCGGTGTGCCTTCCTGTGGCAAGGAAACTTTGCTTTCATTCCTTAGGTGGCACTTTGGCTCAGAACTGCCCTACCCCAAGGTTTCAGGGATGTGCAGCCCGATTAGTTGAGATCAGCCCTTCTGACTTTCATGGATGAAACCAACTGGGCAAAGAGCCGTTCTAACCTGGGGACCATGCTGTCTTTCCCTGGTCTACACAGACACAGCACTCTGAGGAAGACGAGCTGCTGGCGTTTCGTAGCAACATCCCCTATTCTGAAGGGAAACATTTCATTGTAAGCGGGTTGCATCAGCCTTGCCACATGTTCTCAACTGGTTATAATGGAGGGCAGTCAGTAGGCCTCACCCTTCAAGCCCACTCCAATTTCATAGAGAAATCACCAGGCCTCGGTCTGCCTTCCTGTGGCAAGGAAACTTTGCTTTCATTCCTTAGGTGGCACTTTGGCTCAGAACTGCCCTACCCCAAGGATTCAGGGATGTGCTGCCCGATTAGTTGAGATCAGCCCTTCTGGCTCTTTCATGGATGAAACCAACTGGGCAAAGAGCCGTTCTAAGCGGGGGACCATGGTGTCTTTCCCTAGTCTACACAGAAACAGCACTCTGAGGGAGACGAGCTGCTGGCGTTTGATAGCAACATCTCCAATTTCATAGAGAAAACACCAGACCTCGGTGTGCCTTCCTGTGGAAAGGAAACTTTGCTTTCATTCCTTAGGTGGCACTTTGGCTCAGAACTGCCCTACCCCAAGGATTCAGGGATGTGCAGCCCGATTAGTTGAGATCAGCCCTTTTGGCTCTTTCATGCATGAAACCAGCTGGGCATAGAGCCGTTCTAAGCTGGGGACTATGGTGTCTTTCCCTAGTCTACACAAAAACTGCACTGTGAGGGAGACGAGCTGCTGGCGTTTGTTAGCAACATCTCCTAATCTGAAGAGAAACATTTCGTTGTAAGCGGGTTGCCTCAGCCTTGCCACATGTTCTCAACTGGTTATAAAGGAGGGCAGTCACTAGGCCTCAGCTTTCAAGCACACTCCAATTTGATAGAGAAAACACCAGGCCTCGGTGTGCCTTCCTGTGGCAAGGAAACTTTGCTTTCATTCCTTAGGTGGCACTTTGGCTCAGAACTGCCCTACCCCAAGGTTTCAGGGATGTGCAGCCCGATTAGTTGAGATGAGCCCTTCTGACTCTTTCATGGATGAAACCAACTGGGCAAAGAGCCGTTCTAACCTGGGGACCATGCTGTCTTGCCCTGGTCTACACAGACACAGCACTCTGAGGAAGACGAGCTGCTGGCGTTTCGTAGCAACATCCCCTATTCTGAAGGGAAACATTTCATTGTAAGCGGGTTGCATCAGCCTTGCCACATGTTCTCAACTGGTTATAATGGAGGGCAGTCAGTAGGCCTCACCCTTCAAGCCCACTCCAATTTCATAGAGAAATCACCAGGCCTCGGTCTGCCTTCCTGTGGCAAGGAAACTTTGCTTTCATTCCTGAGGTGGCACTTTGGCTCAGAACTGCCCTACCCCAAGGATTCAGGGATGTGCTGCCCGATTAGTTGAGATCAGCCCTTCTTGCTCTTTCATGGATGAAACCGACTGGGCAAAGAGCCGTTCTAAGTGGGGGACCATGGTGTCTTTCCCTAGTCTACACAGAAACAGCACTCTGAGGGAGACGAGCTGCTGGCGTTTGGTAGCAACATCTCTTAATCTGAAGAGAAACATTTCGTTGTAAGCGGGTTGCCTCAGCCTTGCCACAGGTTCTCAACTGGTTATAAAGGAGGGCAGACACTAGGCCTCACCTTTCAAGCACACTCCAATTTCATAGAGAGAACACCAGGCCACGGTGTGCCTTCCTTTGGCAAGGAAACTTTGCTTTCATTCCTTAGGTGGCACTTTGGCTCAGAACTGCCCTACCCCAAGGATTCAGGGATGTGCAGCCCGATTAGTTGAGATCAACCCTTCTGGGTCTTTCATGGATGAAACCAACTGGGCAAAGAGCCGTTCTAAGCTGGGGACCATGCTGTCTTTCCCTGGTCTACACAGAAACAGCACTCCTAGGGAGACGAGCTGCTGGCGTTTCGTACCAACATCCCCTATTCTACAGGGAAACTTTTCGTTGTAAGCGGGTTGCATCAGCCTTGCCACATGTTCTCAACTGGTTATAATGGAGGGCATTCAATAGGCCTCACCCTTCAAGCCCACTTCAATTGCATAGAGAAAACACCAGGCCTCGGTGTGCCTTACTGTGGCAAGGAAACTGCTTTCATTCCTAAGGTGGCACTTTGGCTCAGAACTGCCCTACCCCAAGGTTTCAGGGATGTGCAGCCCGATTAGTTGAGATCAGCTCTTCTGGCTCTTTCATGGATGAAACCAACTGGGCAAAGTGCCGTTCTAAGCTGGGGACCATGGTGTCTTTCTCTAGTCTACACAGAAACAGCACTCTGAGGGAGACGAGCTGCTGGCGTTTGGTAGCAACATCTCCTAATCTGAAGAGAAACATTTCGTTATAAGCGGGTTGCCTCAGCCTTGCCACAGGTTCTCAACTGGTTATAAAGGAGGGCAGTCACTAGGCCTCACCTTTCAAGCACACTCCAATTTCATAGAGAAAACACCAGGCCTCGGTGTGCCTTCCTGTGGCAAGGAAACTTTGCTTTCATTCCTTAGGTGGCACTTTGGCTCAGAACTGCCCTACCCCAAGGATTCAGGGATGTGCAGCCCGATTAGTTGAGATCAGCCCTTCTGGCGCTTTCATGGATGAAACCACCTGGGCAAAGAGCCGTTCTAAGCTGGGGACCATGGTGTCTTTCCCTAGTCTACACAGAAACAGCACTCTGAGGGAGACGAGCTGCTGGCGTTTGGTAGCAACATCTCCAATTTCATAGAGAAAACACCAGGCCTCGGTGTGCCTTCCTGTGGCAAGGAAACTTTGCTTTCATTCCTTAGGTGGCACTTTGGCTCAGAACTGCCCTACCCCAAGGATTCAGGGATGTGCAGCCCGATTAGTTGAGATCAGCCCTTTTGGCTCTTTCATGCATGAAACCAGCTGGGCATAGAGCCGTTCTAAGCTGGGGACTATGGTGTCTTTCCCTAGTCTACACAGAAACTGCACTCTGAGGGAGACGAGCTGCTGGCGTTTGTTAGCAACATCTCCTAATCTGAAGAGAAACATTTCGTTGTAAGCGGGTTGCCTCAGCCTTGCCACATGTTCTCAACTGGTTATAAAGTAGGCCAGTCACTAGGCCTCAGCTTTCAAGCACACTCCAATTTGATAGAGAAAACACCAGGCCTCGGTGTGCCTTCCTGTGGCAAGGAAACTATTCTTTCATTCCTTAGGTGGCACTTTGGCTCAGAACTGCCCCACCCGAAGGATTCAGGGATGTGCAGCCCGATTAGTTGAGATCAGCCCTTCTGGCTCTTTCATGGATGAAACTAACTGGGCAAAGAGCCGTTCTAAGCTGGGGACCATGCTGTCTTTCCCTGGTCTACACAGAAACAGGACTCTGAGGGAGACAAGCTGCTGGCGTTTCGTAGCAACACCCCCTATTCTGAAGGGAAACATTTCGATGTAAGCGGGTTGCATCAGCCTTGCCACATGTTCTCAACTGGTTATAATGGAGGGCAGTCAGTAGGCCTCACCCTTCAAGCCCACTCCAATTTCATAGAGAAAACACCAGGCCTCGGTGTGCCTTCCTGTGGCAAGGAAACTTTGCTTTCATTCCTTAGGTGGCACTTTGGCTCAGAACTGCCCTACCCCAAGGTTTCAGGGATGTGCAGCCCGATTAGTTGAGATCAGCCCTTCTGGCTCTTTCATGGATGAAACCAACTGGGCAAAGTGCCGTTCTAAGCTGGGGACCATGGTGTCTTTCCCTAGTCTACACAGAAACTGCACTCTGAGGGAGACGAGCTGCTGGCGTTTTGTAGCAACATCTCCAATTTCATAGAGAAAACACCAGGCCTCGGTGTGCCTTCCTGTGGCAAGGAAACTTTGCTTTCATTCCTTAGGTGGCACTTTGGCTCAGAACTGCCCTACCCCAAGGTTTCAGGGATGTGCAGCCCGATTAGTTGAGATCAGCCCTTCTGACTTTCATGGATGAAACCAACTGGGCAAAGAGCCGTTCTAACCTGGGGACCATGCTGTCTTTCCCTGGTCTACACAGACACAGCACTCTGAGGAAGACGAGCTGCTGGCGTTTCGTAGCAACATCCCCTATTCTGAAGGGAAACATTTCATTGTAAGCGGGTTGCATCAGCCTTGCCACATGTTCTCAACTGGTTATAATGGAGGGCAGTCAGTAGGCCTCACCCTTCAAGCCCACTCCAATTTCATAGAGAAATCACCAGGCCTCGGTCTGCCTTCCTGTGGCAAGGAAACTTTGCTTTCATTCCTTAGGTGGCACTTTGGCTCAGAACTGCCCTACCCCAAGGATTCAGGGATGTGCTGCCCGATTAGTTGAGATCAGCCCTTCTGGCTCTTTCATGGATGAAACCAACTGGGCAAAGAGCCGTTCTAAGCGGGGGACCATGGTGTCTTTCCCTAGTCTACACAGAAACAGCACTCTGAGGGAGACGAGCTGCTGGCGTTTGGTAGCAACATCTCCAATTTCATAGAGAAAACACCAGACCTCGGTGTGCCTTCCTGTGGAAAGGAAACTTTGCTTTCATTCCTTAGGTGGCACTTTGGCTCAGAACTGCCCTACCCCAAGGATTCAGGGATGTGCAGCCCGATTAGTTGAGATCAGCCCTTTTGGCTCTTTCATGCATGAAACCAGCTGGGCATAGAGCCGTTCTAAGCTGGGGACTATGGTGTCTTTCCCTAGTCTACACAAAAACTGCACTCTGAGGGAGACGAGCTGCTGGCGTTTGTTAGCAACATCTCCTAATCTGAAGAGAAACATTTCGTTGTAAGCGGGTTGCCTCAGCCTTGCCACATGTTCTCAACTGGTTATAAAGGAGGGCAGTCACTAGGCCTCAGCTTTCAAGCACACTCCAATTTGATAGAGAAAACACCAGGCCTCGGTGTGCCTTCCTGTGGCAAGGAAACTTTGCTTTCATTCCTTAGGTGGCACTTTGGCTCAGAAATGCCCTACCCCAAGGTTTCAGGGATGTGCAGCCCGATTAGTTGAGATCAGCCCTTCTGACTCTTTCATGGATGAAACCAACTGGGCAAAGAGCCGTTCTAACCTGGGGACCATGCTGTCTTGCCCTGGTCTACACAGACACAGCACTCTCAGGAAGACGAGCTGCTGGCGTTTCGTAGCAACATCCCCTATTCTGAAGGGAAACATTTCATTGTAAGCGGGTTGCATCAGCCTTGCCACATGTTCTCAACTGGTTATAATGGAGGGCAGTCAGTAGGCCTCACCCTTCAAGCCCACTCCAATTTCATAGAGAAATCACCAGGCCTCGGTCTGCCTTCCTGTGGCAAGGAAACTTTGCTTTCATTCCTTAGGTGGCACTTTGGCTCAGAACTGCCCTACCCCAAGGATTCAGGGATGTGCTGCCCGATTAGTTGAGATCAGCCCTTCTGGCTCTTTCATGGATGAAACCAACTGGGCAAAGAGCCGTTCTAAGCGGGGGACCATGGTGTCTTTCCCTAGTCTACACAGAAACAGCACTCTGAGGGAGACGAGCTGCTGGCGTTTGGTAGCAACATCTCCAATTTCATAGAGAAAACACCAGACCTCGGTGTGCCTTCCTGTGGAAAGGAAACTTTGCTTTCATTCCTTAGGTGGCACTTTGGCTCAGAACTGCCCTACCCCAAGGATTCAGGGATGTGCAGCCCGATTAGTTGAGATCAGCCCTTTTGGCTTTTTCATGCATGAAACCAGCTGGGCATAGAGCCGTTCTAAGCTGGGGACTATGGTGTCTTTCCCTAGTCTACACAAAAACTGCACTCTGAGGGAGACGAGCTGCTGGCGTTTGTTAGCAACATCTCCTAATCTGAAGAGAAACATTTCGTTGTAAGCGGGTTGCCTCAGCCTTGCCACATGTTCTCAACTGGTTATAAAGGAGGGCAGTCACTAGGCCTCAGCTTTCAAGCACACTCCAATTTGATAGAGAAAACACCAGGCCTCGGTGTGCCTTCCTGTGGCAAGGAAACTTTGCTTTCATTCCTTAGGTGGCACTTTGGCTCAGAAATGCCCTACCCCAAGGTTTCAGGGATGTGCAGCCCGATTAGTTGAGATCAGCCCTTCTGACTCTTTCATGGATGAAACCAACTGGGCAAAGAGCCGTTCTAACCTGGGGACCATGCTGTCTTGCCCTGGTCTACACAGACACAGCACTCTCAGGAAGACGAGCTGCTGGCGTTTCGTAGCAACATCCCCTATTCTGAAGGGAAACATTTCATTGTAAGCGGGTTGCATCAGCCTTGCCACATGTTCTCAACTGGTTATAATGGAGGGCAGTCAGTAGGCCTCACCCTTCAAGCCCACTCCAATTTCATAGAGAAATCACCAGGCCTCGGTCTGCCTTCCTGTGGCAAGGAAACTTTGCTTTCATTCCTGAGGTGGCACTTTGGCTCAGAACTGCCCTACCCCAAGGATTCAGGGATGTGCTGCCCGATTAGTTGAGATCAGCCCTTCTTGCTCTTTCATGGATGAAACCGACTGGGCAAAGAGCCGTTCTAAGTGGGGGACCATGGTGTCTTTCCCTAGTCTACACAGAAACAGCACTCTGAGGGAGACGAGCTGCTGGCGTTTGGTAGCAACATCTCTTAATCTGAAGAGAAACATTTCGTTGTAAGCGGGTTGCCTCAGCCTTGCCACATGTTCTCAACTGGTTATAAAGTAGGCCAGTCACTAGGCCTCAGCTTTCAAGCACACTCCAATTTGATAGAGAAAACACCAGGCCTCGGTGTGCCTTCCTGTGGCAAGGAAACTATTCTTTCATTCCTTAGGTGGCACTTTGGCTCAGAACTGCCCCACCCGAAGGATTCAGGGATGTGCAGCCCGATTAGTTGAGATCAGCCCTTCTGGCTCTTTCATGGATGAAACTAACTGGGCAAAGAGCCGTTCTAAGCTGGGGACCATGCTGTCTTTCCCTGGTCTACACAGAAACAGGACTCTGAGGGAGACAAGCTGCTGGCGTTTCGTAGCAACACCCCCTATTCTGAAGGGAAACATTTCGATGTAAGCGGGTTGCATCAGCCTTGCCACATGTTCTCAACTGGTTATAATGGAGGGCAGTCAGTAGGCCTCACCCTTCAAGCCCACTCCAATTTCATAGAGAAAACACCAGGCCTCGGTGTGCCTTCCTGTGGCAAGGAAACTTTGCTTTCATTCCTTAGGTGGCACTTTGGCTCAGAACTGCCCTACCCCAAGGTTTCAGGGATGTGCAGCCCGATTAGTTGAGATCAGCCCTTCTGGCTCTTTCATGGATGAAACCAACTGGGCAAAGTGCCGTTCTAAGCTGGGGACCATGGTGTCTTTCCCTAGTCTACACAGAAACTGCACTCTGAGGGAGACGAGCTGCTGGCGTTTTGTAGCAACATCTCCAATTTCATAGAGAAAACACCAGGCCTCGGTGTGCCTTCCTGTGGCAAGGAAACTTTGCTTTCATTCCTTAGGTGGCACTTTGGCTCAGAACTGCCCTACCCCAAGGTTTCAGGGATGTGCAGCCCGATTAGTTGAGATCAGCCCTTCTGACTTTCATGGATGAAACCAACTGGGCAAAGAGCCGTTCTAACCTGGGGACCATGCTGTCTTTCCCTGGTCTACACAGACACAGCACTCTGAGGAAGACGAGCTGCTGGCGTTTCGTAGCAACATCCCCTATTCTGAAGGGAAACATTTCATTGTAAGCGGGTTGCATCAGCCTTGCCACATGTTCTCAACTGGTTATAATGGAGGGCAGTCAGTAGGCCTCACCCTTCAAGCCCACTCCAATTTCATAGAGAAATCACCAGGCCTCGGTCTGCCTTCCTGTGGCAAGGAAACTTTGCTTTCATTCCTTAGGTGGCACTTTGGCTCAGAACTGCCCTACCCCAAGGATTCAGGGATGTGCTGCCCGATTAGTTGAGATCAGCCCTTCTGGCTCTTTCATGGATGAAACCAACTGGGCAAAGAGCCGTTCTAAGCGGGGGACCATGGTGTCTTTCCCTAGTCTACACAGAAACAGCACTCTGAGGGAGACGAGCTGCTGGCGTTTGGTAGCAACATCTCCAATTTCATAGAGAAAACACCAGACCTCGGTGTGCCTTCCTGTGGAAAGGAAACTTTGCTTTCATTCCTTAGGTGGCACTTTGGCTCAGAACTGCCCTACCCCAAGGATTCAGGGATGTGCAGCCCGATTAGTTGAGATCAGCCCTTTTGGCTCTTTCATGCATGAAACCAGCTGGGCATAGAGCCGTTCTAAGCTGGGGACTATGGTGTCTTTCCCTAGTCTACACAAAAACTGCACTCTGAGGGAGACGAGCTGCTGGCGTTTGTTAGCAACATCTCCTAATCTGAAGAGAAACATTTCGTTGTAAGCGGGTTGCCTCAGCCTTGCCACATGTTCTCAACTGGTTATAAAGGAGGGCAGTCACTAGGCCTCAGCTTTCAAGCACACTCCAATTTGATAGAGAAAACACCAGGCCTCGGTGTGCCTTCCTGTGGCAAGGAAACTTTGCTTTCATTCCTTAGGTGGCACTTTGGCTCAGAAATGCCCTACCCCAAGGTTTCAGGGATGTGCAGCCCGATTAGTTGAGATCAGCCCTTCTGACTCTTTCATGGATGAAACCAACTGGGCAAAGAGCCGTTCTAACCTGGGGACCATGCTGTCTTGCCCTGGTCTACACAGACACAGCACTCTCAGGAAGACGAGCTGCTGGCGTTTCGTAGCAACATCCCCTATTCTGAAGGGAAACATTTCATTGTAAGCGGGTTGCATCAGCCTTGCCACATGTTCTCAACTGGTTATAATGGAGGGCAGTCAGTAGGCCTCACCCTTCAAGCCCACTCCAATTTCATAGAGAAATCACCAGGCCTCGGTCTGCCTTCCTGTGGCAAGGAAACTTTGCTTTCATTCCTTAGGTGGCACTTTGGCTCAGAACTGCCCTACCCCAAGGATTCAGGGATGTGCTGCCCGATTAGTTGAGATCAGCCCTTCTGGCTCTTTCATGGATGAAACCAACTGGGCAAAGAGCCGTTCTAAGCGGGGGACCATGGTGTCTTTCCCTAGTCTACACAGAAACAGCACTCTGAGGGAGACGAGCTGCTGGCGTTTGGTAGCAACATCTCCAATTTCATAGAGAAAACACCAGACCTCGGTGTGCCTTCCTGTGGAAAGGAAACTTTGCTTTCATTCCTTAGGTGGCACTTTGGCTCAGAACTGCCCTACCCCAAGGATTCAGGGATGTGCAGCCCGATTAGTTGAGATCAGCCCTTTTGGCTTTTTCATGCATGAAACCAGCTGGGCATAGAGCCGTTCTAAGCTGGGGACTATGGTGTCTTTCCCTAGTCTACACAAAAACTGCACTCTGAGGGAGACGAGCTGCTGGCGTTTGTTAGCAACATCTCCTAATCTGAAGAGAAACATTTCGTTGTAAGCGGGTTGCCTCAGCCTTGCCACATGTTCTCAACTGGTTATAAAGGAGGGCAGTCACTAGGCCTCAGCTTTCAAGCACACTCCAATTTGATAGAGAAAACACCAGGCCTCGGTGTGCCTTCCTGTGGCAAGGAAACTTTGCTTTCATTCCTTAGGTGGCACTTTGGCTCAGAAATGCCCTACCCCAAGGTTTCAGGGATGTGCAGCCCGATTAGTTGAGATCAGCCCTTCTGACTCTTTCATGGATGAAACCAACTGGGCAAAGAGCCGTTCTAACCTGGGGACCATGCTGTCTTGCCCTGGTCTACACAGACACAGCACTCTCAGGAAGACGAGCTGCTGGCGTTTCGTAGCAACATCCCCTATTCTGAAGGGAAACATTTCATTGTAAGCGGGTTGCATCAGCCTTGCCACATGTTCTCAACTGGTTATAATGGAGGGCAGTCAGTAGGCCTCACCCTTCAAGCCCACTCCAATTTCATAGAGAAATCACCAGGCCTCGGTCTGCCTTCCTGTGGCAAGGAAACTTTGCTTTCATTCCTGAGGTGGCACTTTGGCTCAGAACTGCCCTACCCCAAGGATTCAGGGATGTGCTGCCCGATTAGTTGAGATCAGCCCTTCTTGCTCTTTCATGGATGAAACCGACTGGGCAAAGAGCCGTTCTAAGTGGGGGACCATGGTGTCTTTCCCTAGTCTACACAGAAACAGCACTCTGAGGGAGACGAGCTGCTGGCGTTTGGTAGCAACATCTCTTAATCTGAAGAGAAACATTTCGTTGTAAGCGGGTTGCCTCAGCCTTGCCACAGGTTCTCAACTGGTTATAAAGGAGGGCAGACACTAGGCCTCACCTTTTAAGCACACTCCAATTTCATAGAGAGAACACCAGGCCACGGTGTGCCTTCCTTTGGCAAGGAAACTTTGCTTTCATTCCTTAGGTGGCACTTTGGCTCAGAACTGCCCTACCCCAAGGATTCAGGGATGTGCAGCCCGATTAGTTGAGATCAACCCTTCTGGCTCTTTCATGGATGAAACCAACTGGGCAAAGAGCCGTTCTAAGCTGGGGACCATGCTGTCTTTCCCTGGTCTACACAGAAACAGCACTCCTAGGGAGACGAGCTGCTGGCGTTTCGTACCAACATCCCCTATTCTACAGGGAAACTTTTCGTTGTAAGCGGGTTGCATCAGCCTTGCCACATGTTCTCAACTGGTTATAAAAGAGGGCCGTCACTAGGCCTCACCTTTCAAGCACACTCCAATTTCATAGAGAAAACACCCGGCCTCGGTGTGCCTTCCTGTGGCAAGGAAACTTTGCTTTCATTCCTTAGGTGGCACTTTGGCTCAGAATTGCCCTACCCCAAGTATTCAGGGATGTGCAGCCCGATTAGTTGAGATCAGCCATTCTGGCTCTTTCATGGATGAAACTAACTGGGCAAAGAGCCGTTCTAAGCTGGGGACCATGCTGTCTTTCCCTGGTCTACACAGAAACAGCACTCTCAGGAAGACGAGCTGCTGGAGTTTCGTAGCAACATCCCCTATTCTGAAGGGAAACATTTCTTTGTAAGCGGGTTGCATCAGCCTTGCCACATGTTCTCAACTGGTTATAATGTAGGGCAGTCAGTAGGCCTCATCCTTCAAGCCCACTCCAATTTCATAGAGAAAACACCAGGCATCGGTGTGCCTTCCTGTGGCAAGGAAACTTTGCTTTCATTCCTTAGGTGGCACTTTGGCTAAGAAATGCCCTATCCCAAGGATTCAGGGATGTGCAGCCCGATTAGTTGAGATCAGCCCTTTGCCTCTTTCATGCATGAAACCAGCTTGGCATAGAGCCGTTCTAAGCTGGGGACCATGCTGTCTTTCCCTGGTCTACACAGAAACAGCACTCTGAGGGAGACGAGCTGCTGGCGTTTGGTAGCAACATCTCCTAATCTGAAGAGAAACATTTCGTTGTAAGCGGGTTGCCTCAGCCTTGCCACATGTTCTCAACTGGTTATAATGGAGGGCAGTCAGTAGGCCTCACCCTTCAACCCACTCCAATTTCATAGAGAAAACACCAGGCCTCGGTGTGCCTTCCTGTGGCACGGAAACTTTGCTTTCTTTCCTTAGGTGGCACTTTGGCAAAGAAATGACCTATCCCAAGGATTCAGGGATGTGCAGCCCGATTAGTTGGGATCAGCCCTTTTGGCTCTTTCATGCATGAAACCAGCTGGGCATAGAGCCGTTCTAACCTGGGGACTATGGTGTCTTTCCCTAGTCTACACAGAAACTGCACTCTGAGGGAGACGAGTTGCTGGCGTTTGGTAGCAACATCTCCTAATCTGAAGAGAAACATTTCGTTATAAGCGGGTTGCCTCAGCCTTGCCACAGGTTCTCAACTGGTTATAAAGGAGGGCCGTCACTAGGCCTCACCTTTCAAGCACACTCCAATTTCATAGAGAAAACACCAGGCCTCGGTGTGCCTTCCTGTGGCAAGGAAACTTTGCTTTCATTCCTTAGGTGGCACTTTGGCTCAGAACTGCCCTACGCCAAGGATTCAGGGATGTGCAGCCCGATTAGTTGAGATCAGCCCTTCTGGCGCTTTCATGGATGAAACCAACTGGGCAAAGAGCCGTTCTAAGCTGGGGACCATGGTGTCTTTCCCTAGTCTACACAGAACCAGCACTCTGAGGGAGACGAGCTGCTGGCGTTTGGTAGCAACATCTCCAATTTCATAGAGAAAACACCAGGCCTCGGTGTGCCTTCCTGTGGCAAGGAAACTTTGCTTTCATTCCTTAGGTGGCACTTTGGCTCAGAACTGCCCTACCCCAAGGATTCAGGGATGTGCAGCCCGATTAGTTGAGATCAGCCCTTTTGGCTCTTTCATGCATGAAACCAGCTGGGCATAGAGCCGTTCTAAGCTGGGGACTATGGTGTCTTTCCCTAGTCTACACAGAAACTGCACTCTGAGGGAGACGAGCTGCTGGCGTTTGTTAGCAACATCTCCTAATCTGAAGAGAAACATTTCGTTGTAAGCGGGTTGTCTCAGCCTTGCCACATGTTCTCAACTGGTTATAAAGTAGGGCAGTCACTAGGCCTCAGCTTTCAAGCACACTCCAATTTGATAGAGAAAACACCAGGCCTCGGTGTGCCTTCCTGTGGCAAGGAAACTTTTCTTTCATTCCTTAGGTGGCACTTTGGCTCAGAACTGCCCCACCCCAAGGATTCAGGGATGTGCAGCCCGATTAGTTGAGATCAGCCCTTCTGGCGCTTTCATGGATGAAACTAACTGGGCAAAGAGCCGTTCTAAGCTGGGGACCATGCTGTCTTTCCCTGGTCTACACAGAAACAGGACTCTGAGGGAGACAAGCTGCTGGCGTTTCGTAGCAACACACCCTATTCTGAAGGGAAACATTTCGATGTAAGCGGGTTGCATCAGCCTTGCCACATGTTCTCAACTGGTTATAATGGAGGGCAGTCAGTAGGCCTCACCCTTCAAGCCCACTCCAATTTCATAGAGAAAACACCAGGCCTCGGTGTGCCTTCCTGTGGCAAGGAAACTTTGCTTTCATTCCTTAGGTGGCACTTTGGCTCAGAACTGCCCTACCCCAAGGTTTCAGGGATGTGCAGCCCGATTAGTTGAGATCAGCCCTTCTGACTCTTTCATGGATGAAACCAACTGGGCAAAGAGCCGTTCTAACCTGGGGACCATGCTGTCTTTCCCTGGTCTACACAGACACAGCACTCTGAGGAAGACGAGCTGCTGGCGTTTCGTAGCAACATCCCCTATTCTGAAGGGAAACATTTCATTGTAAGCGGGTTGCATCAGCCTTGCCACATGTTCTCAACTGGTTATAATGGAGGGCAGTCAGTAGTCCTCACCCTTCAAGCCCACTCCAATTTCATAGAGAAATCACCAGGCCTCGGTCTGCCTTCCTGTGGCAAGGAAACTTTGCTTTCATTCCTTAGGTGGCACTTTGGCTCAGAACTGCCCTACCCCAAGGATTCAGGGATGTGCAGCCCGATTAGTTGAGATCAGCCCTTTTGGCTCTTTCATGCATGAAACCAGCTGGGCATAGAGCCGTTCTAAGCTGGGGACTATGGTGTCTTTCCCTAGTCTACACAAAAACTGCACTCTGAGGGAGACGAGCTGCTGGCGTTTGTTAGCAACATCTCCTAATCTGAAGAGAAACATTTCGTTGTAAGCGGGTTGCCTCAGCCTTGCCACATGTTCTCAACTGGTTATAAAGGAGGGCAGTCACTAGGCCTCAGCTTTCAAGCACACTCCAATTTGATAGAGAAAACACCAGGCCTCGGTGTGCCTTCCTGTGGCAAGGAAACTTTGCTTTCATTCCTTAGGTGGCACTTTGGCTCAGAAATGCCCTACCCCAAGGTTTCAGGGATGTGCAGCCCGATTAGTTGAGATCAGCCCTTCTGACTCTTTCATGGATGAAACCAACTGGGCAAAGAGCCGTTCTAACCTGGGGACCATGCTGTCTTGCCCTGGTCTACACAGACACAGCACTCTCAGGAAGACGAGCTGCTGGCGTTTCGTAGCAACATCCCCTATTCTGAAGGGAAACATTTCATTGTAAGCGGGTTGCATCAGCCTTGCCACATGTTCTCAACTGGTTATAATGGAGGGCAGTCAGTAGGCCTCACCCTTCAAGCCCACTCCAATTTCATAGAGAAATCACCAGGCCTCGGTCTGCCTTCCTGTGGCAAGGAAACTTTGCTTTCATTCCTTAGGTGGCACTTTGGCTCAGAACTGCCCTACCCCAAGGATTCAGGGATGTGCTGCCCGATTAGTTGAGATCAGCCCTTCTGGCTCTTTCATGGATGAAACCAACTGGGCAAAGAGCCGTTCTAAGCGGGGGACCATGGTGTCTTTCCCTAGTCTACACAGAAACAGCACTCTGAGGGAGACGAGCTGCTGGCGTTTGGTAGCAACATCTCCAATTTCATAGAGAAAACACCAGACCTCGGTGTGCCTTCCTGTGGAAAGGAAACTTTGCTTTCATTCCTTAGGTGGCACTTTGGCTCAGAACTGCCCTACCCCAAGGATTCAGGGATGTGCAGCCCGATTAGTTGAGATCAGCCCTTTTGGCTTTTTCATGCATGAAACCAGCTGGGCATAGAGCCGTTCTAAGCTGGGGACTATGGTGTCTTTCCCTAGTCTACACAAAAACTGCACTCTGAGGGAGACGAGCTGCTGGCGTTTGTTAGCAACATCTCCTAATCTGAAGAGAAACATTTCGTTGTAAGCGGGTTGCCTCAGCCTTGCCACATGTTCTCAACTGGTTATAAAGGAGGGCAGTCACTAGGCCTCAGCTTTCAAGCACACTCCAATTTGATAGAGAAAACACCAGGCCTCGGTGTGCCTTCCTGTGGCAAGGAAACTTTGCTTTCATTCCTTAGGTGGCACTTTGGCTCAGAAATGCCCTACCCCAAGGTTTCAGGGATGTGCAGCCCGATTAGTTGAGATCAGCCCTTCTGACTCTTTCATGGATGAAACCAACTGGGCAAAGAGCCGTTCTAACCTGGGGACCATGCTGTCTTGCCCTGGTCTACACAGACACAGCACTCTCAGGAAGACGAGCTGCTGGCGTTTCGTAGCAACATCCCCTATTCTGAAGGGAAACATTTCATTGTAAGCGGGTTGCATCAGCCTTGCCACATGTTCTCAACTGGTTATAATGGAGGGCAGTCAGTAGGCCTCACCCTTCAAGCCCACTCCAATTTCATAGAGAAATCACCAGGCCTCGGTCTGCCTTCCTGTGGCAAGGAAACTTTGCTTTCATTCCTGAGGTGGCACTTTGGCTCAGAACTGCCCTACCCCAAGGATTCAGGGATGTGCTGCCCGATTAGTTGAGATCAGCCCTTCTTGCTCTTTCATGGATGAAACCGACTGGGCAAAGAGCCGTTCTAAGTGGGGGACCATGGTGTCTTTCCCTAGTCTACACAGAAACAGCACTCTGAGGGAGACGAGCTGCTGGCGTTTGGTAGCAACATCTCTTAATCTGAAGAGAAACATTTCGTTGTAAGCGGGTTGCCTCAGCCTTGCCACAGGTTCTCAACTGGTTATAAAGGAGGGCAGACACTAGGCCTCACCTTTTAAGCACACTCCAATTTCATAGAGAGAACACCAGGCCACGGTGTGCCTTCCTTTGGCAAGGAAACTTTGCTTTCATTCCTTAGGTGGCACTTTGGCTCAGAACTGCCCTACCCCAAGGATTCAGGGATGTGCAGCCCGATTAGTTGAGATCAACCCTTCTGGCTCTTTCATGGATGAAACCAACTGGGCAAAGAGCCGTTCTAAGCTGGGGACCATGCTGTCTTTCCCTGGTCTACACAGAAACAGCACTCCTAGGGAGACGAGCTGCTGGCGTTTCGTACCAACATCCCCTATTCTACAGGGAAACTTTTCGTTGTAAGCGGGTTGCATCAGCCTTGCCACATGTTCTCAACTGGTTATAAAAGAGGGCCGTCACTAGGCCTCACCTTTCAAGCACACTCCAATTTCATAGAGAAAACACCCGGCCTCGGTGTGCCTTCCTGTGGCAAGGAAACTTTGCTTTCATTCCTTAGGTGGCACTTTGGCTCAGAATTGCCCTACCCCAAGTATTCAGGGATGTGCAGCCCGATTAGTTGAGATCAGCCATTCTGGCTCTTTCATGGATGAAACTAACTGGGCAAAGAGCCGTTCTAAGCTGGGGACCATGCTGTCTTTCCCTGGTCTACACAGAAACAGCACTCTCAGGAAGACGAGCTGCTGGAGTTTCGTAGCAACATCCCCTATTCTGAAGGGAAACATTTCTTTGTAAGCGGGTTGCATCAGCCTTGCCACATGTTCTCAACTGGTTATAATGTAGGGCAGTCAGTAGGCCTCATCCTTCAAGCCCACTCCAATTTCATAGAGAAAACACCAGGCATCGGTGTGCCTTCCTGTGGCAAGGAAACTTTGCTTTCATTCCTTAGGTGGCACTTTGGCTAAGAAATGCCCTATCCCAAGGATTCAGGGATGTGCAGCCCGATTAGTTGAGATCAGCCCTTTGCCTCTTTCATGCATGAAACCAGCTTGGCATAGAGCCGTTCTAAGCTGGGGACCATGCTGTCTTTCCCTGGTCTACACAGAAACAGCACTCTGAGGGAGACGAGCTGCTGGCGTTTGGTAGCAACATCTCCTAATCTGAAGAGAAACATTTCGTTGTAAGCGGGTTGCCTCAGCCTTGCCACATGTTCTCAACTGGTTATAATGGAGGGCAGTCAGTAGGCCTCACCCTTCAACCCACTCCAATTTCATAGAGAAAACACCAGGCCTCGGTGTGCCTTCCTGTGGCACGGAAACTTTGCTTTCTTTCCTTAGGTGGCACTTTGGCAAAGAAATGACCTATCCCAAGGATTCAGGGATGTGCAGCCCGATTAGTTGGGATCAGCCCTTTTGGCTCTTTCATGCATGAAACCAGCTGGGCATAGAGCCGTTCTAACCTGGGGACTATGGTGTCTTTCCCTAGTCTACACAGAAACTGCACTCTGAGGGAGACGAGTTGCTGGCGTTTGGTAGCAACATCTCCTAATCTGAAGAGAAACATTTCGTTATAAGCGGGTTGCCTCAGCCTTGCCACAGGTTCTCAACTGGTTATAAAGGAGGGCCGTCACTAGGCCTCACCTTTCAAGCACACTCCAATTTCATAGAGAAAACACCAGGCCTCGGTGTGCCTTCCTGTGGCAAGGAAACTTTGCTTTCATTCCTTAGGTGGCACTTTGGCTCAGAACTGCCCTACGCCAAGGATTCAGGGATGTGCAGCCCGATTAGTTGAGATCAGCCCTTCTGGCGCTTTCATGGATGAAACCAACTGGGCAAAGAGCCGTTCTAAGCTGGGGACCATGGTGTCTTTCCCTAGTCTACACAGAACCAGCACTCTGAGGGAGACGAGCTGCTGGCGTTTGGTAGCAACATCTCCAATTTCATAGAGAAAACACCAGGCCTCGGTGTGCCTTCCTGTGGCAAGGAAACTTTGCTTTCATTCCTTAGGTGGCACTTTGGCTCAGAACTGCCCTACCCCAAGGATTCAGGGATGTGCAGCCCGATTAGTTGAGATCAGCCCTTTTGGCTCTTTCATGCATGAAACCAGCTGGGCATAGAGCCGTTCTAAGCTGGGGACTATGGTGTCTTTCCCTAGTCTACACAGAAACTGCACTCTGAGGGAGACGAGCTGCTGGCGTTTGTTAGCAACATCTCCTAATCTGAAGAGAAACATTTCGTTGTAAGCGGGTTGTCTCAGCCTTGCCACATGTTCTCAACTGGTTATAAAGTAGGGCAGTCACTAGGCCTCAGCTTTCAAGCACACTCCAATTTGATAGAGAAAACACCAGGCCTCGGTGTGCCTTCCTGTGGCAAGGAAACTTTTCTTTCATTCCTTAGGTGGCACTTTGGCTCAGAACTGCCCCACCCCAAGGATTCAGGGATGTGCAGCCCGATTAGTTGAGATCAGCCCTTCTGGCGCTTTCATGGATGAAACTAACTGGGCAAAGAGCCGTTCTAAGCTGGGGACCATGCTGTCTTTCCCTGGTCTACACAGAAACAGGACTCTGAGGGAGACAAGCTGCTGGCGTTTCGTAGCAACACACCCTATTCTGAAGGGAAACATTTCGATGTAAGCGGGTTGCATCAGCCTTGCCACATGTTCTCAACTGGTTATAATGGAGGGCAGTCAGTAGGCCTCACCCTTCAAGCCCACTCCAATTTCATAGAGAAAACACCAGGCCTCGGTGTGCCTTCCTGTGGCAAGGAAACTTTGCTTTCATTCCTTAGGTGGCACTTTGGCTCAGAACTGCCCTACCCCAAGGTTTCAGGGATGTGCAGCCCGATTAGTTGAGATCAGCCCTTCTGACTCTTTCATGGATGAAACCAACTGGGCAAAGAGCCGTTCTAACCTGGGGACCATGCTGTCTTTCCCTGGTCTACACAGACACAGCACTCTGAGGAAGACGAGCTGCTGGCGTTTCGTAGCAACATCCCCTATTCTGAAGGGAAACATTTCATTGTAAGCGGGTTGCATCAGCCTTGCCACATGTTCTCAACTGGTTATAATGGAGGGCAGTCAGTAGTCCTCACCCTTCAAGCCCACTCCAATTTCATAGAGAAATCACCAGGCCTCGGTCTGCCTTCCTGTGGCAAGGAAACTTTGCTTTCATTCCTTAGGTGGCACTTTGGCTCAGAACTGCCCTACCCCAAGGATTCAGGGATGTGCTGCCCGATTAGTTGAGATCAGCCCTTCTGGCTCTTTCATGGATGAAACCAACTGGGCAAAGAGCCGTTCTAAGCGGGGGACCATGGTGTCTTTCACTAGTCTACACAGAAACAGCACTCTGAGGGAGACGAGCTGCTGGCGTTTGGTAGCAACATCTCCAATTTCATAGAGAAAACACCAGACCTCGGTGTGCCTTCCTGTGGAAAGGAAACTTTGCTTTCATTCCTTAGGTGGCACTTTGGCTCAGAACTGCCCTACCCCAAGGATTCAGGGATGTGCAGCCCGATTAGTTGAGATCAGCCCTTTTGGCTCTTTCATGCATGAAACCAGCTGGGCATAGAGCCGTTCTAAGCTGGGGACTATGGTGTCTTTCCCTAGTCTACACAAAAACTGCACTCTGAGGGAGACGAGCTGCTGGCGTTTGTTAGCAACATCTCCTAATCTGAAGAGAAACATTTCGTTGTAAGCGGGTTGCCTCAGCCTTGCCACATGTTCTCAACTGGTTATAAAGGAGGGCAGTCACTAGGCCTCAGCTTTCAAGCACACTCCAATTTGATAGAGAAAACACCAGGCCTCGGTGTGCCTTCCTGTGGCAAGGAAACTTTGCTTTCATTCCTTAGGTGGCACTTTGGCTCAGAACTGCCCTACCCCAAGGTTTCAGGGATGTGCAGCCCGATTAGTTGAGATCAGCCCTTTGCCTCTTTCATGCATGAAACCAGCTTGGCATAGAGCCGTTCTAAGCTGGGGACCATGCTGTCTTTCCCTGGTCTACACAGAAACAGCACTCTGAGGGAGACGAGCTGCTGGCGTTTGGTAGCAACATCTCCTAATCTGAAGAGAAACATTTCGTTGTAAGCGGGTTGCCTCAGCCTTGCCACATGTTCTCAACTGGTTATAATGGAGGGCAGTCAGTAGGCCTCACCCTTCAAGCCCACTCCAATTTCATAGAGAAAACACCAGGCCTCGGTGTGCCTTCCTGTGGCACGGAAACTTTGCTTTCTTTCCTTAGGTGGCACTTTGGCAAAGAAATGACCTATCCCAAGGATTCAGGGATGTGCAGCCCGATTAGTTGGGATCAGCCCTTTTGGCTCTTTCATGCATGAAACCAGCTGGGCATAGAGCCGTTCTAACCTGGGGACTATGGTCTCTTTCCCTAGTCTACACAGAAACTGCACTCTGAGGGAGACGAGTTGCTGGCGTTTGGTAGCAACATCTCCTAATCTGAAGAGAAACATTTCGTTATAAGCGGGTTGCCTCAGCCTTGCCACAGGTTCTCAACTGGTTATAAAGGAGGGCAGTCACTAGGCCTCACCTTTCAAGCACACTCCAATTTCATAGAGAAAACACCAGGCCTCGGTGTGCCTTCCTGTGGCAAGGAAACTTTGCTTTCATTCCTTAGGTGGCACTTTGGCTCAGAACTGCCCTACCCCAAGGATTCAGGGATGTGCAGCCCGATTAGTTGAGATCAGCCCTTCTGGCGCTTTCATGGATGAAACCAACTGGGCAAAGAGCCGTTCTAAGCTGGGGACCATGGTGTCTTTCCCTAGTCTACACAGAACCAGCACTCTGAGGGAGACGAGCTGCTGGCGTTTGGTAGCAACATCTCCAATTTCATAGAGAAAACACCAGGCCTCGGTGTGCCTTCCTGTGGCAAGGAAACTTTGCTTTCATTCCTTAGGTGGCACTTTGGCTCAGAACTGCCCTACCCCAAGGATTCAGGGATGTGCAGCCCGATTAGTTGAGATCAGCCCTTTTGGCTCTTTCATGCATGAAACCAGCTGGGCATAGAGCCGTTCTAAGCTGGGGACTATGGTGTCTTTCCCTAGTCTACACAGAAACTGCACTCTGAGGGAGACGAGCTGCTGGCGTTTGTTAGCAACATCTCCTAATCTGAAGAGAAACATTTCGTTGTAAGCGGGTTGTCTCAGCCTTGCCACATGTTCTCAACTGGTTATAAAGTAGGGCAGTCACTAGGCCTCAGCTTTCAAGCACACTCCAATTTGATAGAGAAAACACCAGGCCTCGGTGTGCCTTCCTGTGGCAAGGAAACTTTTCTTTCATTCCTTAGGTGGCACTTTGGCTCAGAAATGCCCCACCCCAAGGATTCAGGGATGTGCAGCCCGATTAGTTGAGATCAGCCCTTCTGGCTCTTTCATGGATGAAACTAACTGGGCAAAGAGCCGTTCTAAGCTGGGGACCATGCTGTCTTTCCCTGGTCTACACAGAAACAGGACTCTGAGGGAGACAAGCTGCTGGCGTTTCGTAGCAACACCCCCTATTCTGAAGGGAAACATTTCGATGTAAGCGGGTTGCATCAGCCTTGCCACATGTTCTCAACTGGTTATAATGGAGGGCAGTCAGTAGGCCTCACCCTTCAAGCCCACTCCAATTTCATAGAGAAAACACCAGGCCTCGGTGTGCCTTCCTGTGGCAAGGAAACTTTGCTTTCATTCCTTAGGTGGCACTTTGGCTCAGAACTGCCCTACCCCAAGGTTTCAGGGATGTGCAGCCCGATTAGTTGAGATCAGCCCTTCTGGCTCTTTCATGGATGAAACCAACTGGGCAAAGTGCCGTTCTAAGCTGGGGACCATGGTGTCTTTCCCTAGTCTACACAGAAACTGCACTCTGAGGGAGACGAGCTGCTGGCGTTTTGTAGCAACATCTCCAATTTCATAGAGAAAACACCAGGCCTCGGTGTGCCTTCCTGTGGCAAGGAAACTTTGCTTTCATTCCTTAGGTGGCACTTTGGCTCAGAACTGCCCTACCCCAAGGTTTCAGGGATGTGCAGCCCGATTAGTTGAGATCAGCACTTCTGACTCTTTCATGGATGAAACCAACAGGGCAAAGAGCCGTTCTAACCTGGGGACCATGCTGTCTTTCCCTGGTCTACACAGACACAGCACTCTGAGGAAGACGAGCTGCTGGCGTTTCGTAGCAACATCCCCTATTCTGAAGGGAAACATTTCATTGTAAGCGGGTTGCATCAGCCTTGCCACATGTTCTCAACTGGTTATAATGGAGGGCAGTCAGTAGGCCTCACCCTTCAAGCCCACTCCAATTTCATAGAGAAATCACCAGGCCTCGGTCTGCCTTCCTGTGGCAAGGAAACTTTGCTTTCATTCCTTAGGTGGCACTTTGGCTCAGAACTGCCCTACCCCAAGGATTCAGGGATGTGCTGCCCGATTAGTTGAGATCAGCCCTTCTGGCTCTTTCATGGATGAAACCAACTGGGCAAAGAGCCGTTCTAAGCGGGGGACCATGGTGTCTTTCCCTAGTCTACACAGAAACAGCACTCTGAGGGAGACGAGCTGCTGGCGTTTGGTAGCAACATCTCCAATTTCATAGAGAAAACACCAGACCTCGGTGTGCCTTCCTGTGGAAAGGAAACTTTGCTTTCATTCCTTAGGTGGCACTTTGGCTCAGAACTGCCCTACCCCAAGGATTCAGGGATGTGCAGCCCGATTAGTTGAGATCAGCCCTTTTGGCTCTTTCATGCATGAAACCAGCTGGGCATAGAGCCGTTCTAAGCTGGGGACTATGGTGTCTTTCCCTAGTCTACACAAAAACTGCACTCTGAGGGAGACGAGCTGCTGGCGTTTGTTAGCAACATCTCCTAATCTGAAGAGAAACATTTCGTTGTAAGCGGGTTGCCTCAGCCTTGCCACATGTTCTCAACTGGTTATAAAGGAGGGCAGTCACTAGGCCTCAGCTTTCAAGCACACTCCAATTTGATAGAGAAAACACCAGGCCTCGGTGTGCCTTCCTGTGGCAAGGAAACTTTGCTTTCATTCCTTAGGTGGCACTTTGGCTCAGAACTGCCCTACCCCAAGGTTTCAGGGATGTGCAGCCCGATTAGTTGAGATCAGCCCTCCTGACTCTTTCATGGATGAAACTAACTGGGCAAAGAGCCGTTCTAAGCTGGGGACCATGCTGTCTTTCCCTGGTCTACACAGAAACAGCACTCTCAGGAAGACGAGCTGCTGGCGTTTCGTAGCAACATCCCCTATTCTGAAGGGAAACATTTCTTTGTAAGCGGGTTGCATCAGCCTTGCCACATGTTCTCAACTGGTTATAATGTAGGGCAGTCAGTAGGCCTCACCCTTCAAGCCCACTCCAATTTCATAGAGAAAACACCAGGCATCGGTGTGCCTTCCTGTGGCAAGGAAACTTTGCTTTCATTCCTTAGGTGGCACTTTGGCTCAGAAATGCCCTATCCCAAGGATTCAGGGATGTGCAGCCCGATTAGTTGAGATCAGCCCTTTGCCTCTTTCATGCATGAAACCAGCTTGGCATAGAGCCGTTCTAAGCTGGGGACCATGCTGTCTTTCCCTGGTCTACACAGAAACAGCACTCTGAGGGAGACGAGCTGCTGGCGTTTGGTAGCAACATCTCCTAATCTGAAGAGAAACATTTCGTTGTAAGCGGGTTGCCTCAGCCTTGCCACATGTTCTCAACTGGTTATAATGGAGGGCAGTCAGTAGGCCTCACCCTTCAAGCCCACTCCAATTTCATAGAGAAAACACCAGGCCTCGGTGTGCCTTCCTGTGGCACGGAAACTTTGCTTTCTTTCCTTAGGTGGCACTTTGGCAAAGAAATGACCTATCCCAAGGATTCAGGGATGTGCAGCCCGATTAGTTGGGATCAGCCCTTTTGGCTCTTTCATGCATGAAACCAGCTGGGCATAGAGCCGTTCTAAGCTGGGGACTATGGTGTCTTTCCCTAGTCTACACAGAAACTGCACTCTGAGGGAGACGAGTTGCTGGCGTTTGGTAGCAACATCTCCTAATCTGAAGAGAAACATTTCGTTATAAGCGGGTTGCCTCAGCCTTGCCACAGGTTCTCAACTGGTTATAAAGGAGGGCAGTCACTAGGCCTCACCTTTCAAGCACACTCCAATTTCATAGAGAAAACACCAGGCCTCGGTGTGCCTTCCTGTGGCAAGGAAACTTTGCTTTCATTCCTTAGGTGGCACTTTGGCTCAGAACTGCCCTACCCCAAGGATTCAGGGATGTGCAGCCCGATTAGTTGAGATCAGCCCTTCTGGCGCTTTCATGGATGAAACCAACTGGGCAAAGAGCCGTTCTAAGCTGGGGACCATGGTGTCTTTCCCTAGTCTACACAGAACCAGCACTCTGAGGGAGACGAGCTGCTGGCGTTTGGTAGCAACATCTCCAATTTCATAGAGAAAACACCAGGCCTCGGTGTGCCTTCCTGTGGCAAGGAAACTTTGCTTTCATTCCTTAGGTGGCACTTTGGCTCAGAACTGCCCTACCCCAAGGATTCAGGGATGTGCAGCCCGATTAGTTGAGATCAGCCCTTTTGGCTCTTTCATGCATGAAACCAGCTGGGCATAGAGCCGTTCTAAGCTGGGGACTATGGTGTGTTTCCCTAGTCTACACAGAAACTGCACTCTGAGGGAGACGAGCTGCTGGCGTTTGTTAGCAACATCTCCTAATCTGAAGAGAAACATTTCGTTGTAAGCGGGTTGTCTCAGCCTTGCCACATGTTCTCAACTGGTTATAAAGTAGGGCAGTCACTAGGCCTCAGCTTTCAAGCACACTCCAATTTGATAGAGAAAACACCAGGCCTCGGTGTGCCTTCCTGTGGCAAGGAAACTTTTCTTTCATTCCTTAGGTGGCACTTTGGCTCAGAACTGCCCCACCCCAAGGTTTCAGGGATGTGCAGCCCGATTAGTTGAGATCAGCCCTTCTGGCTCTTTCATGGATGAAACCAACTGGGCAAAGTGCCGTTCTAAGCTGGGGACCATGGTGTCTTTCCCTAGTCTACACAGAAACTGCACTCTGAGGGAGACGAGCTGCTGGCGTTTTGTAGCAACATCTCCAATTTCATAGAGAAAACACCAGGCCTCGGTGTGCCTTCCTGTGGCAAGGAAACTTTGCTTTCATTCCTTAGGTGGCACTTTGGCTCAGAACTGCCCTACCCCAAGGTTTCAGGGATGTGCAGCCCGATTAGTTGAGATCAGCACTTCTGACTCTTTCATGGATGAAACCAACAGGGCAAAGAGCCGTTCTAACCTGGGGACCATGCTGTCTTTCCCTGGTCTACACAGACACAGCACTCTGAGGAAGACGAGCTGCTGGCGTTTCGTAGCAACATCCCCTATTCTGAAGGGAAACATTTCATTGTAAGCGGGTTGCATCAGCCTTGCCACATGTTCTCAACTGGTTATAATGGAGGGCATTCAATAGGCCTCACCCTTCAAGCCCACTCCAATTTCATAGAGAAATCACCAGGCCTCGGTCTGCCTTCCTGTGGCAAGGAAACTTTGCTTTCATTCCTTAGGTGGCACTTTGGCTCAGAACTGCCCTACCCCAAGGATTCAGGGATGTGCTGCCCGATTAGTTGAGATCAGCCCTTCTGGCTCTTTCATGGATGAAACCAACTGGGCAAAGAGCCGTTCTAAGCGGGGGACCATGGTGTCTTTCCCTAGTCTACACAGAAACAGCACTCTGAGGGAGACGAGCTGCTGGCGTTTGGTAGCAACATCTCCAATTTCATAGAGAAAACACCAGACCTCGGTGTGCCTTCCTGTGGAAAGGAAACTTTGCTTTCATTCCTTAGGTGGCACTTTGGCTCAGAACTGCCCTACCCCAAGGATTCAGGGATGTGCAGCCCGATTAGTTGAGATCAGCCCTTTTGGCTCTTTCATGCATGAAACCAGCTGGGCATAGAGCCGTTCTAAGCTGGGGACTATGGTGTCTTTCCCTAGTCTACACAAAAACTGCACTCTGAGGGAGACGAGCTGCTGGCGTTTGTTAGCAACATCTCCTAATCTGAAGAGAAACATTTCGTTGTAAGCGGGTTGCCTCAGCCTTGCCACATGTTCTCAACTGGTTATAAAGGAGGGCAGTCACTAGGCCTCAGCTTTCAAGCACACTCCAATTTGATAGAGAAAACACCAGGCCTCGGTGTGCCTTCCTGTGGCAAGGAAACTTTGCTTTCATTCCTTAGGTGGCACTTTGGCTCAGAACTGCCCTACCCCAAGGTTTCAGGGATGTGCAGCCCGATTAGTTGAGATCAGCCCTTCTGACTCTTTCATGGATGAAACCAACTGGGCAAAGAGCCGTTCTAACCTGGGGACCATGCTGTCTTTCCCTGGTCTACACAGACACAGCACTCTGAGGAAGACGAGCTGCTGGCGTTTCGTAGCAACATCCCCTATTCTGAAGGGAAACATTTCATTGTAAGCGGGTTGCATCAGCCTTGCCACATGTTCTCAACTGGTTATAATGGAGGGCAGTCAGTAGGCCTCACCCTTCAAGCCCACTCCAATTTCATAGAGAAATCACCAGGCCTCGGTCTGCCTTCCTGTGGCAAGGAAACTTTGCTTTCATTCCTTAGGTGGCACTTTGGCTCAGAACTGCCCTACCCCAAGGATTCAGGGATGTGCTGCCCGATTAGTTGAGATCAGCCCTTCTTGCTCTTTCATGGATGAAACCGACTGGGCAAAGAGCCGTTCTAAGTGGGGGACCATGGTGTCTTTCCCTAGTCTACACAGAAACAGCACTCTGAGGGAGACGAGCTGCTGGCGTTTGGTAGCAACATCTCTTAATCTGAAGAGAAACATTTCGTTGTAAGCGGGTTGCCTCAGCCTTGCCACAGGTTCTCAACTGGTTATAAAGGAGGGCAGACACTAGGCCTCACCTTTCAAGCACACTCCAATTTCATAGAGAGAACACCAGGCCTCGGTGTGCCTTCCTTTGGCAAGGAAACTTTGCTTTCATTCCTTAGGTGGCACTTTGGCTCAGAACTGCCCTACCCCAAGGATTCAGGGATGTGCAGCCCGATTAGTTGAGATCAACCCTTCTGGCTCTTTCATGGATGAAACCAACTGGGCAAAGAGCCGTTCTAAGCTGGGGACCATGCTGTCTTTCCCTGGTCTACACAGAAACAGCACTCCTAGGGAGACGAGCTGATGGCGTTTCGTACCAACATCCCCTATTAACAGGGAAACTTTTCGTTGTAAGCGGGTTGCATCAGCCTTGCCACATGTTCTCAACTGGTTATAATGGAGGGCAGTCAGTAGGCCTCACCCTTCAAGCCCACTCCAATTTCATAGAGAAAACACCAGGCCTCGGTGTGCCTTCCTGTGGCACGGAAACTTTGCTTTCATTCCTTAGGTGGCACTTTGGCTCAGAACTGCCCTACCCCAAGGATTCAGGGACGTGCAGCCCGATTAGTTGAGATCAGCCCTTTTGGCTCTTTCATGCATGAAACCAGCTGGGCATAGAGCCGTTCTAAGCTGGGGACTATGGTGTCTTACCCTAGTCTACACAGAAACTGCACTCTGAGGGAGACGAGCTGCTGGCGTTTGTTAGCAACATCTCCTAATCTGAAGAGAAACATTTCGTTGTAAGCGGGTTGCCTCAGCCTTGCCACATGTTCTCAACTGGTTATAAAGGAGGGCAGTCACTAGGCCTCAGCTTTCAAGCACACTCCAATTTGATAGAGAAAACACCAGGCCTCGGTGTGCCTTCCTGTGGCAAGGAAATTTTGCTTTCATTCCTTAGGTGGCACTTTGGCTCAGAACTGCCCCACCCCAAGGATTCAGGGATGTGCAGCCCGATTAGTTGAGATCAGCCCTTCTGGCTCTTTCATGGATGAAACCAACTGGGCAAAGTGCCGTTCTAAGCTGGGGACCATGGTGTCTTTCTCTAGTCTACACAGAAACAGCACTCTGAGGGAGACGATCTGCTGGCGTTTGGTAGCAACATCTCCTAATCTGAAGTGAAACATTTCGTTGTAAGCGGGTAGCCTCAGCTTTGCCACATGTTCTCAACTGGTTATAAAGGAGGGCCGTCACTAGGCCTCACCTTTCAAGCACACTCCAATTTCATAGAGAAAACACCAGGCCTCGGTGTGCCTTCCTGTGGCAAGGAAACTTTGCTTTCATTCCTTAGGTGGCACTTTGGCTCAGAACTTCCCTACCCCAAGGATTCAGGGATGTGCAGCCCGATTAGTTGAGATCAGCCCTTCTGGCACTTTCATGGATGAAACCAACTGGGCAAAGAGCCGTTCTAAGCTGGGGACCATGCTGTCTTTCCCTGTTCTACACAGAAACAGCACTCTGAGGGAGACGAGCTGCTGGCCTTTCATAGCAACATCCCCTATTCTGAAGGGAAACTTTTCGTTGTAAGCGGGTTACATCAGCCTTGCCACATGTTCTCAACTGGTTATAATGGAGGGCAGTCAGTAGGCCTCACCCTTCAAGCCCACTCCAATTTCATAGAGGAAACACCAGGCCTCGGTCTGCCTTCCTGTGGCAAGGAAACTTTGCTTTCATTCCTTAGGTGGCACTTTGGCTCAGAAATGCCCTATCCCAAGGATTCAGGGATGTGCAGCCCGATTAGTTGAGATCAGCCCTTTTGGCTCTTTCATGCATGAAACCAGCTTGGCATAGAGCCGTTCTAAGCTGGGGACCATGCTGTCTTTCCCTGGTCTACACAGAAACAGCACTCTGAGGGAGACGAGCTGCTGGCGTTTGGTAGCAACATCTCCTAATCTGAAGAGAAACATTTCGTTGTAAGCGGGTTGCCTCAGCCTTGCCACATGTTCTCAACTGGTTATAATGGAGGGCAGTCAGTAGGCCTCACCCTTCAAGCCCACTCCAATTTCATAGAGAAAACACCAGGCATCGGTGTGCCTTCCTGTGGCAAGGAAACTTTGCTTTCATTCCTTAGGTGGCACTTTGGCTCAGAAATGCCCTATCCCAAGGATTCAGGGATGTGCAGCCCGATTAGTTGAGATCAGCCCTTTTGACTCTTTCATGCATGAAACCAGCTGGGCATAGAGCCGTTCTAAGCTGTGGACTATGGTGTCTTTCCCTAGTCTACACAGAAACTGCACTCTGAGGGAGACGAGTTGCTGGCGTTTGGTAGCAACATCTCCTAATCTGAAGAGAAACATTTCGTTATAAGCGGGTTGCCTCAGCCTTGCCACAGGTTCTCAACTGGTTATAAAGGAGGGCAGTCACTAGGCCTCACCTTTCAAGCACACTCCAATTTCATAGAGAAAACACCAGGCCTCGGTGTGCCTTCCTGTGGCAAGGAAACTTTGCTTTCATTCCTTAGGTGGCACTTTGGCTCAGAACTGCCCTACCCCAAGGATTCAGGGATGTGCAGCCCGATTAGTTGAGATCAGCCCTTCTGGCGCTTTCATGGATGAAACCACCTGGGCAAAGAGCCGTTCTAAGCTGGGGACCATGGTGTCTTTCGCTAGTCTACACAGAAACAGCACTCTGAGGGAGACGAGCTGCTGGCGTTTGGTAGCAACATCTCCAATTTCATAGAGAAAACACCAGGCCTCGGTGTGCCTTCCTGTGGCAAGGAAACTTTGCTTTCATTCCTTAGGTGGCACTTTGGCTCAGAACTGCCCTACCCCAAGGATTCAGGGATGTGCAGCCCGATTAGTTGAGATCAGCCCTTTTGGCTCTTTCATGCATGAAACCAGCTGGGCATAGAGCCGTTCTAAGCTGGGGACTATGGTGTCTTTCCCTAGTCTACACAGAAACTGCACTCTGAGGGAGACGAGCTGCTGGCGTTTGTTAGCAACATCTCCTAATCTGAAGAGAAACATTTCGTTGTAAGCGGGTTGCCTCAGCCTTGCCACATGTTCTCAACTGGTTATAAAGTAGGCCAGTCACTAGGCCTCAGCTTTCAAGCACACTCCAATTTGATAGAGAAAACACCAGGCCTCGGTGTGCCTTCCTGTGGCAAGGAAACTATTCTTTCATTCCTTAGGTGGCACTTTGGCTCAGAACTGCCCCACCCCAAGGATTCAGGGATGTGCAGCCCGATTAGTTGAGATCAGCCCTTCTGGCTCTTTCATGGATGAAACTAACTGGGCAAAGAGCCGTTCTAAGCTGGGGACCATGCTGTCTTTCCCTGGTCTACACAGAAACAGGACTCTGAGGGAGACAAGCTGCTGGCGTTTCGTAGCAACACCCCCTATTCTGAAGGGAAACATTTCGATGTAAGCGGGTTGCATGAGCCTTGCCACATGTTCTCAACTGGTTATAATGGAGGGCAGTCAGTAGGCCTCACCCTTCAAGCCCACTCCAATTTCATAGAGAAAACACCAGGCCTCGGTGTGCCTTCCTGTGGCACGGAAACTTTGCTTTCATTCCTTAGGTGGCACTTTTGCTCAGAACTGCCCTACCCCAAGGACTCAGGGACGTGCAGCCCGATTAGTTGAGATCAGCCCTTTTGGCTCTTTCATGCATGAAACCAGCTGGGCATAGAGCCGTTCTAAGCTGGGGACTATGGTGTCTTACCCTAGTCTACACAGAAACTGCACTCTGAGGGAGACGAGCTGCTGGCGTTTGTTAGCAACATCTCCTAATCTGAAGAGAAACATTTCGTTGTAAGCGGGTTGCCTCAGCCTTGCCACATGTTCTCAACTGGTTATAAAGGAGGGCAGTCACTAGGCCTCAGCTTTCAAGCACACTCCAATTTGATAGAGAAAACACCAGGCCTCGGTGTGCCTTCCTGTGGCAAGGAAATTTTGCTTTCATTCCTTAGGTGGCACTTTGGCTCAGAACTGCCCCACCCCAAGGATTCAGGGATGTGCAGCCCGATTAGTTGAGATCAGCCCTTCTGGCTCTTTCATGGATGAAACCAAATGGGCAAAGTGCCGTTCTAAGCTGGGGACCATGGTGTCTTTCTCTAGTCTACACAGAAACAGCACTCTGAGGGAGACGATCTGCTGGCGTTTGGTAGCAACATCTCCTAATCTGAAGAGAAACATTTCGTTGTAAGCGGGTAGCCTCAGCTTTGCCACATGTTCTCAACTGGTTATAAAGGAGGGCCGTCACTAGGCCTCACCTTTCAAGCACACTCCAATTTCATAGAGAAAACACCAGGCCTCGGTGTGCCTTCCTGTGGCAAGGAAACTTTGCTTTCATTCCTTAGGTGGCACTTTGGCTCAGAACTTCCGTACCCCAAGGATTCAGGGATGTGCAGCCCGATTAGTTGAGATCAGCCCTTCTGACTCTTTCATGGATGAAACCAACTGGGCAAAGAGCCGTTCTAAGCTGGGGACCATGCTGTCTTTCCCTGTGCTACACAGAAACAGCACTCTGAGGGAGACGAGCTGCTGGCCTTTCATAGCAACATCCCCTATTCTGAAGGGAAACTTTTCGTTGTAAGCGGGTTACATCAGCCTTGCCACATGTTCTCAACTGGTTATAATGGAGGGCAGTCAGTAGGCCTCACCCTTCAAGCCCACTCCAATTTCATAGAGAAAACACCAGGCATCGGTGTGCCTTCCTGTGGCAAGGAAACTTTGCTTTCATTCCTTAGGTGGCACTTTGGCTCAGAAATGCCCTATCCCAAGGATTCAGGGATGTGCAGCCCGATTAGTTGAGATCAGCCCTTTTGGGTCTTTCATGCATGAAACCAGCTTGGCATAGAGCCGTTCTAAGCTGGGGACCATGCTGTCTTTCCCTGGTCTACACAGAAACAGCACTCTGAGGTAGACGAGCTGCTGGCGTTTGGTAGCAACATCTCCTAATCTGAAGAGAAACATTTCGTTGTAAGCGGGTTGCCTCAGCCTTGCCACATGTTCTCAACTGGTTATAATGGAGGGCAGTCAGTAGGCCTCACCCTTCAAGCCCACTCCAATTTCATAGAGAAAACACCAGGCATCGGTGTGCCTTCCTGTGGCAAGGAAACTTTGCTTTCATTCCTTAGGTGGCACTTTGGCTCAGAAATGCCCTATCCCAAGGATTCAGGGATGTGCAGCCCGATTAGTTGAGATCAGCCCTTTTGACTCTTTCATGCATGAAACCAGCTGGGCATAGAGCCGTTCTAAGCTGGGGACTATGGTGTCTTTCCCTAGTCTACACAGAAACTGCACTCTGAGGGAGACGAGTTGCTGGCGTTTGGTAGCAACATCTCCTAATCTGAAGAGAAACATTTCGTTATAAGCGGGTTGCCTCAGCCTTGCCACAGGTTCTCAACTGGTTATAAAGGAGGGCAGTCACTAGGCCTCACCTTTCAAGCACACTCCAATTTCATAGAGAAAACACCAGGCCTCGGTGTGCCTTCCTGTGGCAAGGAAACTTTGCTTTCATTCCTTAGGTGGCACTTTGGCTCAGAACTGCCCTACCCCAAGGATTCAGGGATGTGCAGCCCGATTAGTTGAGATCAGCCCTTCTGGCGCTTTCATGGATGAAACCACCTGGGCAAAGAGCCGTTCTAAGCTGGGGACCATGGTGTCTTTCGCTAGTCTACACAGAAACAGCACTCTGAGGGAGACGAGCTGCTGGCGTTTGGTAGCAACATCTCCAATTTCATAGAGAAAACACCAGGCCTCGGTGTGCCTTCCTGTGGCAAGGAAACTTTGCTTTCATTCCTTAGGTGGCACTTTGGCTCAGAACTGCCCTACCCCAAGGATTCAGGGATGTGCAGCCCGATTAGTTGAGATCAGCCCTTTTGGCTCTTTCATGCATGAAACCAGCTGGGCATAGAGCCGTTCTAAGCTGGGGACTATGGTGTCTTTCCCTAGTCTACACAGAAACTGCACTCTGAGGGAGACGAGCTGCTGGCGTTTGTTAGCAACATCTCCTAATCTGAAGAGAAACATTTCGTTGTAAGCGGGTTGCCTCAGCCTTGCCACATGTTCTCAACTGGTTATAAAGTAGGCCAGTCACTAGGCCTCAGCTTTCAAGCACACTCCAATTTGATAGAGAAAACACCAGGCCTCGGTGTGCCTTCCTGTGGCAAGGAAACTATTCTTTCATTCCTTAGGTGGCACTTTGGCTCAGAACTGCCCCACCCCAAGGATTCAGGGATGTGCAGCCCGATTAGTTGAGATCAGCCCTTCTGGCTCTTTCATGGATGAAACTAACTGGGCAAAGAGCCGTTCTAAGCTGGGGACCATGCTGTCTTTCCCTGGTCTACACAGAAACAGGACTCTGAGGGAGACAAGCTGCTGGCGTTTCGTAGCAACACCCCCTATTCTGAAGGGAAACATTTCGATGTAAGCGGGTTGCATGAGCCTTGCCACATGTTCTCAACTGGTTATAATGGAGGGCAGTCAGTAGGCCTCACCCTTCAAGCCCACTCCAATTTCATAGAGAAAACACCAGGCCTCGGTGTGCCTTCCTGTGGCATGGAAACTTTGCTTTCATTCCTTAGGTGGCACTTTTGCTCAGAACTGCCCTACCCCAAGGATTCAGGGACGTGCAGCCCGATTAGTTGAGATCAAACCTTTTGGCTCTTTCATGCATGAAACCAGCTGGGCATAGAGCCGTTCTAAGCTGGGGACTATGGTGTCTTACCCTAGTCTACACAGAAACTGCACTCTGAGGGAGACGAGCTGCTGGCGTTTGTTAGCAACATCTCCTAATCTGAAGAGAAACATTTCGTTGTAAGCGGGTTGCCTCAGCCTTGCCACATGTTCTCAACTGGTTATAAAGGAGGGCAGTCACTAGGCCTCAGCTTTCAAGCACACTCCAATTTGATAGAGAAAACACCAGGCCTCGGTGTGCCTTCCTGTGGCAAGGAAATTTTGCTTTCATTCCTTAGGTGGCACTTTGGCTCAGAACTGCCCCACCCCAAGGATTCAGGGATGTGCAGCCCGATTAGTTGAGATCAGCCCTTCTGGCTCTTTCATGGATGAAACCAAATGGGCAAAGTGCCGTTCTAAGCTGGGGACCATGGTGTCTTTCTCTAGTCTACACAGAAACAGCACTCTGAGGGAGACGATCTGCTGGCGTTTGGTAGCAACATCTCCTAATCTGAAGAGAAACATTTCGTTGTAAGCGGGTAGCCTCAGCTTTGCCACATGTTCTCAACTGGTTATAAAGGAGGGCCGTCACTAGGCCTCACCTTTCAAGCACACTCCAATTTCATAGAGAAAACACCAGGCCTCGGTGTGCCTTCCTGTGGCAAGGAAACTTTGCTTTCATTCCTTAGGTGGCACTTTGGCTCAGAACTTCCGTACCCCAAGGATTCAGGGATGTGCAGCCCGATTAGTTGAGATCAGCCCTTCTGACTCTTTCATGGATGAAACCAACTGGGCAAAGAGCCGTTCTAAGCTGGGGACCATGCTGTCTTTCCCTGTGCTACACAGAAACAGCACTCTGAGGGAGACGAGCTGCTGGCCTTTCATAGCAACATCCCCTATTCTGAAGGGAAACTTTTCGTTGTAAGCGGGTTACATCAGCCTTGCCACATGTTCTCAACTGGTTATAATGGAGGGCAGTCAGTAGGCCTCACCCTTCAAGCCCACTCCAATTTCATAGAGAAAACACCAGGCATCGGTGTGCCTTCCTGTGGCAAGGAAACTTTGCTTTCATTCCTTAGGTGGCACTTTGGCTCAGAAATGCCCTATCCCAAGGATTCAGGGATGTGCAGCCCGATTAGTTGAGATCAGCCCTTTTGGCTCTTTCATGCATGAAACCAGCTTGGCATAGAGCCGTTCTAAGCTGGGGACCATGCTGTCTTTCCCTGGTCTACACAGAAACAGCACTCTGAGGTAGACGAGCTGCTGGCGTTTGGTAGCAACATCTCCTAATCTGAAGAGAAACATTTCGTTGTAAGCGGGTTGCCTCAGCCTTGCCACATGTTCTCAACTGGTTATAATGGAGGGCAGTCAGTAGGCCTCACCCTTCAAGCCCACTCCAATTTCATAGAGAAAACACCAGGCATCGGTGTGCCTTCCTGTGGCAAGGAAACTTTGCTTTCATTCCTTAGGTGGCACTTTGGCTCAGAAATGCCCTATCCCAAGGATTCAGGGATGTGCAGCCCGATTAGTTGAGATCAGCCCTTTTGACTCTTTCATGCATGAAACCAGCTGGGCATAGAGCCGTTCTAAGCTGGGGACTATGGTGTCTTTCCCTAGTCTACACAGAAACTGCACTCTGAGGGAGACGAGTTGCTGGCGTTTGGTAGCAACATCTCCTAATCTGAAGAGAAACATTTCGTTATAAGCGGGTTGCCTCAGCCTTGCCACAGGTTCTCAACTGGTTATAAAGGAGGGCAGTCACTAGGCCTCACCTTTCAAGCACACTCCAATTTCATAGAGAAAACACCAGGCCTCGGTGTGCCTTCCTGTGGCAAGGAAACTTTGCTTTCATTCCTTAGGTGGCACTTTGGCTCAGAACTGCCATACCCCAAGGATTCAGGGATGTGCAGCCCGATTAGTTGAGATCAGCCCTTCTGGCGCTTTCATGGATGAAACCAGCTGGGCAAAGAGCCGTTCTAAGCTGGGGACCATGGTGTCTTTCCCTAGTCTACACAGAAACAGCACTCTGAGGGAGACGAGCTGCTGGCGTTTGGTAGCAACATCTCCAATTTCATAGAGAAAACACCAGGCCTCGGTGTGCCTTCCTGTGGCAAGGAAACTTTGCTTTCATTCCTTAGGTGGCACTTTGGCTCAGAACTGCCCTACCCCAAGGATTCAGGGATGTGCAGCCCGATTAGTTGAGATCAGCCCTTTTGGCTCTTTCATGCATGAAACCAGCTGGGCATAGAGCCGTTCTAAGCTGGGGACTATGGTGTGTTTCCCTAGTCTACACAGAAACTGCACTCTGAGGGAGACGAGCTGCTGGCGTTTGTTAGCAACATCTCCTAATCTGAAGAGAAACATTTCGTTGTAAGCGGGTTGTCTCAGCCTTGCCACATGTTCTCAACTGGTTATAAAGTAGGGCAGTCACTAGGCCTCAGCTTTCAAGCACACTCCAATTTGATAGAGAAAACACCAGGCCTCGGTGTGCCTTCCTGTGGCAAGGAAACTTTTCTTTCATTCCTTAGGTGGCACTTTGGCTCAGAACTGCCCCACCCCAAGGTTTCAGGGATGTGCAGCCCGATTAGTTGAGATCAGCCCTTCTGGCTCTTTCATGGATGAAACCAACTGGGCAAAGTGCCGTTCTAAGCTGGGGACCATGGTGTCTTTCCCTAGTCTACACAGAAACTGCACTCTGAGGGAGACGAGCTGCTGGCGTTTTGTAGCAACATCTCCAATTTCATAGAGAAAACACCAGGCCTCGGTGTGCCTTCCTGTGGCAAGGAAACTTTGCTTTCATTCCTTAGGTGGCACTTTGGCTCAGAACTGCCCTACCCCAAGGTTTCAGGGATGTGCAGCCCGATTAGTTGAGATCAGCACTTCTGACTCTTTCATGGATGAAACCAACAGGGCAAAGAGCCGTTCTAACCTGGGGACCATGCTGTCTTTCCCTGGTCTACACAGACACAGCACTCTGAGGAAGACGAGCTGCTGGCGTTTCGTAGCAACATCCCCTATTCTGAAGGGAAACATTTCATTGTAAGCGGGTTGCATCAGCCTTGCCACATGTTCTCAACTGGTTATAATGGAGGGCAGTCAGTAGGCCTCACCCTTCAAGCCCACTCCAATTTCATAGAGAAATCACCAGGCCTCGGTCTGCCTTCCTGTGGCAAGGAAACTTTGCTTTCATTCCTTAGGTGGCACTTTGGCTCAGAACTGCCCTACCCCAAGGATTCAGGGATGTGCTGCCCGATTAGTTGAGATCAGCCCTTCTGGCTCTTTCATGGATGAAACCAACTGGGCAAAGAGCCGTTCTAAGCGGGGGACCATGGTGTCTTTCCCTAGTCTACACAGAAACAGCACTCTGAGGGAGACGAGCTGCTGGCGTTTGGTAGCAACATCTCCAATTTCATAGAGAAAACACCAGACCTCGGTGTGCCTTCCTGTGGAAAGGAAACTTTGCTTTCATTCCTTAGGTGGCACTTTGGCTCAGAACTGCCCTACCCCAAGGATTCAGGGATGTGCAGCCCGATTAGTTGAGATCAGCCCTTTTGGCTCTTTCATGCATGAAACCAGCTGGGCATAGAGCCGTTCTAAGCTGGGGACTATGGTGTCTTTCCCTAGTCTACACAAAAACTGCACTCTGAGGGAGACGAGCTGCTGGCGTTTGTTAGCAACATCTCCTAATCTGAAGAGAAACATTTCGTTGTAAGCGGGTTGCCTCAGCCTTGCCACATGTTCTCAACTGGTTATAAAGGAGGGCAGTCACTAGGCCTCAGCTTTCAAGCACACTCCAATTTGATAGAGAAAACACCAGGCCTCGGTGTGCCTTCCTGTGGCAAGGAAACTTTGCTTTCATTCCTTAGGTGGCACTTTGGCTCAGAACTGCCCTACCCCAAGGTTTCAGGGATGTGCAGCCCGATTAGTTGAGATCAGCCCTTCTGACTCTTTCATGGATGAAACCAACTGGGCAAAGAGCCGTTCTAACCTGGGGACCATGCTGTCTTTCCCTGGTCTACACAGACACAGCACTCTGAGGAAGACGAGCTGCTGGCGTTTCGTAGCAACATCCCCTATTCTGAAGGGAAACATTTCATTGTAAGCGGGTTGCATCAGCCTTGCCACATGTTCTCAACTGGTTATAATGGAGGGCAGTCAGTAGGCCTCACCCTTCAAGCCCACTCCAATTTCATAGAGAAATCACCAGGCCTCGGTCTGCCTTCCTGTGGCAAGGAAACTTTGCTTTCATTCCTTAGGTGGCACTTTGGCTCAGAACTGCCCTACCCCAAGGATTCAGGGATGTGCTGCCCGATTAGTTGAGATCAGCCCTTCTTGCTCTTTCATGGATGAAACCGACTGGGCAAAGAGCCGTTCTAAGTGGGGGACCATGGTGTCTTTCCCTAGTCTACACAGAAACAGCACTCTGAGGGAGACGAGCTGCTGGCGTTTGGTAGCAACATCTCTTAATCTGAAGAGAAACATTTCGTTGTAAGCGGGTTGCCTCAGCCTTGCCACAGGTTCTCAACTGGTTATAAAGGAGGGCAGACACTAGGCCTCACCTTTCAAGCACACTCCAATTTCATAGAGAGAACACCAGGCCTCGGTGTGCCTTCCTTTGGCAAGGAAACTTTGCTTTCATTCCTTAGGTGGCACTTTGGCTCAGAACTGCCCTACCCCAAGGATTCAGGGATGTGCAGCCCGATTAGTTGAGATCAACCCTTCTGGCTCTTTCATGGATGAAACCAACTGGGCAAAGAGCCGTTCTAAGCTGGGGACCATGCTGTCTTTCCCTGGTCTACACAGAAACAGCACTCCTAGGGAGACGAGCTGATGGCGTTTCGTACCAACATCCCCTATTAACAGGGAAACTTTTCGTTGTAAGCGGGTTGCATCAGCCTTGCCACATGTTCTCAACTGGTTATAATGGAGGGCAGTCAGTAGGCCTCACCCTTCAAGCCCACTCCAATTTCATAGAGAAAACACCAGGCCTCGGTGTGCCTTCCTGTGGCACGGAAACTTTGCTTTCATTCCTTAGGTGGCACTTTGGCTCAGAACTGCCCTACCCCAAGGATTCAGGGACGTGCAGCCCGATTAGTTGAGATCAGCCCTTTTGGCTCTTTCATGCATGAAACCAGCTGGGCATAGAGCCGTTCTAAGCTGGGGACTATGGTGTCTTACCCTAGTCTACACAGAAACTGCACTCTGAGGGAGACGAGCTGCTGGCGTTTGTTAGCAACATCTCCTAATCTGAAGAGAAACATTTCGTTGTAAGCGGGTTGCCTCAGCCTTGCCACATGTTCTCAACTGGTTATAAAGGAGGGCAGTCACTAGGCCTCAGATTTCAAGCACACTCCAATTTGATAGAGAAAACACCAGGCCTCGGTGTGCCTTCCTGTGGCAAGGAAATTTTGCTTTCATTCCTTAGGTGGCACTTTGGCTCAGAACTGCCCCACCCCAAGGATTCAGGGATGTGCAGCCCGATTAGTTGAGATCAGCCCTTCTGGCTCTTTCATGGATGAAACCAACTGGGCAAAGTGCCGTTCTAAGCTGGGGACCATGGTGTCTTTCTCTAGTCTACACAGAAACAGCACTCTGAGGGAGACGATCTGCTGGCGTTTGGTAGCAACATCTCCTAATCTGAAGTGAAACATTTCGTTGTAAGCGGGTAGCCTCAGCTTTGCCACATGTTCTCAACTGGTTATAAAGGAGGGCCGTCACTAGGCCTCACCTTTCAAGCACACTCCAATTTCATAGAGAAAACACCAGGCCTCGGTGTGCCTTCCTGTGGCAAGGAAACTTTGCTTTCATTCCTTAGGTGGCACTTTGGCTCAGAACTTCCCTACCCCAAGGATTCAGGGATGTGCAGCCCGATTAGTTGAGATCAGCCCTTCTGGCACTTTCATGGATGAAACCAACTGGGCAAAGAGCCGTTCTAAGCTGGGGACCATGCTGTCTTTCCCTGTTCTACACAGAAACAGCACTCTGAGGGAGACGAGCTGCTGGCCTTTCATAGCAACATCCCCTATTCTGAAGGGAAACTTTTCGTTGTAAGCGGGTTACATCAGCCTTGCCACATGTTCTCAACTGGTTATAATGTAGGGCAGTCAGTAGGCCTCACCCTTCAAGCCCACTCCAATTTCATAGAGGAAACACCAGGCCTCGGTCTGCCTTCCTGTGGCAAGGAAACTTTGCTTTCATTCCTTAGGTGGCACTTTGGCTCAGAAATGCCCTATCCCAAGGATTCAGGGATGTGCAGCCCGATTAGTTGAGATCAGCCCTTTTGGCTCTTTCATGCATGAAACCAGCTTGGCATAGAGCCGTTCTAAGCTGGGGACCATGCTGTCTTTCCCTGGTCTACACAGAAACAGCACTCTGAGGGAGACGAGCTGCTGGCGTTTGGTAGCAACATCTCCTAATCTGAAGAGAAACATTTCGTTGTAAGCGGGTTGCCTCAGCCTTGCCACATGTTCTCAACTGGTTATAATGGAGGGCAGTCAGTAGGCCTCACCCTTCAAGCCCACTCCAATTTCATAGAGAAAACACCAGGCATCGGTGTGCCTTCCTGTGGCAAGGAAACTTTGCTTTCATTCCTTAGGTGGCACTTTGGCTCAGAAATGCCCTATCCCAAGGATTCAGGGATGTGCAGCCCGATTAGTTGAGATCAGCCCTTTTGACTCTTTCATGCATGAAACCAGCTGGGCATAGAGCCGTTCTAAGCTGGGGACTATGGTGTCTTTCCCTAGTCTACACAGAAACTGCACTCTGAGGGAGACGAGTTGCTGGCGTTTGGTAGCAACATCTCCTAATCTGAAGAGAAACATTTCGTTATAAGCGGGTTGCCTCAGCCTTGCCACAGGTTCTCAACTGGTTATAAAGGAGGGCAGTCACTAGGCCTCACCTTTCAAGCACACTCCAATTTCATAGAGAAAACACCAGGCCTCGGTGTGCCTTCCTGTGGCAAGGAAACTTTGCTTTCATTCCTTAGGTGGCACTTTGGCTCAGAACTGCCCTACCCCAAGGATTCAGGGATGTGCAGCCCGATTAGTTGAGATCAGCCCTTCTGGCGCTTTCATGGATGAAACCACCTGGGCAAAGAGCCGTTCTAAGCTGGGGACCATGGTGTCTTTCGCTAGTCTACACAGAAACAGCACTCTGAGGGAGACGAGCTGCTGGCGTTTGGTAGCAACATCTCCAATTTCATAGAGAAAACACCAGGCCTCGGTGTGCCTTCCTGTGGCAAGGAAACTTTGCTTTCATTCCTTAGGTGGCACTTTGGCTCAGAACTGCCCTACCCCAAGGATTCAGGGATGTGCAGCCCGATTAGTTGAGATCAGCCCTTTTGGCTCTTTCATGCATGAAACCAGCTGGGCATAGAGCCGTTCTAAGCTGGGGACTATGGTGTCTTTCCCTAGTCTACACAGAAACTGCACTCTGAGGGAGACGAGCTGCTGGCGTTTGTTAGCAACATCTCCTAATCTGAAGAGAAACATTTCGTTGTAAGCGGGTTGCCTCAGCCTTGCCACATGTTCTCAACTGGTTATAAAGTAGGCCAGTCACTAGGCCTCAGCTTTCAAGCACACTCCAATTTGATAGAGAAAACACCAGGCCTCGGTGTGCCTTCCTGTGGCAAGGAAACTATTCTTTCATTCCTTAGGTGGCACTTTGGCTCAGAACTGCCCCACCCCAAGGATTCAGGGATGTGCAGCCCGATTAGTTGAGATCAGCCCTTCTGGCTCTTTCATGGATGAAACTAACTGGGCAAAGAGCCGTTCTAAGCTGGGGACCATGCTGTCTTTCCCTGGTCTACACAGAAACAGGACTCTGAGGGAGACAAGCTGCTGGCGTTTCGTAGCAACACCCCCTATTCTGAAGGGAAACATTTCGATGTAAGCGGGTTGCATGAGCCTTGCCACATGTTCTCAACTGGTTATAATGGAGGGCAGTCAGTAGGCCTCACCCTTCAAGCCCACTCCAATTTCATAGAGAAAACACCAGGCCTCGGTGTGCCTTCCTGTGGCACGGAAACTTTGCTTTCATTCCTTAGGTGGCACTTTTGCTCAGAACTGCCCTACCCCAAGGATTCAGGGACGTGCAGCCCGATTAGTTGAGATCAGCCCTTTTGGCTCTTTCATGCATGAAACCAGCTGGGCATAGAGCCGTTCTAAGCTGGGGACTATGGTGTCTTACCCTAGTCTACACAGAAACTGCACTCTGAGGGAGACGAGCTGCTGGCGTTTGTTAGCAACATCTCCTAATCTGAAGAGAAACATTTCGTTGTAAGCGGGTTGCCTCAGCCTTGCCACATGTTCTCAACTGGTTATAAAGGAGGGCAGTCACTAGGCCTCAGCTTTCAAGCACACTCCAATTTGATAGAGAAAACACCAGGCCTCGGTGTGCCTTCCTGTGGCAAGGAAATTTTGCTTTCATTCCTTAGGTGGCACTTTGGCTCAGAACTGCCCCACCCCAAGGATTCAGGGATGTGCAGCCCGATTAGTTGAGATCAGCCCTTCTGGCTCTTTCATGGATGAAACCAACTGGGCAAAGTGCCGTTCTAAGCTGGGGACCATGGTGTCTTTCTCTAGTCTACACAGAAACAGCACTCTGAGGGAGACGATCTGCTGGCGTTTGGTAGCAACATCTCCTAATCTGAAGAGAAACATTTCGTTGTAAGCGGGTAGCCTCAGCTTTGCCACATGTTCTCAACTGGTTATAAAGGAGGGCCGTCACTAGGCCTCACCTTTCAAGCACACTCCAATTTCATAGAGAAAACACCAGGCCTCGGTGTGCCTTCCTGTGGCAAGGAAACTTTGCTTTCATTCCTTAGGTGGCACTTTGGCTCAGAACTTCCGTACCCCAAGGATTCAGGGATGTGCAGCCCGATTAGTTGAGATCAGCCCTTCTGACTCTTTCATGGATGAAACCAACTGGGCAAAGAGCCGTTCTAAGCTGGGGACCATGCTGTCTTTCCCTGTGCTACACAGAAACAGCACTCTGAGGGAGACGAGCTGCTGGCCTTTCATAGCAACATCCCCTATTCTGAAGGGAAACTTTTCGTTGTAAGCGGGTTACATCAGCCTTGCCACATGTTCTCAACTGGTTATAATGGAGGGCAGTCAGTAGGCCTCACCCTTCAAGCCCACTCCAATTTCATAGAGGAAACACCAGGCCTCGGTCTGCCTTCCTGTGGCAAGGAAACTTTGCTTTCATTCCTTAGGTGGCACTTTGGCTCAGAAATGCCCTATCCCAAGGATTCAGGGATGTGCAGCCCGATTAGTTGAGATCAGCCCTTTTGGCTCTTTCATGCATGAAACCAGCTTGGCATAGAGCCGTTCTAAGCTGGGGACCATGCTGTCTTTCCCTGGTCTACACAGAAACAGCACTCTGAGGTAGACGAGCTGCTGGCGTTTGGTAGCAACATCTCCTAATCTGAAGAGAAACATTTCGTTGTAAGCGGGTTGCCTCAGCCTTGCCACATGTTCTCAACTGGTTATAATGGAGGGCAGTCAGTAGGCCTCACCCTTCAAGCCCACTCCAATTTCATAGAGAAAACACCAGGCATCGGTGTGCCTTCCTGTGGCAAGGAAACTTTGCTTTCATTCCTTAGGTGGCACTTTGGCTCAGAAATGCCCTATCCCAAGGATTCAGGGATGTGCAGCCCGATTAGTTGAGATCAGCCCTTTTGACTCTTTCATGCATGAAACCAGCTGGGCATAGAGCCGTTCTAAGCTGGGGACTATGGTGTCTTTCCCTAGTCTACACAGAAACTGCACTCTGAGGGAGACGAGTTGCTGGCGTTTGGTAGCAACATCTCCTAATCTGAAGAGAAACATTTCGTTATAAGCGGGTTGCCTCAGCCTTGCCACAGGTTCTCAACTGGTTATAAAGGAGGGCAGTCACTAGGCCTCACCTTTCAAGCACACTCCAATTTCATAGAGAAAACACCAGGCCTCGGTGTGCCTTCCTGTGGCAAGGAAACTTTGCTTTCATTCCTTAGGTGGCACTTTGGCTCAGAACTGCCATACCCCAAGGATTCAGGGATGTGCAGCCCGATTAGTTGAGATCAGCCCTTCTGGCGCTTTCATGGATGAAACCAGCTGGGCAAAGAGCCGTTCTAAGCTGGGGACCATGGTGTCTTTCCCTAGTCTACACAGAAACAGCACTCTGAGGGAGACGAGCTGCTGGCGTTTGGTAGCAACATCTCCAATTTCATAGAGAAAACACCAGGCCTCGGTGTGCCTTCCTGTGGCAAGGAAACTTTGCTTTCATTCCTTAGGTGGCACTTTGGCTCAGAACTGCCCTACCCCAAGGATTCAGGGATGTGCAGCCCGATTAGTTGAGATCAGCCCTTTTGGCTCTTTCATGCATGAAACCAGCTGGGCATAGAGCCGTTCTAAGCTGGGGACTATGGTGTGTTTCCCTAGTCTACACAGAAACTGCACTCTGAGGGAGACGAGCTGCTGGCGTTTGTTAGCAACATCTCCTAATCTGAAGAGAAACATTTCGTTGTAAGCGGGTTGCCTCAGCCTTGCCACATGTTCTCAACTGGTTATAAAGTAGGCCAGTCACTAGGCCTCAGCTTTCAAGCACACTCCAATTTGATAGAGAAAACACCAGGCCTCGGTGTGCCTTCCTGTGGCAAGGAAACTATTCTTTCATTCCTTAGGTGGCACTTTGGCTCAGAACTGCCCCACCCCAAGGATTCAGGGATGTGCAGCCCGATTAGTTGAGATCAGCCCTTCTGGCTCTTTCATGGATGAAACTAACTGGGCAAAGAGCCGTTCTAAGCTGGGGACCATGCTGTCTTTCCCTGGTCTACACAGAAACAGGACTCTGAGGGAGACAAGCTGCTGGCGTTTCGTAGCAACACCCCCTATTCTGAAGGGAAACATTTCGATGTAAGCGGGTTGCATGAGCCTTGCCACATGTTCTCAACTGGTTATAATGGAGGGCAGTCAGTAGGCCTCACCCTTCAAGCCCACTCCAATTTCATAGAGAAAACACCAGGCCTCGGTGTGCCTTTCTGTGGCAAGGAAACTTTGCTTTCATTCCTTAGGTGGCACTTTGGCTCAGAACTGCCCTACCCCAAGGTTTCAGGGATGTGCAGCCCGATTAGTTGAGATCAGCCCTTCTGGCTCTTTCATGGATGAAACCAACTGGGCAAAGTGCCGTTCTAAGCTGGGGACCATGGTGTCTTTCCCTAGTCTACACAGAAACTGCACTCTGAGGGAGACGAGCTGCTGGCGTTTTGTAGCAACATCTCCAATTTCATAGAGAAAACACCAGGCCTCGGTGTGCCTTCCTGTGGCAAGGAAACTTTGCTTTCATTCCTTAGGTGGCACTTTGGCTCAGAACTGCCCTACCCCAAGGTTTCAGGGATGTGCAGCCCGATTAGTTGAGATCAGCCCTTCTGACTTTCATGGATGAAACCAACTGGGCAAAGAGCCGTTCTAACCTGGGGACCATGCTGTCTTTCCCTGGTCTACACAGACACAGCACTCTGAGGAAGACGAGCTGCTGGCGTTTCGTAGCAACATCCCCTATTCTGAAGGGAAACATTTCATTGTAAGCGGGTTGCATCAGCCTTGCCACATGTTCTCAACTGGTTATAATGGAGGGCAGTCAGTAGGCCTCACCCTTCAAGCCCACTCCAATTTCATAGAGAAATCACCAGGCCTCGGTCTGCCTTCCTGTGGCAAGGAAACTTTGCTTTCATTCCTTAGGTGGCACTTTGGCTCAGAACTGCCCTACCCCAAGGATTCAGGGATGTGCTGCCCGATTAGTTGAGATCAGCCCTTCTGGCTCTTTCATGGATGAAACCAACTGGGCAAAGAGCCGTTCTAAGCGGGGGACCATGGTGTCTTTCCCTAGTCTACACAGAAACAGCACTCTGACGGAGACGAGCTGCTGGCGTTTGGTAGCAACATCTCCAATTTCATAGAGAAAACACCAGACCTCGGTGTGCCTTCCTCTGGAAAGGAAACTTTGCTTTCATTCCTTAGGTGGCACTTTGGCTCAGAACTGCCCTACCCCAAGGATTCAGGGATGTGCAGCCCGATTAGTTGAGATCAGCCCTTTTGGCTCTTTCATGCATGAAACCAGCTGGGCATAGAGCCGTTCTAAGCTGGGGACTATGGTGTCTTTCCCTAGTCTACACAAAAACTGCACTCTGAGGGAGACGAGCTGCTGGCGTTTGTTAGCAACATCTCCTAATCTGAAGAGAAACATTTCGTTGTAAGCGGGTTGCCTCAGCCTTGCCACATGTTCTCAACTGGTTATAAAGGAGGGCAGTCACTAGGTCTCAGCTTTCAAGCACACTCCAATTTGATAGAGAAAACACCAGGCCTCGGTGTGCCTTCCTGTGGCAAGGAAACTTTGCTTTCATTCCTTAGGTGGCACTTTGGCTCAGAACTGCCCTACCCCAAGGTTTCAGGGATGTGCAGCCCGATTAGTTGAGATCAGCCCTTCTGACTCTTTCATGGATGAAACCAACTGGGCAAAGAGCCGTTCTAACCTGGGGACCATGCTGTCTTTCCCTGGTCTACACAGACACAGCACTCTGAGGAAGACGAGCTGCTGGCGTTTCGTAGCAACATCCCCTATTCTGAAGGGAAACATTTCATTGTAAGCGGGTTGCATCAGCCTTTCCACATGTTCTCAACTGGTTATAATGGAGGGCAGTCAGTAGGCCTCACCCTTCAAGCCCACTCCAATTTCATAGAGAAATCACCAGGCCTCGGTCTGCCTTCCTGTGGCAAGGAAACTTTGCTTTCATTCCTTAGGTGGCACTTTGGCTCAGAACTGCCCTACCCCAAGGATTCAGGGATGTGCTGCCCGATTAGTTGAGATCAGCCCTTCTTGCTCTTTCATGGATGAAACCGACTGGGCAAAGAGCCGTTCTAAGTGGGGGACCATGGTGTCTTTCCCTAGTCTACACAGAAACAGCACTCTGAGGGAGACGAGCTGCTGGCGTTTGGTAGCAACATCTCTTAATCTGAAGAGAAACATTTCGTTGTAAGCGGGTTGCCTCAGCCTTGCCACAGGTTCTCAACTGGTTATAAAGGAGGGCAGACACTAGGCCTCACCTTTCAAGCACACTCCAATTTCATAGAGAGAACACCAGGCCACGGTGTGCATTCCTTTGGCAAGGAAACTTTGCTTTCATTCCTTAGGTGGAACTTTGGCTCACAACTGCCCTACCCCAAGGATTCAGGGATGTGCAGCCCGATTAGTTGAGATCAACCCTTCTGGCTCTTTCATGGATGAAACCAACTGGGCAAAGAGCCGTTCTAAGCTGGGGACCATGCTGTCTTTCCCTGGTCTACACAGAAACAGCACTCCTAGGGAGACGAGCTGCTGGCGTTTCGTACCAACATCCCCTATTCTACAGGGAAACTTTTCGTTGTAAGCGGGTTGCATCAGCCTTGCCACATGTTCTCAACTGGTTATAATGGAGGGCATTCAATAGGCCTCACCCTTCAAGCCCACTTCAATTGCATAGAGAAAACACCAGGCCTCGGTGTGCCTTACTGTGGCAAGGAAACTGCTTTCATTCCTAAGGTGGCACTTTGGCTCAGAACTGCCCTATCCCAAGGTTTCAGGGATGTGCAGCCCGATTAGTTGAGATCAGCCCTTCTGGCTCTTTCATGGATGAAACAAACTGGGCAAAGTGCCGTTCTAAGCTGGGGACCATGGTGTCTTTCTCTAGTCTACACAGAAACAGCACTCTGAGGGAGACGAGCTGCTGGCGTTTGGTAGCAACATCTCCTAATCTGAAGAGAAACATTTCGTTGTAAGCGGGTTGCCTCAGCCTTGCCACATGTTCTCAACTGGTTATAATGGAGGGCAGTCAGTAGGCCTCACCCTTCAAGCCCACTCCAATTTCATAGAGAAAACACCAGGCCTCGGTGTGCCTTCCTGTGGCACGGAAACTTTGCTTTCTTTCCTTAGGTGGCACTTTGGCAAAGAAATGACCTATCCCAAGGATTCAGGGATGTGCAGCCCGATTAGTTGGGATCAGCCCTTTTGGCTCTTTCATGCATGAAACCAGCTGGGCATAGAGCCGTTCTAACCTGGGGACTATGGTGTCTTTCCCTAGTCTACACAGAAACTGCACTCTGAGGGAGACGAGTTGCTGGCGTTTGGTAGCAACATCTCCTAATCTGAAGAGAAACATTTCGTTATAAGCGGGTTGCCTCAGCCTTGCCACAGGTTCTCAACTGGTTATAAAGGAGGGCAGTCACTAGGCCTCACCTTTCAAGCACACTCCAATTTCATAGAGAAAACACCAGGCCTCGGTGTGCCTTCCTGTGGCAAGGAAACTTTGCTTTCATTCCTTAGGTGGCACTTTGGCTCAGAACTGCCCTACCCCAAGGATTCAGGGATGTGCAGCCCGATTAGTTGAGATCAGCCCTTCTGGCGCTTTCATGGATGAAACCAACTGGGCAAAGAGCCGTTCTAAGCTGGGGACCATGGTGTCTTTCCCTAGTCTACACAGAACCAGCACTCTGAGGGAGACGAGCTGCTGGCGTTTGGTAGCAACATCTCCAATTTCATAGAGAAAACACCAGGCCTCGGTGTGCCTTCCTGTGGCAAGGAAACTTTGCTTTCATTCCTTAGGTGGCACTTTGGCTCAGAACTGCCCTACCCCAAGGATTCAGGGATGTGCAGCCCGATTAGTTGAGATCAGCCCTTTTGGCTCTTTCATGCATGAAACCAGCTGGGCATAGAGCCGTTCTAAGCTGGGGACTATGGTGTCTTTCCCTAGTCTACACAGAAACTGCACTCTGAGGGAGACGAGCTGCTGGCGTTTGTTAGCAACATCTCCTAATCTGAAGAGAAACATTTCGTTGTAAGCGGGTTGTCTCAGCCTTGCCACATGTTCTCAACTGGTTATAAAGTAGGGCAGTCACTAGGCCTCAGCTTTCAAGCACACTCCAATTTGATAGAGAAAACACCAGGCCTCGGTGTGCCTTCCTGTGGCAAGGAAACTTTTCTTTCATTCCTTAGGTGGCACTTTGGCTCAGAACTGCCCCACCCCAAGGATTCAGGGATGTGCAGCCCGATTAGTTGAGATCAGCCCTTCTGGCTCTTTCATGGATGAAACTAACTGGGCAAAGAGCCGTTCTAAGCTGGGGACCATGCTGTCTTTCCCTGGTCTACACAGAAACAGGACTCTGAGGGAGACAAGCTGCTGGCGTTTCGTAGCAACACCCCCTATTCTGAAGGGAAACATTTCGATGTAAGCGGGTTGCATCAGCCTTGCCACATGTTCTCAACTGGTTATAATGGAGGGCAGTCAGTAGGCCTCACCCTTCAAGCCCACTCCAATTTCATAGAGAAAACACCAGGCCTCGGTGTGCCTTCCTGTGGCAAGGAAACTTTGCTTTCATTCCTTAGGTGGCACTTTGGCTCAGAACTGCCCTACCCCAAGGTTTCAGGGATGTGCAGCCCGATTAGTTGAGATCAGCCCTTCTGGCTCTTTCATGGATGAAACCAACTGGGCAAAGTGCCGTTCTAAGCTGGGGACCATGGTGTCTTTCCCTAGTCTACACAGAAACTGCACTCTGAGGGAGACGAGCTGCTGGCGTTTTGTAGCAACATCTCCAATTTCATAGAGAAAACACCAGGCCTCGGTGTGCCTTCCTGTGGCAAGGAAACTTTGCTTTCATTCCTTAGGTGGCACTTTGGCTCAGAACTGCCCTACCCCATGGTTTCAGGGATGTGCAGCCCGATTAGTTGAGATCAGCACTTCTGACTCTTTCATGGATGAAACCAACAGGGCAAAGAGCCGTTCTAACCTGGTGACCATGCTGTCTTTCCCTGGTCTACACAGACACAGCACTCTGAGGAAGACGAGCTGCTGGCGTTTCGTAGCAACATCCCCTATTCTGAAGGGAAACATTTCATTGTAAGCGGGTTGCATCAGCCTTGCCACATGTTCTCAACTGGTTATAATGGAGGGCAGTCAGTAGGCCTCACCCTTCAAGCCCACTCCAATTTCATAGAGAAATCACCAGGCCTCGGTCTGCCTTCCTGTGGCAAGGAAAATTTGCTTTCATTCCTTAGGTGGCACTTTGGCTCAGAATTGCCCTACCCCAAGGATTCAGGGATGTGCTGCCCGATTAGTTGAGATCAGCCCTTCTGGCTCTTTCATGGATGAAACCAACTGGGCAAAGAGCCGTTCTAAGCGGGGGACCATGGTGTCTTTCACTAGTCTACACAGAAACAGCACTCTGAGGGAGACGAGCTGCTGGCGTTTGGTAGCAACATCTCCAATTTCATAGAGAAAACACCAGACCTCGGTGTGCCTTCCTGTGGAAAGGAAACTTTGCTTTCATTCCTTAGGTGGCACTTTGGCTCAGAACTGCCCTACCCCAAGGATTCAGGGATGTGCAGCCCGATTAGTTGAGATCAGCCCTTTTGGCTCTTTCATGCATGAAACAAGCTGGGCATAGAGCCGTTCTAAGCTGGGGACTATGGTGTCTTTCCCTAGTCTACACAAAAACTGCACTCTGAGGGAGACGAGCTGCTGGCGTTTGTTAGCAACATCTCCTAATCTGAAGAGAAACATTTCGTTGTAAGCGGGTTGCCTCAGCCTTGCCACATGTTCTCAACTGGTTATAAAGGAGGGCAGTCACTAGGCCTCAGCTTTCAAGCACACTCCAATTTGATAGAGAAAACACCAGGCCTCGGTGTGCCTTCCTGTGGCAAGGAAACTTTGCTTTCATTCCTTAGGTGGCACTTTGGCTCAGAACTGCCCTACCCCAAGGTTTCAGGGATGTGCAGCCCGATTAGTTGAGATCAGCCCTTCTGACTCTTTCATGGATGAAACCAACTGGGCAAAGAGCCGTTCTAACCTGGGGACCATGCTGTCTTTCCCTGGTCTACACAGACACAGCACTCTGAGGAAGACGAGCTGCTGGCGTTTCGTAGCAACATCCCCTATTCTGAAGGGAAACATTTCATTGTAAGCGGGTTGCATCAGCCTTGCCACATGTTCTCAACTGGTTATAATGGAGGGCAGTCAGTAGGCCTCACCCTTCAAGCCCACTCCAATTTCATAGAGAAATCACCAGGCCTCGGTCTGCCTTCCTGTGGCAAGGAAACTTTGCTTTCATTCCTTAGGTGGCACTTTGGCTCAGAACTGCCCTACCCCAAGGATTCAGGGATGTGCTGCCCGATTAGTTGAGATCAGCCCTTCTTGCTCTTTCATGGATGAAACCGACTGGGCAAAGAGCCGTTCTAAGTGGGGGACCATGGTGTCTTTCCCTAGTCTACACAGAAACAGCACTCTGAGGGAGACGAGCTGCTGGCGTTTGGTAGCAACATCTCTTAATCTGAAGAGAAACATTTCGTTGTAAGCGGGTTTCCTCAGCCTTGCCACAGGTTCTCAACTGGTTATAAAGGAGGGCAGACACTAGGCCTCACCTTTCAAGCACACTCCAATTTCATAGAGAGAACACCAGGCCTCGGTGTGCCTTCCTTTGGCAAGGAAACTTTGCTTTCATTCCTTAGGTGGCACTTTGGCTCAGAACTGCCCTACCCCAAGGATTCAGGGATGTGCAGCCCGATTAGTTGAGATCAACCCTTCTGGCTCTTTCATGGATGAAACCAACTGGGCAAAGAGCCGTTCTAAGCTGGGGACCATGCTGTCTTTCCCTGGTCTACACAGAAACAGCACTCCTAGGGAGACGAGCTGCTGGCGTTTCGTACCAACATCCCCTATTAACAGGGAAACTTTTCGTTGTAAGCGGGTTGCATCAGCCTTGCCACATGTTCTCAACTGGTTATAATGGAGGGCAGTCAGTAGGCCTCACCCTTCAAGCCCACTCCAATTTCATAGAGAAAACACCAGGCCTCGGTTTGCCTTCCTGTGGCACGGAAACTTTGCTTTCATTCCTTAGGTGGCACTTTGCCTCAGAACTGCCCTACCCCAAGGATTCAGGGACGTGCAGCCCGATTATTTGAGATCAGCCCTTTTGGCTCTTTCATGCATGAAACCAGCTGGGCATAGAGCCGTTCTAAGCTGGGGACTATGGTGTCTTACCCTAGTCTACACAGAAACTGCACTCTGAGGGAGACGAGCTGCTGGCGTTTGTTAGCAACATCTCCTAATCTGAAGAGAAACATTTCGTTGTAATCGGGTTGCCTCAGCCTTGCCACATGTTCTCAACTGGTTATAAAGGAGGGCAGTCACTAGGCCTCAGCTTTCAAGCACACTCCAATTTGATAGAGAAAACACCAGGCCTCGGTGTGCCTTCCTGTGGCAAGGAAATTTTGCTTTCATTCCTTAGGTGGCACTTTGGCTCAGAACTGCCCCACCCCAAGGATTCAGGGATGTGCAGCCCGATTAGTTGAGATCAGCCCTTCTGGCTCTTTCATGGATGAAACCAACTGGGCAAAGTGCCGTTCTAAGCTGGGGACCATGGTGTCTTTCTCTAGTCTACACAGAAACAGCACTCTGAGGGAGACGATCTGCTGGCGTTTGGTAGCAACATCTCCTAATCTGAAGAGAAACATTTCGTTGTAAGCGGGTAGCCTCAGCTTTGCCACATGTTCTCAACTGGTTATAAAGGAGGGCCGTCACTAGGCCTCACCTTTCAAGCACACTCCAATTTCATAGAGCAAACACCAGGCCTCGGTGTGCCTTCCTGTGGCAAGGAAACTTTGCTTTCATTCCTTAGGTGGCACTTTGGCTCAGAACTTCCCTACCCCAAGGATTCAGGGATGTGCAGCCCGATTAGTTGAGATCAGCCCTTCTGACTCTTTCATGGATGAAACCAACTGGGCAAAGAGCCGTTCTAAGCTGGGGACCATGCTGTCTTTCCCTGTTCTACACAGAAACAGCACTCTGAGGGAGACGAGCTGCTGGCCTTTCATAGCAACATCCCCTATTCTGAAGGGAAACTTTTCGTTGTAAGCGGGTTACATCAGCCTTGCCACATGTTCTCAACTGGTTATAATGGAGGGCAGTCAGTAGGCCTCACCCTTCAAGCCCACTCCAATTTCATAGAGGAAACACCAGGCCTCGGTCTGCCTTCCTGTGACAAGGAAACTTTGCTTTCATTCCTTAGGTGGCACTTTGGCTCAGAAATGCCCTATCCCAAGGATTCAGGGATGTGCAGCCCGATTAGTTGAGATCAGCCCTTTTGGCTCTTTCATGCATGAAACCAGCTTGGCATAGAGCCGTTCTAAGCTGGGGACCATGCTGTCTTTCCCTGGTCTACACAGAAACAGCACTCTGAGGGAGACGAGCTGCTGGCGTTTGGTAGCAACATCTCCTAATCTGAAGAGAAACATTTCGTTGTAAGCGGGTTGCCTCAGCCTTGCCACATGTTCTCAACTGGTTATAATGGAGGGCAGTCAGTAGGCCTCACCCTTCAAGCCCACTCCAATTTCATAGAGAAAACACCAGGCATCGGTGTGCCTTCCTGTGGCAAGGAAACTTTGCTTTCATTCCTTAGGTGGCACTTTGGCTCAGAAATGCCCTATCCCAAGGATTCAGGGATGCGCAGCCCGATTAGTTGAGATCAGCCCTTTTGACTCTTTCATGCATGAAACCAGCTGGGCATAGAGCCGTTCTAAGCTGGGGACTATGGTGTCTTTCCCTAGTCTACACAGAAACTGCACTCTGAGGGAGACGAGTTGCTGGCGTTTGGTAGCAACATCTCCTAATCTGAAGAGAAACATTTCGTTATAAGCGGGTTGCCTCAGCCTTGCCACATGTTCTCAACTGGTTATAAAGGAGGGCAGTCACTAGGCCTCACCTTTCAAGCACACTCCAATTTCATAGAGAAAACACCAGGCCTCGGTGTGCCTTCCTGTGGCAAGGAAACTTTGCTTTCATTCCTTAGGTGGCACTTTGGCTCAGAACTGCCCTACCCCAAGGATTCAGGGATGTGCAGCCCGATTAGTTGAGATCAGCCCTTCTGGCGCTTTCATGGATGAAACCACCTGGGCAAAGAGCCGTTCTAAGCTGGGGACCATGGTGTCTTTCCCTAGTCTACACAGAAACAGCACTCTGAGGGAGACGAGCTGCTGGCGTTTGGTAGCAACATCTCCAATTTCATAGAGAAAACACCAGGCCTCGGTGTGCCTTCCTGTGGCAAGGAAACTTTGCTTTCATTCCTTAGGTGGCACTTTGGCTCAGAACTGCCCTACCCCAAGGATTCAGGGATGTGCAGCCCGATTAGTTGAGATCAGCCCTTCTGGCGCTTTCATGGATGAAACCAACTGGGCAAAGAGCCGTTCTAAGCTGGGGACCATGGTGTCTTTCCCTAGTCTACACAGAACCAGCACTCTGAGGGAGACGAGCTGCTGGCGTTTGGTAGCAACATCTCCAATTTCATAGAGAAAACACCAGGCCTCGGTGTGCCTTCCTGTGGCAAGGAAACTTTGCTTTCATTCCTTAGGTGGCACTTTGGCTCAGAACTGCCCTACCCCAAGGATTCAGGGATGTGCAGCCCGATTAGTTGAGATCAGCCCTTTTGGCTCTTTCATGCATGAAACAAGCTGGGCATAGAGCCGTTCTAAGCTGGGGACTATGGTGTCTTTCCCTAGTCTACACAGAAACTGCACTCTGAGGGAGACGAGCTGCTGGCGTTTGTTAGCAACATCTCCTAATCTGAAGAGAAACATTTCGTTGTAAGCGGGTTGTCTCAGCCTTGCCACATGTTCTCAACTGGTTATAAAGTAGGGCAGTCACTAGGCCTCAGCTTTCAAGCACACTCCAATTTGATAGAGAAAACACCAGGCCTCGGTGTGCCTTCCTGTGGCAAGGAAACTTTTCTTTCATTCCTTAGGTGGCACTTTGGCTCAGAACTGCCCCACCCCAAGGATTCAGGGATGTGCAGCCCGATTAGTTGAGATCAGCCCTTCTGGCTCTTTCATGGATGAAACTAACTGGGCAAAGAGCCGTTCTAAGCTGGGGACCATGCTGTCTTTCCCTGGTCTACACAGAAACAGGACTCTGAGGGAGACAAGCTGCTGGCGTTTCGTAGCAACACACCCTATTCTGAAGGGAAACATTTCGATGTAAGCGGGTTGCATCAGCCTTGCCACATGTTCTCAACTGGTTATAATGGAGGGCAGTCAGTAGGCCTCACCCTTCAAGCCCCCTCCAATTTCATAGAGAAAACACCAGGCCTCGGTGTGCCTTCCTGTGGCAAGGAAACTTTGCTTTCATTCCTTAGGTGGCACTTTGGCTCAGAACTGCCCTACCCCATGGTTTCAGGGATGTGCAGCCCGATTAGTTGAGATCAGCCCTTCTGGCTCTTTCATGGATGAAACCAACTGGGCAAAGTGCCGTTCTAAGCTGGGGACCATGGTGTCTTTCCCTAGTCTACACAGAAACTGCACTCTGAGGGAGACGAGCTGCTGGCGTTTTGTAGCAACATCTCCAATTTCATAGAGAAAACACCAGGCCTCGGTGTGCCTTCCTGTGGCAAGGAAACTTTGCTTTCATTCCTTAGGTGGCACTTTGGCTCAGAACTGCCCTACCCCAAGGTTTCAGGGATGTGCAGCCCGATTAGTTGAGATCAGCACTTCTGACTCTTTCATGGATGAAACCAACAGGGCAAAGAGCCGTTCTAACCTGGGGACCATGCTGTCTTTCCCTGGTCTACACAGACACAGCACTCTGAGGAAGACGAGCTGCTGGCGTTTCGTAGCAACATCCCCTATTCTGAAGGGAAACATTTCATTGTAAGCGGGTTGCATCAGCCTTGCCACATGTTCTCAACTGGTTATAATGGAGGGCAGTCAGTAGGCCTCACCCTTCAAGCCCACTCCAATTTCATAGAGAAATCACCAGGCCTCGGTCTGCCTTCCTGTGGCAAGGAAACTTTGCTTTCATTCCTTAGGTGGCACTTTGGCTCAGAACTGCCCTACCCCAAGGATTCAGGGATGTGCTGCCCGATTAGTTGAGATCAGCCCTTCTGGCTCTTTCATGGATGAAACCAACTGGGCAAAGAGCCGTTCTAAGCGGGGGACCATGGTGTCTTTCACTAGTCTACACAGAAACAGCACTCTGAGGGAGACGAGCTGCTGGCGTTTGGTAGCAACATCTCCAATTTCATAGAGAAAACACCAGACCTCGGTGTGCCTTCCTGTGGAAAGGAAACTTTGCTTTCATTCCTTAGGTGGCACTTTGGCTCAGAACTGCCCTACCCCAAGGATTCAGGGATGTGCAGCCCGATTAGTTGAGATCAGCCCTTTTGGCTCTTTCATGCATGAAACCAGCTGGGCATAGAGCCGTTCTAAGCTGGGGACTATGGTGTCTTTCCCTAGTCTACACAAAAACTGCACTCTGAGGGAGACGAGCTGCTGGCGTTTGTTAGCAACATCTCCTAATCTGAAGAGAAACATTTCGTTGTAAGCGGGTTGCCTCAGCCTTGCCACATGTTCTCAACTGGTTATAAAGGAGGGCAGTCACTAGGCCTCAGCTTTCAAGCACACTCCAATTTGATAGAGAAAACACCAGGCCTCGGTGTGCCTTCCTGTGGCAAGGAAACTTTGCTTTCATTCCTTAGGTGGCACTTTGGCTCAGAACTGCCCTACCCCAAGGTTTCAGGGATGTGCAGCCCGATTAGTTGAGATCAGCCCTTTGCCTCTTTCATGCATGAAACCAGCTTGGCATAGAGCCGTTCTAAGCTGGGGACCATGCTGTCTTTCCCTGGTCTACACAGAAACAGCACTCTGAGGGAGACGAGCTGCTGGCGTTTGGTAGCAACATCTCCTAATCTGAAGAGAAACATTTCGTTGTAAGCGGGTTGCCTCAGCCTTGCCACATGTTCTCAACTGGTTATAATGGAGGGCAGTCAGTAGGCCTCACCCTTCAAGCCCACTCCAATTTCATAGAGAAAACACCAGGCCTCGGTGTGCCTTCCTGTGGCACGGAAACTTTGCTTTCTTTCCTTAGGTGGCACTTTGGCAAAGAAATGACCTATCCCAAGGATTCAGGGATGTGCAGCCCGATTAGTTGGGATCAGCCCTTTTGGCTCTTTCATGCATGAAACCAGCTGGGCATAGAGCCGTTCTAACCTGGGGACTATGGTCTCTTTCCCTAGTCTACACAGAAACTGCACTCTGAGGGAGACGAGTTGCTGGCGTTTGGTAGCAACATCTCCTAATCTGAAGAGAAACATTTCGTTATAAGCGGGTTGCCTCAGCCTTGCCACAGGTTCTCAACTGGTTATAAAGGAGGGCAGTCACTAGGCCTCACCTTTCAAGCACACTCCAATTTCATAGAGAAAACACCAGGCCTCGGTGTGCCTTCCTGTGGCAAGGAAACTTTGCTTTCATTCCTTAGGTGGCACTTTGGCTCAGAACTGCCCTACCCCAAGGATTCAGGGATGTGCAGCCCGATTAGTTGAGATCAGCCCTTCTGGCGCTTTCATGGATGAAACCAACTGGGCAAAGAGCCGTTCTAAGCTGGGGACCATGGTGTCTTTCCCTAGTCTACACAGAACCAGCACTCTGAGGGAGACGAGCTGCTGGCGTTTGGTAGCAACATCTCCAATTTCATAGAGAAAACACCAGGCCTCGGTGTGCCTTCCTGTGGCAAGGAAACTTTGCTTTCATTCCTTAGGTGGCACTTTGGCTCAGAACTGCCCTACCCCAAGGATTCAGTGATGTGCAGCCCGATTAGTTGAGATCAGCCCTTTTGGCTCTTTCATGCATGAAACCAGCTGGGCATAGAGCCGTTCTAAGCTGGGGACTATGGTGTCTTTCCCTAGTCTACACAGAAACTGCACTCTGAGGGAGACGAGCTGCTGGCGTTTGTTAGCAACATCTCCTAATCTGAAGAGAAACATTTCGTTGTAAGCGGGTTGTCTCAGCCTTGCCACATGTTCTCAACTGGTTATAAAGTAGGGCAGTCACTAGGCCTCAGCTTTCAAGCACACTCCAATTTGATAGAGAAAACACCAGGCCTCGGTGTGCCTTCCTGTGGCAAGGAAACTTTTCTTTCATTCCTTAGGTGGCACTTTGGCTCAGAACTGCCCCACCCCAAGGATTCAGGGATGTGCAGCCCGATTAGTTGAGATCAGCCCTTCTGGCTCTTTCATGGATGAAACTAACTGGGCAAAGAGCCGTTCTAAGCTGGGGACCATGCTGTCTTTCCCTGGTCTACACAGAAACAGGACTCTGAGGGAGACAAGCTGCTGGCGTTTCGTAGCAACACCCCCTATTCTGAAGGGAAACATTTCGATGTATGCGGGTTGCATCAGCCTTGCCACATGTTCTCAACTGGTTATAATGGAGGGCAGTCAGTAGGCCTCACCCTTCAAGCCCACTCCAATTTCATAGAGAAAACACCAGGCCTCGGTGTGCCTTCCTGTGGCAAGGAAACTTTGCTTTCATTCCTTAGGTGGCACTTTGGCTCAGAACTGCCCTACCCCAAGGTTTCAGGGATGTGCAGCCCGATTAGTTGAGATCAGCCCTTCTGGCTCTTTCATGGATGAAACCAACTGGGCAAAGTGCCGTTCTAAGCTGGGGACCGTGGTGTCTTTCCCTAGTCTACACAGAAACTGCACTCTGAGGGAGACGAGCTGCTGGCGTTTTGTAGCAACATCTCCAATTTCATAGAGAAAACACCAGGCCTCGGTGTGCCTTCCTCTGGAAAGGAAACTTTGCTTTCATTCCTTAGGTGGCACTTTGGCTCAGAACTGCCCTACCCCAAGGATTCAGGGATGTGCAGCCCGATTAGTTGAGATCAGCCCTTTTGGCTCTTTCATGCATGAAACCAGCTGGGCATAGAGCCGTTCTAAGCTGGGGACTATGGTGTCTTTCCCTAGTCTACACAAAAACTGCACTCTGAGGGAGACGAGCTGCTGGCGTTTGTTAGCAACATCTCCTAATCTGAAGAGAAACATTTCGTTGTAAGCGGGTTGCCTCAGCCTTGCCACATGTTCTCAACTGGTTATAAAGGAGGGCAGTCACTAGGTCTCAGCTTTCAAGCACACTCCAATTTGATAGAGAAAACACCAGGCCTCGGTGTGCCTTCCTGTGGCAAGGAAACTTTGCTTTCATTCCTTAGGTGGCACTTTGGCTCAGAACTGCCCTACCCCAAGGTTTCAGGGATGTGCAGCCCGATTAGTTGAGATCAGCCCTTCTGACTCTTTCATGGATGAAACCAACTGGGCAAAGAGCCGTTCTAACCTGGGGACCATGCTGTCTTTCCCTGGTCTACACAGACACAGCACTCTGAGGAAGACGAGCTGCTGGCGTTTCGTAGCAACATCCCCTATTCTGAAGGGAAACATTTCATTGTAAGCGGGTTGCATCAGCCTTTCCACATGTTCTCAACTGGTTATAATGGAGGGCAGTCAGTAGGCCTCACCCTTCAAGCCCACTCCAATTTCATAGAGAAATCACCAGGCCTCGGTCTGCCTTCCTGTGGCAAGGAAACTTTGCTTTCATTCCTTAGGTGGCACTTTGGCTCAGAACTGCCCTACCCCAAGGATTCAGGGATGTGCTGCCCGATTAGTTGAGATCAGCCCTTCTTGCTCTTTCATGGATGAAACCGACTGGGCAAAGAGCCGTTCTAAGTGGGGGACCATGGTGTCTTTCCCTAGTCTACACAGAAACAGCACTCTGAGGGAGACGAGCTGCTGGCGTTTGGTAGCAACATCTCTTAATCTGAAGAGAAACATTTCGTTGTAAGCGGGTTGCCTCAGCCTTGCCACAGGTTCTCAACTGGTTATAAAGGAGGGCAGACACTAGGCCTCACCTTTCAAGCACACTCCAATTTCATAGAGAGAACACCAGGCCACGGTGTGCATTCCTTTGGCAAGGAAACTTTGCTTTCATTCCTTAGGTGGAACTTTGGCTCACAACTGCCCTACCCCAAGGATTCAGGGATGTGCAGCCCGATTAGTTGAGATCAACCCTTCTGGCTCTTTCATGGATGAAACCAACTGGGCAAAGAGCCGTTCTAAGCTGGGGACCATGCTGTCTTTCCCTGGTCTACACAGAAACAGCACTCCTAGGGAGACGAGCTGCTGGCGTTTCGTACCAACATCCCCTATTCTACAGGGAAACTTTTCGTTGTAAGCGGGTTGCATCAGCCTTGCCACATGTTCTCAACTGGTTATAATGGAGGGCATTCAATAGGCCTCACCCTTCAAGCCCACTTCAATTGCATAGAGAAAACACCAGGCCTCGGTGTGCCTTACTGTGGCAAGGAAACTGCTTTCATTCCTAAGGTGGCACTTTGGCTCAGAACTGCCCTATCCCAAGGTTTCAGGGATGTGCAGCCCGATTAGTTGAGATCAGCCCTTCTGGCTCTTTCATGGATGAAACAAACTGGGCAAAGTGCCGTTCTAAGCTGGGGACCATGGTGTCTTTCTCTAGTCTACACAGAAACAGCACTCTGAGGGAGACGAGCTGCTGGCGTTTGGTAGCAACATCTCCTAATCTGAAGAGAAACATTTCGTTGTAAGCGGGTTGCCTCAGCCTTGCCACATGTTCTCAACTGGTTATAATGGAGGGCAGTCAGTAGGCCTCACCCTTCAAGCCCACTCCAATTTCATAGAGAAAACACCAGGCCTCGGTGTGCCTTCCTGTGGCACGGAAACTTTGCTTTCTTTCCTTAGGTGGCACTTTGGCAAAGAAATGACCTATCCCAAGGATTCAGGGATGTGCAGCCCGATTAGTTGGGATCAGCCCTTTTGGCTCTTTCATGCATGAAACCAGCTGGGCATAGAGCCGTTCTAACCTGGGGACTATGGTGTCTTTCCCTAGTCTACACAGAAACTGCACTCTGAGGGAGACGAGTTGCTGGCGTTTGGTAGCAACATCTCCTAATCTGAAGAGAAACATTTCGTTATAAGCGGGTTGCCTCAGCCTTGCCACAGGTTCTCAACTGGTTATAAAGGAGGGCAGTCACTAGGCCTCACCTTTCAAGCACACTCCAATTTCATAGAGAAAACACCAGGCCTCGGTGTGCCTTCCTGTGGCAAGGAAACTTTGCTTTCATTCCTTAGGTGGCACTTTGGCTCAGAACTGCCCTACCCCAAGGATTCAGGGATGTGCAGCCCGATTAGTTGAGATCAGCCCTTCTGGCGCTTTCATGGATGAAACCAACTGGGCAAAGAGCCGTTCTAAGCTGGGGACCATGGTGTCTTTCCCTAGTCTACACAGAACCAGCACTCTGAGGGAGACGAGCTGCTGGCGTTTGGTAGCAACATCTCCAATTTCATAGAGAAAACACCAGGCCTCGGTGTGCCTTCCTGTGGCAAGGAAACTTTGCTTTCATTCCTTAGGTGGCACTTTGGCTCAGAACTGCCCTACCCCAAGGATTCAGGGATGTGCAGCCCGATTAGTTGAGATCAGCCCTTTTGGCTCTTTCATGCATGAAACCAGCTGGGCATAGAGCCGTTCTAAGCTGGGGACTATGGTGTCTTTCCCTAGTCTACACAGAAACTGCACTCTGAGGGAGACGAGCTGCTGGCGTTTGTTAGCAACATCTCCTAATCTGAAGAGAAACATTTCGTTGTAAGCGGGTTGTCTCAGCCTTGCCACATGTTCTCAACTGGTTATAAAGTAGGGCAGTCACTAGGCCTCAGCTTTCAAGCACACTCCAATTTGATAGAGAAAACACCAGGCCTCGGTGTGCCTTCCTGTGGCAAGGAAACTTTTCTTTCATTCCTTAGGTGGCACTTTGGCTCAGAACTGCCCCACCCCAAGGATTCAGGGATGTGCAGCCCGATTAGTTGAGATCAGCCCTTCTGGCTCTTTCATGGATGAAACTAACTGGGCAAAGAGCCGTTCTAAGCTGGGGACCATGCTGTCTTTCCCTGGTCTACACAGAAACAGGACTCTGAGGGAGACAAGCTGCTGGCGTTTCGTAGCAACACCCCCTATTCTGAAGGGAAACATTTCGATGTAAGCGGGTTGCATCAGCCTTGCCACATGTTCTCAACTGGTTATAATGGAGGGCAGTCAGTAGGCCTCACCCTTCAAGCCCACTCCAATTTCATAGAGAAAACACCAGGCCTCGGTGTGCCTTCCTGTGGCAAGGAAACTTTGCTTTCATTCCTTAGGTGGCACTTTGGCTCAGAACTGCCCTACCCCAAGGTTTCAGGGATGTGCAGCCCGATTAGTTGAGATCAGCCCTTCTGGCTCTTTCATGGATGAAACCAACTGGGCAAAGTGCCGTTCTAAGCTGGGGACCATGGTGTCTTTCCCTAGTCTACACAGAAACTGCACTCTGAGGGAGACGAGCTGCTGGCGTTTTGTAGCAACATCTCCAATTTCATAGAGAAAACACCAGGCCTCGGTGTGCCTTCCTGTGGCAAGGAAACTTTGCTTTCATTCCTTAGGTGGCACTTTGGCTCAGAACTGCCCTACCCCATGGTTTCAGGGATGTGCAGCCCGATTAGTTGAGATCAGCACTTCTGACTCTTTCATGGATGAAACCAACAGGGCAAAGAGCCGTTCTAACCTGGTGACCATGCTGTCTTTCCCTGGTCTACACAGACACAGCACTCTGAGGAAGACGAGCTGCTGGCGTTTCGTAGCAACATCCCCTATTCTGAAGGGAAACATTTCATTGTAAGCGGGTTGCATCAGCCTTGCCACATGTTCTCAACTGGTTATAATGGAGGGCAGTCAGTAGGCCTCACCCTTCAAGCCCACTCCAATTTCATAGAGAAATCACCAGGCCTCGGTCTGCCTTCCTGTGGCAAGGAAAATTTGCTTTCATTCCTTAGGTGGCACTTTGGCTCAGAATTGCCCTACCCCAAGGATTCAGGGATGTGCTGCCCGATTAGTTGAGATCAGCCCTTCTGGCTCTTTCATGGATGAAACCAACTGGGCAAAGAGCCGTTCTAAGCGGGGGACCATGGTGTCTTTCACTAGTCTACACAGAAACAGCACTCTGAGGGAGACGAGCTGCTGGCGTTTGGTAGCAACATCTCCAATTTCATAGAGAAAACACCAGACCTCGGTGTGCCTTCCTGTGGAAAGGAAACTTTGCTTTCATTCCTTAGGTGGCACTTTGGCTCAGAACTGCCCTACCCCAAGGATTCAGGGATGTGCAGCCCGATTAGTTGAGATCAGCCCTTTTGGCTCTTTCATGCATGAAACAAGCTGGGCATAGAGCCGTTCTAAGCTGGGGACTATGGTGTCTTTCCCTAGTCTACACAAAAACTGCACTCTGAGGGAGACGAGCTGCTGGCGTTTGTTAGCAACATCTCCTAATCTGAAGAGAAACATTTCGTTGTAAGCGGGTTGCCTCAGCCTTGCCACATGTTCTCAACTGGTTATAAAGGAGGGCAGTCACTAGGCCTCAGCTTTCAAGCACACTCCAATTTGATAGAGAAAACACCAGGCCTCGGTGTGCCTTCCTGTGGCAAGGAAACTTTGCTTTCATTCCTTAGGTGGCACTTTGGCTCAGAACTGCCCTACCCCAAGGTTTCAGGGATGTGCAGCCCGATTAGTTGAGATCAGCCCTTCTGACTCTTTCATGGATGAAACCAACTGGGCAAAGAGCCGTTCTAACCTGGGGACCATGCTGTCTTTCCCTGGTCTACACAGACACAGCACTCTGAGGAAGACGAGCTGCTGGCGTTTCGTAGCAACATCCCCTATTCTGAAGGGAAACATTTCATTGTAAGCGGGTTGCATCAGCCTTGCCACATGTTCTCAACTGGTTATAATGGAGGGCAGTCAGTAGGCCTCACCCTTCAAGCCCACTCCAATTTCATAGAGAAATCACCAGGCCTCGGTCTGCCTTCCTGTGGCAAGGAAACTTTGCTTTCATTCCTTAGGTGGCACTTTGGCTCAGAACTGCCCTACCCCAAGGATTCAGGGATGTGCTGCCCGATTAGTTGAGATCAGCCCTTCTTGCTCTTTCATGGATGAAACCGACTGGGCAAAGAGCCGTTCTAAGTGGGGGACCATGGTGTCTTTCCCTAGTCTACACAGAAACAGCACTCTGAGGGAGACGAGCTGCTGGCGTTTGGTAGCAACATCTCTTAATCTGAAGAGAAACATTTCGTTGTAAGCGGGTTTCCTCAGCCTTGCCACAGGTTCTCAACTGGTTATAAAGGAGGGCAGACACTAGGCCTCACCTTTCAAGCACACTCCAATTTCATAGAGAGAACACCAGGCCTCGGTGTGCCTTCCTTTGGCAAGGAAACTTTGCTTTCATTCCTTAGGTGGCACTTTGGCTCAGAACTGCCCTACCCCAAGGATTCAGGGATGTGCAGCCCGATTAGTTGAGATCAACCCTTCTGGCTCTTTCATGGATGAAACCAACTGGGCAAAGAGCCGTTCTAAGCTGGGGACCATGCTGTCTTTCCCTGGTCTACACAGAAACAGCACTCCTAGGGAGACGAGCTGCTGGCGTTTCGTACCAACATCCCCTATTAACAGGGAAACTTTTCGTTGTAAGCGGGTTGCATCAGCCTTGCCACATGTTCTCAACTGGTTATAATGGAGGGCAGTCAGTAGGCCTCACCCTTCAAGCCCACTCCAATTTCATAGAGAAAACACCAGGCCTCGGTTTGCCTTCCTGTGGCACGGAAACTTTGCTTTCATTCCTTAGGTGGCACTTTGCCTCAGAACTGCCCTACCCCAAGGATTCAGGGACGTGCAGCCCGATTATTTGAGATCAGCCCTTTTGGCTCTTTCATGCATGAAACCAGCTGGGCATAGAGCCGTTCTAAGCTGGGGACTATGGTGTCTTACCCTAGTCTACACAGAAACTGCACTCTGAGGGAGACGAGCTGCTGGCGTTTGTTAGCAACATCTCCTAATCTGAAGAGAAACATTTCGTTGTAATCGGGTTGCCTCAGCCTTGCCACATGTTCTCAACTGGTTATAAAGGAGGGCAGTCACTAGGCCTCAGCTTTCAAGCACACTCCAATTTGATAGAGAAAACACCAGGCCTCGGTGTGCCTTCCTGTGGCAAGGAAATTTTGCTTTCATTCCTTAGGTGGCACTTTGGCTCAGAACTGCCCCACCCCAAGGATTCAGGGATGTGCAGCCCGATTAGTTGAGATCAGCCCTTCTGGCTCTTTCATGGATGAAACCAACTGGGCAAAGTGCCGTTCTAAGCTGGGGACCATGGTGTCTTTCTCTAGTCTACACAGAAACAGCACTCTGAGGGAGACGATCTGCTGGCGTTTGGTAGCAACATCTCCTAATCTGAAGAGAAACATTTCGTTGTAAGCGGGTAGCCTCAGCTTTGCCACATGTTCTCAACTGGTTATAAAGGAGGGCCGTCACTAGGCCTCACCTTTCAAGCACACTCCAATTTCATAGAGAAAACACCAGGCCTCGGTGTGCCTTCCTGTGGCAAGGAAACTTTGCTTTCATTCCTTAGGTGGCACTTTGGCTCAGAACTTCCCTACCCCAAGGATTCAGGGATGTGCAGCCCGATTAGTTGAGATCAGCCCTTCTGACTCTTTCATGGATGAAACCAACTGGGCAAAGAGCCGTTCTAAGCTGGGGACCATGCTGTCTTTCCCTGTTCTACACAGAAACAGCACTCTGAGGGAGACGAGCTGCTGGCCTTTCATAGCAACATCCCCTATTCTGAAGGGAAACTTTTCGTTGTAAGCGGGTTACATCAGCCTTGCCACATGTTCTCAACTGGTTATAATGGAGGGCAGTCAGTAGGCCTCACCCTTCAAGCCCACTCCAATTTCATAGAGGAAACACCAGGCCTCGGTCTGCCTTCCTGTGACAAGGAAACTTTGCTTTCATTCCTTAGGTGGCACTTTGGCTCAGAAATGCCCTATCCCAAGGATTCAGGGATGTGCAGCCCGATTAGTTGAGATCAGCCCTTTTGGCTCTTTCATGCATGAAACCAGCTTGGCATAGAGCCGTTCTAAGCTGGGGACCATGCTGTCTTTCCCTGGTCTACACAGAAACAGCACTCTGAGGGAGACGAGCTGCTGGCGTTTGGTAGCAACATCTCCTAATCTGAAGAGAAACATTTCGTTGTAAGCGGGTTGCCTCAGCCTTGCCACATGTTCTCAACTGGTTATAATGGAGGGCAGTCAGTAGGCCTCACCCTTCAAGCCCACTCCAATTTCATAGAGAAAACACCAGGCATCGGTGTGCCTTCCTGTGGCAAGGAAACTTTGCTTTCATTCCTTAGGTGGCACTTTGGCTCAGAAATGCCCTATCCCAAGGATTCAGGGATGCGCAGCCCGATTAGTTGAGATCAGCCCTTTTGACTCTTTCATGCATGAAACCAGCTGGGCATAGAGCCGTTCTAAGCTGGGGACTATGGTGTCTTTCCCTAGTCTACACAGAAACTGCACTCTGAGGGAGACGAGTTGCTGGCGTTTGGTAGCAACATCTCCTAATCTGAAGAGAAACATTTCGTTATAAGCGGGTTGCCTCAGCCTTGCCACATGTTCTCAACTGGTTATAAAGGAGGGCAGTCACTAGGCCTCACCTTTCAAGCACACTCCAATTTCATAGAGAAAACACCAGGCCTCGGTGTGCCTTCCTGTGGCAAGGAAACTTTGCTTTCATTCCTTAGGTGGCACTTTGGCTCAGAACTGCCCTACCCCAAGGATTCAGGGATGTGCAGCCCGATTAGTTGAGATCAGCCCTTCTGGCGCTTTCATGGATGAAACCACCTGGGCAAAGAGCCGTTCTAAGCTGGGGACCATGGTGTCTTTCCCTAGTCTACACAGAAACAGCACTCTGAGGGAGACGAGCTGCTGGCGTTTGGTAGCAACATCTCCAATTTCATAGAGAAAACACCAGGCCTCGGTGTGCCTTCCTGTGGCAAGGAAACTTTGCTTTCATTCCTTAGGTGGCACTTTGGCTCAGAACTGCCCTACCCCAAGGATTCAGGGATGTGCAGCCCGATTAGTTGAGATCAGCCCTTCTGGCGCTTTCATGGATGAAACCAACTGGGCAAAGAGCCGTTCTAAGCTGGGGACCATGGTGTCTTTCCCTAGTCTACACAGAACCAGCACTCTGAGGGAGAGGAGCTGCTGGCGTTTGGTAGCAACATCTCCAATTTCATAGAGAAAACACCAGGCCTCGGTGTGCCTTCCTGTGGCAAGGAAACTTTGCTTTCATTCCTTAGGTGGCACTTTGGCTCAGAACTGCCCTACCCCAAGGATTCAGGGATGTGCAGCCCGATTAGTTGAGATCAGCCCTTTTGGCTCTTTCATGCATGAAACAAGCTGGGCATAGAGCCGTTCTAAGCTGGGGACTATGGTGTCTTTCCCTAGTCTACACAGAAACTGCACTCTGAGGGAGACGAGCTGCTGGCGTTTGTTAGCAACATCTCCTAATCTGAAGAGAAACATTTCGTTGTAAGCGGGTTGTCTCAGCCTTGCCACATGTTCTCAACTGGTTATAAAGTAGGGCAGTCACTAGGCCTCAGCTTTCAAGCACACTCCAATTTGATAGAGAAAACACCAGGCCTCGGTGTGCCTTCCTGTGGCAAGGAAACTTTTCTTTCATTCCTTAGGTGGCACTTTGGCTCAGAACTGCCCCACCCCAAGGATTCAGGGATGTGCAGCCCGATTAGTTGAGATCAGCCCTTCTGGCTCTTTCATGGATGAAACTAACTGGGCAAAGAGCCGTTCTAAGCTGGGGACCATGCTGTCTTTCCCTGGTCTACACAGAAACAGGACTCTGAGGGAGACAAGCTGCTGGCGTTTCGTAGCAACACACCCTATTCTGAAGGGAAACATTTCGATGTAAGCGGGTTGCATCAGCCTTGCCACATGTTCTCAACTGGTTATAATGGAGGGCAGTCAGTAGGCCTCACCCTTCAAGCCCCCTCCAATTTCATAGAGAAAACACCAGGCCTCGGTGTGCCTTCCTGTGGCAAGGAAACTTTGCTTTCATTCCTTAGGTGGCACTTTGGCTCAGAACTGCCCTACCCCATGGTTTCAGGGATGTGCAGCCCGATTAGTTGAGATCAGCCCTTCTGGCTCTTTCATGGATGAAACCAACTGGGCAAAGTGCCGTTCTAAGCTGGGGACCATGGTGTCTTTCCCTAGTCTACACAGAAACTGCACTCTGAGGGAGACGAGCTGCTGGCGTTTTGTAGCAACATCTCCAATTTCATAGAGAAAACACCAGGCCTCGGTGTGCCTTCCTGTGGCAAGGAAACTTTGCTTTCATTCCTTAGGTGGCACTTTGGCTCAGAACTGCCCTACCCCAAGGTTTCAGGGATGTGCAGCCCGATTAGTTGAGATCAGCACTTCTGACTCTTTCATGGATGAAACCAACAGGGCAAAGAGCCGTTCTAACCTGGGGACCATGCTGTCTTTCCCTGGTCTACACAGACACAGCACTCTGAGGAAGACGAGCTGCTGGCGTTTCGTAGCAACATCCCCTATTCTGAAGGGAAACATTTCATTGTAAGCGGGTTGCATCAGCCTTGCCACATGTTCTCAACTGGTTATAATGGAGGGCAGTCAGTAGGCCTCACCCTTCAAGCCCACTCCAATTTCATAGAGAAATCACCAGGCCTCGGTCTGCCTTCCTGTGGCAAGGAAACTTTGCTTTCATTCCTTAGGTGGCACTTTGGCTCAGAACTGCCCTACCCCAAGGATTCAGGGATGTGCTGCCCGATTAGTTGAGATCAGCCCTTCTGGCTCTTTCATGGATGAAACCAACTGGGCAAAGAGCCGTTCTAAGCGGGGGACCATGGTGTCTTTCACTAGTCTACACAGAAACAGCACTCTGAGGGAGACGAGCTGCTGGCGTTTGGTAGCAACATCTCCAATTTCATAGAGAAAACACCAGACCTCGGTGTGCCTTCCTGTGGAAAGGAAACTTTGCTTTCATTCCTTAGGTGGCACTTTGGCTCAGAACTGCCCTACCCCAAGGATTCAGGGATGTGCAGCCCGATTAGTTGAGATCAGCCCTTTTGGCTCTTTCATGCATGAAACCAGCTGGGCATAGAGCCGTTCTAAGCTGGGGACTATGGTGTCTTTCCCTAGTCTACACAAAAACTGCACTCTGAGGGAGACGAGCTGCTGGCGTTTGTTAGCAACATCTCCTAATCTGAAGAGAAACATTTCGTTGTAAGCGGGTTGCCTCAGCCTTGCCACATGTTCTCAACTGGTTATAAAGGAGGGCAGTCACTAGGCCTCAGCTTTCAAGCACACTCCAATTTGATAGAGAAAACACCAGGCCTCGGTGTGCCTTCCTGTGGCAAGGAAACTTTGCTTTCATTCCTTAGGTGGCACTTTGGCTCAGAACTGCCCTACCCCAAGGTTTCAGGGATGTGCAGCCCGATTAGTTGAGATCAGCCCTTTGCCTCTTTCATGCATGAAACCAGCTTGGCATAGAGCCGTTCTAAGCTGGGGACCATGCTGTCTTTCCCTGGTCTACACAGAAACAGCACTCTGAGGGAGACGAGCTGCTGGCGTTTGGTAGCAACATCTCCTAATCTGAAGAGAAACATTTCGTTGTAAGCGGGTTGCCTCAGCCTTGCCACATGTTCTCAACTGGTTATAATGGAGGGCAGTCAGTAGGCCTCACCCTTCAAGCCCACTCCAATTTCATAGAGAAAACACCAGGCCTCGGTGTGCCTTCCTGTGGCACGGAAACTTTGCTTTCTTTCCTTAGGTGGCACTTTGGCAAAGAAATGACCTATCCCAAGGATTCAGGGATGTGCAGCCCGATTAGTTGGGATCAGCCCTTTTGGCTCTTTCATGCATGAAACCAGCTGGGCATAGAGCCGTTCTAACCTGGGGACTATGGTCTCTTTCCCTAGTCTACACAGAAACTGCACTCTGAGGGAGACGAGTTGCTGGCGTTTGGTAGCAACATCTCCTAATCTGAAGAGAAACATTTCGTTATAAGCGGGTTGCCTCAGCCTTGCCACAGGTTCTCAACTGGTTATAAAGGAGGGCAGTCACTAGGCCTCACCTTTCAAGCACACTCCAATTTCATAGAGAAAACACCAGGCCTCGGTGTGCCTTCCTGTGGCAAGGAAACTTTGCTTTCATTCCTTAGGTGGCACTTTGGCTCAGAACTGCCCTACCCCAAGGATTCAGGGATGTGCAGCCCGATTAGTTGAGATCAGCCCTTCTGGCGCTTTCATGGATGAAACCAACTGGGCAAAGAGCCGTTCTAAGCTGGGGACCATGGTGTCTTTCCCTAGTCTACACAGAACCAGCACTCTGAGGGAGACGAGCTGCTGGCGTTTGGTAGCAACATCTCCAATTTCATAGAGAAAACACCAGGCCTCGGTGTGCCTTCCTGTGGCAAGGAAACTTTGCTTTCATTCCTTAGGTGGCACTTTGGCTCAGAACTGCCCTACCCCAAGGATTCAGTGATGTGCAGCCCGATTAGTTGAGATCAGCCCTTTTGGCTCTTTCATGCATGAAACCAGCTGGGCATAGAGCCGTTCTAAGCTGGGGACTATGGTGTCTTTCCCTAGTCTACACAGAAACTGCACTCTGAGGGAGACGAGCTGCTGGCGTTTGTTAGCAACATCTCCTAATCTGAAGAGAAACATTTCGTTGTAAGCGGGTTGTCTCAGCCTTGCCACATGTTCTCAACTGGTTATAAAGTAGGGCAGTCACTAGGCCTCAGCTTTCAAGCACACTCCAATTTGATAGAGAAAACACCAGGCCTCGGTGTGCCTTCCTGTGGCAAGGAAACTTTTCTTTCATTCCTTAGGTGGCACTTTGGCTCAGAACTGCCCCACCCCAAGGATTCAGGGATGTGCAGCCCGATTAGTTGAGATCAGCCCTTCTGGCTCTTTCATGGATGAAACTAACTGGGCAAAGAGCCGTTCTAAGCTGGGGACCATGCTGTCTTTCCCTGGTCTACACAGAAACAGGACTCTGAGGGAGACAAGCTGCTGGCGTTTCGTAGCAACACCCCCTATTCTGAAGGGAAACATTTCGATGTATGCGGGTTGCATCAGCCTTGCCACATGTTCTCAACTGGTTATAATGGAGGGCAGTCAGTAGGCCTCACCCTTCAAGCCCACTCCAATTTCATAGAGAAAACACCAGGCCTCGGTGTGCCTTCCTGTGGCAAGGAAACTTTGCTTTCATTCCTTAGGTGGCACTTTGGCTCAGAACTGCCCTACCCCAAGGTTTCAGGGATGTGCAGCCCGATTAGTTGAGATCAGCCCTTCTGGCTCTTTCATGGATGAAACCAACTGGGCAAAGTGCCGTTCTAAGCTGGGGACCATGGTGTCTTTCCCTAGTCTACACAGAAACTGCACTCTGAGGGAGACGAGCTGCTGGCGTTTTGTAGCAACATCTCCAATTTCATAGAGAAAACACCAGGCCTCGGTGTGCCTTCCTGTGGCAAGGAAACTTTGCTTTCATTCCTTAGGTGGCACTTTGGCTCAGAACTGCCCTACCCCAAGGTTTCAGGGATGTGCAGCCCGATTAGTTGAGATCAGCACTTCTGACTCTTTCATGGATGAAACCAACAGGGCAAAGAGCCGTTCTAACCTGGGGACCATGCTGTCTTTCCCTGGTCTACACAGACACAGCACTCTGAGGAAGACGAGCTGCTGGCGTTTCGTAGCAACATCCCCTATTCTGAAGGGAAACATTTCATTGTAAGCGGGTTGCATCAGCCTTGCCACATGTTCTCAACTGGTTATAATGGAGGGCAGTCAGTAGGCCTCACCCTTCAAGCCCACTCCAATTTCATAGAGAAATCACCAGGCCTCGGTCTGCCTTCCTGTGGCAAGGAAACTTTGCTTTCATTCCTTAGGTGGCACTTTGGCTCAGAACTGCCGTACCCCAAGGATTCAGGGATGTGCTGCCCGATTAGTTGAGATCAGCCCTTCTGGCTCTTTCATGGATGAAACCAACTGGGCAAAGAGCCGTTCTAAGCGGGGGACCATGGTGTCTTTCACTAGTCTACACAGAAACAGCACTCTGAGGGAGACGAGCTGCTGGCGTTTGGTAGCAACATCTCCAATTTCATAGAGAAAACACCAGACCTCGGTGTGCCTTCCTGTGGAAAGGAAACTTTGCTTTCATTCCTTAGGTGGCACTTTGGCTCAGAACTGCCCTACCCCAAGGATTCAGGGATGTGCAGCCCGATTAGTTGAGATCAGCCCTTTTGGCTCTTTCATGCATGAAACAAGCTGGGCATAGAGCCGTTCTAAGCTGGGGACTATGGTGTCTTTCCCTAGTCTACACAAAAACTGCACTCTGAGGGAGACGAGCTGCTGGCGTTTGTTAGCAACATCTCCTAATCTGAAGAGAAACATTTCGTTGTAAGCGGGTTGCCTCAGCCTTGCCACATGTTCTCAACTGGTTATAAAGGAGGGCAGTCACTAGGCCTCAGCTTTCAAGCACACTCCAATTTGATAGAGAAAACACCAGGCCTCGGTGTGCCTTCCTGTGGCAAGGAAACTTTGCTTTCATTCCTTAGGTGGCACTTTGGCTCAGAACTGCCCTACCCCAAGGTTTCAGGGATGTGCAGCCCGATTAGTTGAGATCAGCCCTTCTGACTCTTTCATGGATGAAACCAACTGGGCAAAGAGCCGTTCTAACCTGGGGACCATGCTGTCTTTCCCTGGTCTACACAGACACAGCACTCTGAGGAAGACGAGCTGCTGGCGTTTCGTAGCAACATCCCCTATTCTGAAGGGAAACATTTCATTGTAAGCGGGTTGCATCAGCCTTGCCACATGTTCTCAACTGGTTATAATGGAGGGCAGTCAGTAGGCCTCACCCTTCAAGCCCACTCCAATTTCATAGAGAAATCACCAGGCCTCGGTCTGCCTTCCTGTGGCAAGGAAACTTTGCTTTCATTCCTTAGGTGGCACTTTGGCTCAGAACTGCCCTACCCCAAGGATTCAGGGATGTGCTGCCCGATTAGTTGAGATCAGCCCTTCTTGCTCTTTCATGGATGAAACCGACTGGGCAAAGAGCCGTTCTAAGTGGGGGACCATGGTGTCTTTCCCTAGTCTACACAGAAACAGCACTCTGAGGGAGACGAGCTGCTGGCGTTTGGTAGCAACATCTCTTAATCTGAAGAGAAACATTTCGTTGTAAGCGGGTTTCCTCAGCCTTGCCACAGGTTCTCAACTGGTTATAAAGGAGGGCAGACACTAGGCCTCACCTTTCAAGCACACTCCAATTTCATAGAGAGAACACCAGGCCTCGGTGTGCCTTCCTTTGGCAAGGAAACTTTGCTTTCATTCCTTAGGTGGCACTTTGGCTCAGAACTGCCCTACCCCAAGGATTCAGGGATGTGCAGCCCGATTAGTTGAGATCAACCCTTCTGGCTCTTTCATGGATGAAACCAACTGGGCAAAGAGCCGTTCTAAGCTGGGGACCATGCTGTCTTTCCCTGGTCTACACAGAAACAGCACTCCTAGGGAGACGAGCTGCTGGCGTTTCGTACCAACATCCCCTATTAACAGGGAAACTTTTCGTTGTAAGCGGGTTGCATCAGCCTTGCCACATGTTCTCAACTGGTTATAATGGAGGGCAGTCAGTAGGCCTCACCCTTCAAGCCCACTCCAATTTCATAGAGAAAACACCAGGCCTCGGTTTGCCTTCCTGTGGCACGGAAACTTTGCTTTCATTCCTTAGGTGGCACTTTGCCTCAGAACTGCCCTACCCCAAGGATTCAGGGACGTGCAGCCCGATTATTTGAGATCAGCCCTTTTGGCTCTTTCATGCATGAAACCAGCTGGGCATAGAGCCGTTCTAAGCTGGGGACTATGGTGTCTTACCCTAGTCTACACAGAAACTGCACTCTGAGGGAGACGAGCTGCTGGCGTTTGTTAGCAACATCTCCTAATCTGAAGAGAAACATTTCGTTGTAATCGGGTTGCCTCAGCCTTGCCACATGTTCTCAACTGGTTATAAAGGAGGGCAGTCACTAGGCCTCAGCTTTCAAGCACACTCCAATTTGATAGAGAAAACACCAGGCCTCGGTGTGCCTTCCTGTGGCAAGGAAATTTTGCTTTCATTCCTTAGGTGGCACTTTGGCTCAGAACTGCCCCACCCCAAGGATTCAGGGATGTGCAGCCCGATTAGTTGAGATCAGCCCTTCTGGCTCTTTCATGGATGAAACCAACTGGGCAAAGTGCCGTTCTAAGCTGGGGACCATGGTGTCTTTCTCTAGTCTACACAGAAACAGCACTCTGAGGGAGACGATCTGCTGGCGTTTGGTAGCAACATCTCCTAATCTGAAGAGAAACATTTCGTTGTAAGCGGGTAGCCTCAGCTTTGCCACATGTTCTCAACTGGTTATAAAGGAGGGCCGTCACTAGGCCTCACCTTTCAAGCACACTCCAATTTCATAGAGAAAACACCAGGCCTCGGTGTGCCTTCCTGTGGCAAGGAAACTTTGCTTTCATTCCTTAGGTGGCACTTTGGCTCAGAACTTCCCTACCCCAAGGATTCAGGGATGTGCAGCCCGATTAGTTGAGATCAGCCCTTCTGACTCTTTCATGGATGAAACCAACTGGGCAAAGAGCCGTTCTAAGCTGGGGACCATGCTGTCTTTCCCTGTTCTACACAGAAACAGCACTCTGAGGGAGACGAGCTGCTGGCCTTTCATAGCAACATCCCCTATTCTGAAGGGAAACTTTTCGTTGTAAGCGGGTTACATCAGCCTTGCCACATGTTCTCAACTGGTTATAATGGAGGGCAGTCAGTAGGCCTCACCCTTCAAGCCCACTCCAATTTCATAGAGGAAACACCAGGCCTCGGTCTGCCTTCCTGTGACAAGGAAACTTTGCTTTCATTCCTTAGGTGGCACTTTGGCTCAGAAATGCCCTATCCCAAGGATTCAGGGATGTGCAGCCCGATTAGTTGAGATCAGCCCTTTTGGCTCTTTCATGCATGAAACCAGCTTGGCATAGAGCCGTTCTAAGCTGGGGACCATGCTGTCTTTCCCTGGTCTACACAGAAACAGCACTCTGAGGGAGACGAGCTGCTGGCGTTTGGTAGCAACATCTCCTAATCTGAAGAGAAACATTTCGTTGTAAGCGGGTTGCCTCAGCCTTGCCACATGTTCTCAACTGGTTATAATGGAGGGCAGTCAGTAGGCCTCACCCTTCAAGCCCACTCCAATTTCATAGAGAAAACACCAGGCATCGGTGTGCCTTCCTGTGGCAAGGAAACTTTGCTTTCATTCCTTAGGTGGCACTTTGGCTCAGAAATGCCCTATCCCAAGGATTCAGGGATGCGCAGCCCGATTAGTTGAGATCAGCCCTTTTGACTCTTTCATGCATGAAACCAGCTGGGCATAGAGCCGTTCTAAGCTGGGGACTATGGTGTCTTTCCCTAGTCTACACAGAAACTGCACTCTGAGGGAGACGAGTTGCTGGCGTTTGGTAGCAACATCTCCTAATCTGAAGAGAAACATTTCGTTATAAGCGGGTTGCCTCAGCCTTGCCACATGTTCTCAACTGGTTATAAAGGAGGGCAGTCACTAGGCCTCACCTTTCAAGCACACTCCAATTTCATAGAGAAAACACCAGGCCTCGGTGTGCCTTCCTGTGGCAAGGAAACTTTGCTTTCATTCCTTAGGTGGCACTTTGGCTCAGAACTGCCCTACCCCAAGGATTCAGGGATGTGCAGCCCGATTAGTTGAGATCAGCCCTTCTGGCGCTTTCATGGATGAAACCACCTGGGCAAAGAGCCGTTCTAAGCTGGGGACCATGGTGTCTTTCCCTAGTCTACACAGAAACAGCACTCTGAGGGAGACGAGCTGCTGGCGTTTGGTAGCAACATCTCCAATTTCATAGAGAAAACACCAGGCCTCGGTGTGCCTTCCTGTGGCAAGGAAACTTTGCTTTCATTCCTTAGGTGGCACTTTGGCTCAGAACTGCCCTACCCCAAGGATTCAGGGATGTGCAGCCCGATTAGTTGAGATCAGCCCTTCTGGCGCTTTCATGGATGAAACCAACTGGGCAAAGAGCCGTTCTAAGCTGGGGACCATGGTGTCTTTCCCTAGTCTACACAGAACCAGCACTCTGAGGGAGACGAGCTGCTGGCGTTTGGTAGCAACATCTCCAATTTCATAGAGAAAACACCAGGCCTCGGTGTGCCTTCCTGTGGCAAGGAAACTTTGCTTTCATTCCTTAGGTGGCACTTTGGCTCAGAACTGCCCTACCCCAAGGATTCAGGGATGTGCAGCCCGATTAGTTGAGATCAGCCCTTTTGGCTCTTTCATGCATGAAACAAGCTGGGCATAGAGCCGTTCTAAGCTGGGGACTATGGTGTCTTTCCCTAGTCTACACAGAAACTGCACTCTGAGGGAGACGAGCTGCTGGCGTTTGTTAGCAACATCTCCTAATCTGAAGAGAAACATTTCGTTGTAAGCGGGTTGTCTCAGCCTTGCCACATGTTCTCAACTGGTTATAAAGTAGGGCAGTCACTAGGCCTCAGCTTTCAAGCACACTCCAATTTGATAGAGAAAACACCAGGCCTCGGTGTGCCTTCCTGTGGCAAGGAAACTTTTCTTTCATTCCTTAGGTGGCACTTTGGCTCAGAACTGCCCCACCCCAAGGATTCAGGGATGTGCAGCCCGATTAGTTGAGATCAGCCCTTCTGGCTCTTTCATGGATGAAACTAACTGGGCAAAGAGCCGTTCTAAGCTGGGGACCATGCTGTCTTTCCCTGGTCTACACAGAAACAGGACTCTGAGGGAGACAAGCTGCTGGCGTTTCGTAGCAACACACCCTATTCTGAAGGGAAACATTTCGATGTAAGCGGGTTGCATCAGCCTTGCCACATGTTCTCAACTGGTTATAATGGAGGGCAGTCAGTAGGCCTCACCCTTCAAGCCCCCTCCAATTTCATAGAGAAAACACCAGGCCTCGGTGTGCCTTCCTGTGGCAAGGAAACTTTGCTTTCATTCCTTAGGTGGCACTTTGGCTCAGAACTGCCCTACCCCATGGTTTCAGGGATGTGCAGCCCGATTAGTTGAGATCAGCCCTTCTGGCTCTTTCATGGATGAAACCAACTGGGCAAAGTGCCGTTCTAAGCTGGGGACCATGGTGTCTTTCCCTAGTCTACACAGAAACTGCACTCTGAGGGAGACGAGCTGCTGGCGTTTTGTAGCAACATCTCCAATTTCATAGAGAAAACACCAGGCCTCGGTGTGCCTTCCTGTGGCAAGGAAACTTTGCTTTCATTCCTTAGGTGGCACTTTGGCTCAGAACTGCCCTACCCCAAGGTTTCAGGGATGTGCAGCCCGATTAGTTGAGATCAGCACTTCTGACTCTTTCATGGATGAAACCAACAGGGCAAAGAGCCGTTCTAACCTGGGGACCATGCTGTCTTTCCCTGGTCTACACAGACACAGCACTCTGAGGAAGACGAGCTGCTGGCGTTTCGTAGCAACATCCCCTATTCTGAAGGGAAACATTTCATTGTAAGCGGGTTGCATCAGCCTTGCCACATGTTCTCAACTGGTTATAATGGAGGGCAGTCAGTAGGCCTCACCCTTCAAGCCCACTCCAATTTCATAGAGAAATCACCAGGCCTCGGTCTGCCTTCCTGTGGCAAGGAAACTTTGCTTTCATTCCTTAGGTGGCACTTTGGCTCAGAACTGCCCTACCCCAAGGATTCAGGGATGTGCTGCCCGATTAGTTGAGATCAGCCCTTCTGGCTCTTTCATGGATGAAACCAACTGGGCAAAGAGCCGTTCTAAGCGGGGGACCATGGTGTCTTTCACTAGTCTACACAGAAACAGCACTCTGAGGGAGACGAGCTGCTGGCGTTTGGTAGCAACATCTCCAATTTCATAGAGAAAACACCAGACCTCGGTGTGCCTTCCTGTGGAAAGGAAACTTTGCTTTCATTCCTTAGGTGGCACTTTGGCTCAGAACTGCCCTACCCCAAGGATTCAGGGATGTGCAGCCCGATTAGTTGAGATCAGCCCTTTTGGCTCTTTCATGCATGAAACCAGCTGGGCATAGAGCCGTTCTAAGCTGGGGACTATGGTGTCTTTCCCTAGTCTACACAAAAACTGCACTCTGAGGGAGACGAGCTGCTGGCGTTTGTTAGCAACATCTCCTAATCTGAAGAGAAACATTTCGTTGTAAGCGGGTTGCCTCAGCCTTGCCACATGTTCTCAACTGGTTATAAAGGAGGGCAGTCACTAGGCCTCAGCTTTCAAGCACACTCCAATTTGATAGAGAAAACACCAGGCCTCGGTGTGCCTTCCTGTGGCAAGGAAACTTTGCTTTCATTCCTTAGGTGGCACTTTGGCTCAGAACTGCCCTACCCCAAGGTTTCAGGGATGTGCAGCCCGATTAGTTGAGATCAGCCCTTTGCCTCTTTCATGCATGAAACCAGCTTGGCATAGAGCCGTTCTAAGCTGGGGACCATGCTGTCTTTCCCTGGTCTACACAGAAACAGCACTCTGAGGGAGACGAGCTGCTGGCGTTTGGTAGCAACATCTCCTAATCTGAAGAGAAACATTTCGTTGTAAGCGGGTTGCCTCAGCCTTGCCACATGTTCTCAACTGGTTATAATGGAGGGCAGTCAGTAGGCCTCACCCTTCAAGCCCACTCCAATTTCATAGAGAAAACACCAGGCCTCGGTGTGCCTTCCTGTGGCACGGAAACTTTGCTTTCTTTCCTTAGGTGGCACTTTGGCAAAGAAATGACCTATCCCAAGGATTCAGGGATGTGCAGCCCGATTAGTTGGGATCAGCCCTTTTGGCTCTTTCATGCATGAAACCAGCTGGGCATAGAGCCGTTCTAACCTGGGGACTATGGTCTCTTTCCCTAGTCTACACAGAAACTGCACTCTGAGGGAGACGAGTTGCTGGCGTTTGGTAGCAACATCTCCTAATCTGAAGAGAAACATTTCGTTATAAGCGGGTTGCCTCAGCCTTGCCACAGGTTCTCAACTGGTTATAAAGGAGGGCAGTCACTAGGCCTCACCTTTCAAGCACACTCCAATTTCATAGAGAAAACACCAGGCCTCGGTGTGCCTTCCTGTGGCAAGGAAACTTTGCTTTCATTCCTTAGGTGGCACTTTGGCTCAGAACTGCCCTACCCCAAGGATTCAGGGATGTGCAGCCCGATTAGTTGAGATCAGCCCTTCTGGCGCTTTCATGGATGAAACCAACTGGGCAAAGAGCCGTTCTAAGCTGGGGACCATGGTGTCTTTCCCTAGTCTACACAGAACCAGCACTCTGAGGGAGACGAGCTGCTGGCGTTTGGTAGCAACATCTCCAATTTCATAGAGAAAACACCAGGCCTCGGTGTGCCTTCCTGTGGCAAGGAAACTTTGCTTTCATTCCTTAGGTGGCACTTTGGCTCAGAACTGCCCTACCCCAAGGATTCAGTGATGTGCAGCCCGATTAGTTGAGATCAGCCCTTTTGGCTCTTTCATGCATGAAACCAGCTGGGCATAGAGCCGTTCTAAGCTGGGGACTATGGTGTCTTTCCCTAGTCTACACAGAAACTGCACTCTGAGGGAGACGAGCTGCTGGCGTTTGTTAGCAACATCTCCTAATCTGAAGAGAAACATTTCGTTGTAAGCGGGTTGTCTCAGCCTTGCCACATGTTCTCAACTGGTTATAAAGTAGGGCAGTCACTAGGCCTCAGCTTTCAAGCACACTCCAATTTGATAGAGAAAACACCAGGCCTCGGTGTGCCTTCCTGTGGCAAGGAAACTTTTCTTTCATTCCTTAGGTGGCACTTTGGCTCAGAACTGCCCCACCCCAAGGATTCAGGGATGTGCAGCCCGATTAGTTGAGATCAGCCCTTCTGGCTCTTTCATGGATGAAACTAACTGGGCAAAGAGCCGTTCTAAGCTGGGGACCATGCTGTCTTTCCCTGGTCTACACAGAAACAGGACTCTGAGGGAGACAAGCTGCTGGCGTTTCGTAGCAACACCCCCTATTCTGAAGGGAAACATTTCGATGTATGCGGGTTGCATCAGCCTTGCCACATGTTCTCAACTGGTTATAATGGAGGGCAGTCAGTAGGCCTCACCCTTCAAGCCCACTCCAATTTCATAGAGAAAACACCAGGCCTCGGTGTGCCTTCCTGTGGCAAGGAAACTTTGCTTTCATTCCTTAGGTGGCACTTTGGCTCAGAACTGCCCTACCCCAAGGTTTCAGGGATGTGCAGCCCGATTAGTTGAGATCAGCCCTTCTGGCTCTTTCATGGATGAAACCAACTGGGCAAAGTGCCGTTCTAAGCTGGGGACCATGGTGTCTTTCCCTAGTCTACACAGAAACTGCACTCTGAGGGAGACGAGCTGCTGGCGTTTTGTAGCAACATCTCCAATTTCATAGAGAAAACACCAGGCCTCGGTGTGCCTTCCTGTGGCAAGGAAACTTTGCTTTCATTCCTTAGGTGGCACTTTGGCTCAGAACTGCCCTACCCCAAGGTTTCAGGGATGTGCAGCCCGATTAGTTGAGATCAGCACTTCTGACTCTTTCATGGATGAAACCAACAGGGCAAAGAGCCGTTCTAACCTGGGGACCATGCTGTCTTTCCCTGGTCTACACAGACACAGCACTCTGAGGAAGACGAGCTGCTGGCGTTTCGTAGCAACATCCCCTATTCTGAAGGGAAACATTTCATTGTAAGCGGGTTGCATCAGCCTTGCCACATGTTCTCAACTGGTTATAATGGAGGGCAGTCAGTAGGCCTCACCCTTCAAGCCCACTCCAATTTCATAGAGAAATCACCAGGCCTCGGTCTGCCTTCCTGTGGCAAGGAAACTTTGCTTTCATTCCTTAGGTGGCACTTTGGCTCAGAACTGCCGTACCCCAAGGATTCAGGGATGTGCTGCCCGATTAGTTGAGATCAGCCCTTCTGGCTCTTTCATGGATGAAACCAACTGGGCAAAGAGCCGTTCTAAGCGGGGGACCATGGTGTCTTTCCCTAGTCTACACAGAAACAGCACTCTGACGGAGACGAGCTGCTGGCGTTTGGTAGCAACATCTCCAATTTCATAGAGAAAACACCAGACCTCGGTGTGCCTTCCTGTGGAAAGGAAACTTTGCTTTCATTCCTTAGGTGGCACTTTGGCTCAGAACTGCCCTACCCCAAGGATTCAGGGATGTGCAGCCCGATTAGTTGAGATCAGCCCTTTTGGCTCTTTCATGCATGAAACCAGCTGGGCATAGAGCCGTTCTAAGCTGGGGACTATGGTGTCTTTCCCTAGTCTACACAAAAACTGCACTCTGAGGGAGACGAGCTGCTGGCGTTTGTTAGCAACATCTCCTAATCTGAAGAGAAACATTTCGTTGTAAGCGGGTTGCCTCAGCCTTGCCACATGTTCTCAACTGGTTATAAAGGAGGGCAGTCACTAGGCCTCAGCTTTCAAGCACACTCCAATTTGATAGAGAAAACACCAGGCCTCGGTGTGCCTTCCTGTGGCAAGGAAACTTTGCTTTCATTCCTTAGGTGGCACTTTGGCTCAGAACTGCCCTACCCCAAGGTTTCAGGGATGTGCAGCCCGATTAGTTGAGATCAGCCCTTTGCCTCTTTCATGCATGAAACCAGCTTGGCATAGAGCCGTTCTAAGCTGGGGACCATGCTGTCTTTCCCTGGTCTACACAGAAACAGCACTCTGAGGGAGACGAGCTGCTGGCGTTTGGTAGCAACATCTCCTAATCTGAAGAGAAACATTTCGTTGTAAGCGGGTTGCCTCAGCCTTGCCACATGTTCTCAACTGGTTATAATGGAGGGCAGTCAGTAGGCCTCACCCTTCAAGCCCACTCCAATTTCATAGAGAAAACACCAGGCCTCGGTGTGCCTTCCTGTGGCACGGAAACTTTGCTTTCTTTCCTTAGGTGGCACTTTGGCAAAGAAATGACCTATCCCAAGGATTCAGGGATGTGCAGCCCGATTAGTTGGGATCAGCCCTTTTGGCTCTTTCATGCATGAAACCAGCTGGGCATAGAGCCGTTCTAACCTGGGGACTATGGTCTCTTTCCCTAGTCTACACAGAAACTGCACTCTGAGGGAGACGAGTTGCTGGCGTTTGGTAGCAACATCTCCTAATCTGAAGAGAAACATTTCGTTATAAGCGGGTTGCCTCAGCCTTGCCACAGGTTCTCAACTGGTTATAAAGGAGGGCAGTCACTAGGCCTCACCTTTCAAGCACACTCCAATTTCATAGAGAAAACACCAGGCCTCGGTGTGCCTTCCTGTGGCAAGGAAACTTTGCTTTCATTCCTTAGGTGGCACTTTGGCTCAGAACTGCCCTACCCCAAGGATTCAGGGATGTGCAGCCCGATTAGTTGAGATCAGCCCTTCTGGCGCTTTCATGGATGAAACCAACTGGGCAAAGAGCCGTTCTAAGCTGGGGACCATGGTGTCTTTCCCTAGTCTACACAGAAACAGCACTCTGAGGGAGACGAGCTGCTGGCGTTTGGTAGCAACATCTCCAATTTCATAGAGAAAACACCAGGCCTCGGTGTGCCTTCCTGTGGCAAGGAAACTTTGCTTTCATTCCTTAGGTGGCACTTTGGCTCAGAACTGCCCTACCCCAAGGATTCAGGGATGTGCAGCCCGATTAGTTGAGATCAGCCCTTTTGGCTCTTTCATGCATGAAACCAGCTGGGCATAGAGCCGTTCTAAGCTGGGGACTATGGTGTCTTTCCCTAGTCTACACAGAAACTGCACTCTGAGGGAGACGAGCTGCTGGCGTTTGTTAGCAACATCTCCTAATCTGAAGAGAAACATTTCGTTGTAAGCGGGTTGTCTCAGCCTTGCCACATGTTCTCAACTGGTTATAAAGTAGGGCAGTCACTAGGCCTCAGCTTTCAAGCACACTCCAATTTGATAGAGAAAACACCAGGCCTCGGTGTGCCTTCCTGTGGCAAGGAAACTTTTCTTTCATTCCTTAGGTGGCACTTTGGCTCAGAACTGCCCCACCCCAAGGATTCAGGGATGTGCAGCCCGATTAGTTGAGATCAGCCCTTCTGGCTCTTTCATGGATGAAACTAACTGGGCAAAGAGCCGTTCTAAGCTGGGGACCATGCTGTCTTTCCCTGGTCTACACAGAAACAGGACTCTGAGGGAGACAAGCTGCTGGCGTTTCGTAGCAACACCCCCTATTCTGAAGGGAAACATTTCGATGTATGCGGGTTGCATCAGCCTTGCCACATGTTCTCAACTGGTTATAATGGAGGGCAGTCAGTAGGCCTCACCCTTCAAGCCCACTCCAATTTCATAGAGAAAACACCAGGCCTCGGTGTGCCTTCCTGTGGCAAGGAAACTTTGCTTTCATTCCTTAGGTGGCACTTTGGCTCAGAACTGCCCTACCCCAAGGTTTCAGGGATGTGCAGCCCGATTAGTTGAGATCAGCCCTTCTGGCTCTTTCATGGATGAAACCAACTGGGCAAAGTGCCGTTCTAAGCTGGGGACCATGGTGTCTTTCCCTAGTCTACACAGAAACTGCACTCTGAGGGAGACGAGCTGCTGGCGTTTTGTAGCAACATCTCCAATTTCATAGAGAAAACACCAGGCCTCGGTGTGCCTTCCTGTGGCAAGGAAACTTTGCTTTCATTCCTTAGGTGGCACTTTGGCTCAGAACTGCCCTACCCCAAGGTTTCAGGGATGTGCAGCCCGATTAGTTGAGATCAGCACTTCTGACTCTTTCATGGATGAAACCAACAGGGCAAAGAGCCGTTCTAACCTGGGGACCATGCTGTCTTTCCCTGGTCTACACAGACACAGCACTCTGAGGAAGACGAGCTGCTGGCGTTTCGTAGCAACATCCCCTATTCTGAAGGGAAACATTTCATTGTAAGCGGGTTGCATCAGCCTTGCCACATGTTCTCAACTGGTTATAATGGAGGGCAGTCAGTAGGCCTCACCCTTCAAGCCCACTCCAATTTCATAGAGAAATCACCAGGCCTCGGTCTGCCTTCCTGTGGCAAGGAAACTTTGCTTTCATTCCTTAGGTGGCACTTTGGCTCAGAACTGCCGTACCCCAAGGATTCAGGGATGTGCTGCCCGATTAGTTGAGATCAGCCCTTCTGGCTCTTTCATGGATGAAACCAACTGGGCAAAGAGCCGTTCTAAGCGGGGGACCATGGTGTCTTTCCCTAGTCTACACAGAAACAGCACTCTGACGGAGACGAGCTGCTGGCGTTTGGTAGCAACATCTCCAATTTCATAGAGAAAACACCAGACCTCGGTGTGCCTTCCTGTGGAAAGGAAACTTTGCTTTCATTCCTTAGGTGGCACTTTGGCTCAGAACTGCCCTACCCCAAGGATTCAGGGATGTGCAGCCCGATTAGTTGAGATCAGCCCTTTTGGCTCTTTCATGCATGAAACCAGCTGGGCATAGAGCCGTTCTAAGCTGGGGACTATGGTGTCTTTCCCTAGTCTACACAAAAACTGCACTCTGAGGGAGACGAGCTGCTGGCGTTTGTTAGCAACATCTCCTAATCTGAAGAGAAACATTTCGTTGTAAGCGGGTTGCCTCAGCCTTGCCACATGTTCTCAACTGGTTATAAAGGAGGGCAGTCACTAGGCCTCAGCTTTCAAGCACACTCCAATTTGATAGAGAAAACACCAGGCCTCGGTGTGCCTTCCTGTGGCAAGGAAACTTTGCTTTCATTCCTTAGGTGGCACTTTGGCTCAGAACTGCCCTACCCCAAGGTTTCAGGGATGTGCAGCCCGATTAGTTGAGATCAGCCCTTTGCCTCTTTCATGCATGAAACCAGCTTGGCATAGAGCCGTTCTAAGCTGGGGACCATGCTGTCTTTCCCTGGTCTACACAGAAACAGCACTCTGAGGGAGACGAGCTGCTGGCGTTTGGTAGCAACATCTCCTAATCTGAAGAGAAACATTTCGTTGTAAGCGGGTTGCCTCAGCCTTGCCACATGTTCTCAACTGGTTATAATGGAGGGCAGTCAGTAGGCCTCACCCTTCAAGCCCACTCCAATTTCATAGAGAAAACACCAGGCCTCGGTGTGCCTTCCTGTGGCACGGAAACTTTGCTTTCTTTCCTTAGGTGGCACTTTGGCAAAGAAATGACCTATCCCAAGGATTCAGGGATGTGCAGCCCGATTAGTTGGGATCAGCCCTTTTGGCTCTTTCATGCATGAAACCAGCTGGGCATAGAGCCGTTCTAACCTGGGGACTATGGTCTCTTTCCCTAGTCTACACAGAAACTGCACTCTGAGGGAGACGAGTTGCTGGCGTTTGGTAGCAACATCTCCTAATCTGAAGAGAAACATTTCGTTATAAGCGGGTTGCCTCAGCCTTGCCACAGGTTCTCAACTGGTTATAAAGGAGGGCAGTCACTAGGCCTCACCTTTCAAGCACACTCCAATTTCATAGAGAAAACACCAGGCCTCGGTGTGCCTTCCTGTGGCAAGGAAACTTTGCTTTCATTCCTTAGGTGGCACTTTGGCTCAGAACTGCCCTACCCCAAGGATTCAGGGATGTGCAGCCCGATTAGTTGAGATCAGCCCTTCTGGCGCTTTCATGGATGAAACCAACTGGGCAAAGAGCCGTTCTAAGCTGGGGACCATGGTGTCTTTCCCTAGTCTACACAGAAACAGCACTCTGAGGGAGACGAGCTGCTGGCGTTTGGTAGCAACATCTCCAATTTCATAGAGAAAACACCAGGCCTCGGTGTGCCTTCCTGTGGCAAGGAAACTTTGCTTTCATTCCTTAGGTGGCACTTTGGCTCAGAACTGCCCTACCCCAAGGATTCAGGGATGTGCAGCCCGATTAGTTGAGATCAGCCCTTTTGGCTCTTTCATGCATGAAACCAGCTGGGCATAGAGCCGTTCTAAGCTGGGGACTATGGTGTCTTTCCCTAGTCTACACAGAAACTGCACTCTGAGGGAGACGAGCTGCTGGCGTTTGTTAGCAACATCTCCTAATCTGAAGAGAAACATTTCGTTGTAAGCGGGTTGTCTCAGCCTTGCCACATGTTCTCAACTGGTTATAAAGTAGGGCAGTCACTAGGCCTCAGCTTTCAAGCACACTCCAATTTGATAGAGAAAACACCAGGCCTCGGTGTGCCTTCCTGTGGCAAGGAAACTTTTCTTTCATTCCTTAGGTGGCACTTTGGCTCAGAACTGCCCCACCCCAAGGATTCAGGGATGTGCAGCCCGATTAGTTGAGATCAGCCCTTCTGGCTCTTTCATGGATGAAACTAACTGGGCAAAGAGCCGTTCTAAGCTGGGGACCATGCTGTCTTTCCCTGGTCTACACAGAAACAGGACTCTGAGGGAGACAAGCTGCTGGCGTTTCGTAGCAACACCCCCTATTCTGAAGGGAAACATTTCGATGTAAGCGGGTTGCATCAGCCTTGCCACATGTTCTCAACTGGTTATAATGGAGGGCAGTCAGTAGGCCTCACCCTTCAAGCCCACTCCAATTTCATAGAGAAAACACCAGGCCTCGGTGTGCCTTCCTGTGGCAAGGAAACTTTGCTTTCATTCCTTAGGTGGCACTTTGGCTCAGAACTGCCCTACCCCAAGGTTTCAGGGATGTGCAGCCCGATTAGTTGAGATCAGCCCTTCTGGCTCTTTCATGGATGAAACCAACTGGGCAAAGTGCCGTTCTAAGCTGGGGACCATGGTGTCTTTCCCTAGTCTACACAGAAACTGCACTCTGAGGGAGACGAGCTGCTGGCGTTTTGTAGCAACATCTCCAATTTCATAGAGAAAACACCAGGCCTCGGTGTGCCTTCCTGTGGCAAGGAAACTTTGCTTTCATTCCTTAGGTGGCACTTTGGCTCAGAACTGCCCTACCCCAAGGTTTCAGGGATGTGCAGCCCGATTAGTTGAGATCAGCACTTCTGACTCTTTCATGGATGAAACCAACAGGGCAAAGAGCCGTTCTAACCTGGGGACCATGCTGTCTTTCCCTGGTCTACACAGACACAGCACTCTGAGGAAGACGAGCTGCTGGCGTTTCGTAGCAACATCCCCTATTCTGAAGGGAAACATTTCATTGTAAGCGGGTTGCATCAGCCTTGCCACATGTTCTCAACTGGTTATAATGGAGGGCAGTCAGTAGGCCTCACCCTTCAAGCCCACTCCAATTTCATAGAGAAATCACCAGGCCTCGGTCTGCCTTCCTGTGGCAAGGAAACTTTGCTTTCATTCCTTAGGTGGCACTTTGGCTCAGAACTGCCCTACCCCAAGGATTCAGGGATGTGCTGCCCGATTAGTTGAGATCAGCCCTTCTGGCTCTTTCATGGATGAAACCAACTGGGCAAAGAGCCGTTCTAAGCGGGGGACCATGGTGTCTTTCCCTAGTCTACACAGAAACAGCACTCTGAGGGAGACGAACTGCTGGCGTTTGGTAGCAACATCTCCAATTTCATAGAGAAAACACCAGACCTCGGTGTGCCTTCCTGTGGAAAGGAAACTTTGCTTTCATTCCTTAGGTGGCACTTTGGCTCAGAACTGCCCTACCCCAAGGATTCAGGGATGTGCAGCCCGATTAGTTGAGATCAGCCCTTTTGGCTCTTTCATGCATGAAACCAGCTGGGCATAGAGCCGTTCTAAGCTGGGGACTATGGTGTCTTTCCCTAGTCTACACAAAAACTGCACTCTGAGGGAGACGAGCTGCTGGCGTTTGTTAGCAACATCTCCTAATCTGAAGAGAAACATTTCGTTGTAAGCGGGTTGCCTCAGCCTTGCCACATGTTCTCAACTGGTTATAAAGGAGGGCAGTCACTAGGCCTCAGCTTTCAAGCACACTCCAATTTGATAGAGAAAACACCAGGCCTCGGTGTGCCTTCCTGTGGCAAGGAAACTTTGCTTTCATTCCTTAGGTGGCACTTTGGCTCAGAACTGCCCTACCCCAAGGTTTCAGGGATGTGCAGCCCGATTAGTTGAGATCAGCCCTCCTGACTCTTTCATGGATGAAACTAACTGGGCAAAGAGCCGTTCTAAGCTGGGGACCATGCTGTCTTTCCCTGGTCTACACAGAAACAGCACTCTCAGGAAGACGAGCTGCTGGCGTTTCGTAGCAACATCCCCTATTCTGAAGGGAAACATTTCTTTGTAAGCGGGTTGCATCAGCCTTGCCACATGTTCTCAACTGGTTATAATGTAGGGCAGTCAGTAGGCCTCACCCTTCAAGCCCACTCCAATTTCATAGAGAAAACACCAGGCATCGGTGTGCCTTCCTGTGGCAAGGAAACTTTGCTTTCATTCCTTAGGTGGCACTTTGGCTCAGAAATGCCCTATCCCAAGGATTCAGGGATGTGCAGCCCGATTAGTTGAGATCAGCCCTTTGCCTCTTTCATGCATGAAACCAGCTTGGCATAGAGCCGTTCTAAGCTGGGGACCATGCTGTCTTTCCCTGGTCTACACAGAAACAGCACTCTGAGGGAGACGAGCTGCTGGCGTTTGGTAGCAACATCTCCTAATCTGAAGAGAAACATTTCGTTGTAAGCGGGTTGCCTCAGCCTTGCCACATGTTCTCAACTGGTTATAATGGAGGGCAGTCAGTAGGCCTCACCCTTCAAGCCCACTCCAATTTCATAGAGAAAACACCAGGCCTCGGTGTGCCTTCCTGTGGCACGGAAACTTTGCTTTCTTTCCTTAGGTGGCACTTTGGCAAAGAAATGACCTATCCCAAGGATTCAGGGATGTGCAGCCCGATTAGTTGGGATCAGCCCTTTTGGCTCTTTCATGCATGAAACCAGCTGGGCATAGAGCCGTTCTAACCTGGGGACTATGGTGTCTTTCCCTAGTCTACACAGAAACTGCACTCTGAGGGAGACGAGTTGCTGGCGTTTGGTAGCAACATCTCCTAATCTGAAGAGAAACATTTCGTTATAAGCGGGTTGCCTCAGCCTTGCCACAGGTTCTCAACTGGTTATAAAGGAGGGCAGTCACTAGGCCTCACCTTTCAAGCACACTCCAATTTCATAGAGAAAACACCAGGCCTCGGTGTGCCTTCCTGTGGCAAGGAAACTTTGCTTTCATTCCTTAGGTGGCACTTTGGCTCAGAACTGCCCTACCCCAAGGATTCAGGGATGTGCAGCCCGATTAGTTGAGATCAGCCCTTCTGGCGCTTTCATGGATGAAACCAACTGGGCAAAGAGCCGTTCTAAGCTGGGGACCATGGTGTCTTTCCCTAGTCTACACAGAACCAGCACTCTGAGGGAGACGAGCTGCTGGCGTTTGGTAGCAACATCTCCAATTTCATAGAGAAAACACCAGGCCTCGGTGTGCCTTCCTGTGGCAAGGAAACTTTGCTTTCATTCCTTAGGTGGCACTTTGGCTCAGAACTGCCCTACCCCAAGGATTCAGGGATGTGCAGCCCGATTAGTTGAGATCAGCCCTTTTGGCTCTTTCATGCATGAAACCAGCTGGGCATAGAGCCGTTCTAAGCTGGGGACTATGGTGTCTTTCCCTAGTCTACACAGAAACTGCACTCTGAGGGAGACGAGCTGCTGGCGTTTGTTAGCATCATCTCCTAATCTGAAGAGAAACATTTCGTTGTAAGCGGGTTGTCTCAGCCTTGCCACATGTTCTCAACTGGTTATAAAGTAGGGCAGTCACTAGGCCTCAGCTTTCAAGCACACTCCAATTTGATAGAGAAAACACCAGGCCTCGGTGTGCCTTCCTGTGGCAAGGAAACTTTTCTTTCATTCCTTAGGTGGCACTTTGGCTCAGAACTGCCCCACCCCAAGGATTCAGGGATGTGCAGCCCGATTAGTTGAGATCAGCCCTTCTGGCTCTTTCATGGATGAAACTAACTGGGCAAAGAGCCGTTCTAAGCTGGGGACCATGCTGTCTTTCCCTGGTCTACACAGAAACAGGACTCTGAGGGAGACAAGCTGCTGGCGTTTCGTAGCAACACCCCCTATTCTGAAGGGAAACATTTCGATATAAGCGGGTTGCATCAGCCTTGCCACATGTTCTCAACTGGTTATAATGGAGGGCAGTCAGTAGGCCTCACCCTTCAAGCCCACTCCAATTTCATAGAGAAAACACCAGGCCTCGGTGTGCCTTCCTGTGGCAAGGAAACTTTGCTTTCATTCCTTAGGTGGCACTTTGGCTCAGAACTGCCCTACCCCAAGGTTTCAGGGATGTGCAGCCCGATTAGTTGAGATCAGCCCTTCTGGCTCTTTCATGGATGAAACCAACTGGGCAAAGTGCCGTTCTAAGCTGGGGACCATGGTGTCTTTCCCTAGTCTACACAGAAACTGCACTCTGAGGGAGACGAGCTGCTGGCGTTTTGTAGCAACATCTCCAATTTCATAGAGAAAACACCAGGCCTCGGTGTGCCTTCCTGTGGCAAGGAAACTTTGCTTTCATTCCTTAGGTGGCACTTTGGCTCAGAACTGCCCTACCCCAAGGTTTCAGGGATGTGCAGCCCGATTAGTTGAGATCAGCACTTCTGACTCTTTCATGGATGAAACCAACAGGGCAAAGAGCCGTTCTAACCTGGGGACCATGCTGTCTTTCCCTGGTCTACACAGACACAGCACTCTGAGGAAGACGAGCTGCTGGCGTTTCGTAGCAACATCCCCTATTCTGAAGGGAAACATTTCATTGTAAGCGGGTTGCATCAGCCTTGCCACATGTTCTCAACTGGTTATAATGGAGGGCAGTCAGTAGGCCTCACCCTTCAAGCCCACTCCAATTTCATAGAGAAATCACCAGGCCTCGGTCTGCCTTCCTGTGGCAAGGAAACTTTGCTTTCATTCCTTAGGTGGCACTTTGGCTCAGAACTGCCCTACCCCAAGGATTCAGGGATGTGCTGCCCGATTAGTTGAGATCAGCCCTTCTGGCTCTTTCATGGATGAAACCAACTGGGCAAAGAGCCGTTCTAAGCGGGGGACCATGGTGTCTTTCCCTAGTCTACACAGAAACAGCACTCTGACGGAGACGAGCTGCTGGCGTTTGGTAGCAACATCTCCAATTTCATAGAGAAAACACCAGACCTCGGTGTGCCTTCCTGTGGAAAGGAAACTTTGCTTTCATTCCTTAGGTGGCACTTTGGCTCAGAACTGCCCTACCCCAAGGATTCAGGGATGTGCAGCCCGATTAGTTGAGATCAGCCCTTTTGGCTCTTTCATGCATGAAACCAGCTGGGCATAGAGCCGTTCTAAGCTGGGGACTATGGTGTCTTTCCCTAGTCTACACAAAAACTGCACTCTGAGGGAGACGAGCTGCTGGCGTTTGTTAGCAACATCTCCTAATCTGAAGAGAAACATTTCGTTGTAAGCGGGTTGCCTCAGCCTTGCCACATGTTCTCAACTGGTTATAATGGAGGGCAGTCAGTAGGCCTCACCCTTCAAGCACACTCCAATTTCATACAGAAAACACCAGGCCTCGGTGTGCCTTCCTGTGGCACGGAAACTTTGCTTTCATTCCTTAGGTGGCACTTTGGCTCAGAACTGCCCTACCCCAAGGATTCAGGGACGTGCAGCCCGATTAGTTGAGATCAGCCCTTTTGGCTCTTTCATGCATGAAACCAGCTGGGCATAGAGCCGTTCTAAGCTGGGGACTATGGTGTCTTACCCTAGTCTACACAGAAACTGCACTCTGAGGGAGACGAGCTGCTGGCGTTTGTTAGCAACATCTCCTAATCTGAAGAGAAACATTTCGTTGTAAGCGGGTTGCCTCAGCCTTGCCACATGTTCTCAACTGGTTATAAAGGAGGGCAGTCACTAGGCCTCAGCTTTCAAGCACACTCCAATTTGATAGAGAAAACACCAGACCTCGGTGTGCCTTCCTGTGGCAAGGAAATTTTGCTTTCATTCCTTAGGTGGCACTTTGGCTCAGAACTGCCCCACCCCAAGGATTCAGGGATGTGCAGCCCGATTAGTTGAGATCAGCCCTTCTGGCTCTTTCATGGATGAAACCAACTGGGCAAAGTGCCGTTCTAAGCTGGGGACCATGGTGTCTTTCTCTAGTCTACACAGAAACAGCACTCTGAGGGAGACGATCTGCTGGCGTTTGGTAGCAACATCTCCTAATCTGAAGAGAAACATTTCGTTGTAAGCGGGTAGCCTCAGCTTTGCCACATGTTCTCAACTGGTTATAAAGGAGGGCCGTCACTAGGCCTCACCTTTCAAGCACACTCCAATTTCATAGAGAAAACACCAGGCCTCGGTGTGCCTTCCTGTGGCAAGGAAACTTTGCTTTCATTCCTTAGGTGGCACTTTGGCTCAGAACTTCCGTACCCCAAGGATTCAGGGATGTGCAGCCCGATTAGTTGAGATCAGCCCTTCTGACTCTTTCATGGATGAAACCAACTGGGCAAAGAGCCGTTCTAAGCTGGGGACCATGCTGTCTTTCCCTGTGCTACACAGAAACAGCACTCTGAGGGAGACGAGCTGCTGGCCTTTCATAGCAACATCCCCTATTCTGAAGGGAAACTTTTCGTTGTAAGCGGGTTACATCAGCCTTGCCACATGTTCTCAACTGGTTATAATGGAGGGCAGTCAGTAGGCCTCACCCTTCAAGCCCACTCCAATTTCATAGAGGAAACACCAGGCCTCGGTCTGCCTTCCTGTGGCAAGGAAACTTTGCTTTCATTCCTTAGGTGGCACTTTGGCTCAGAAATGCCCTATCCCAAGGATTCAGGGATGTGCAGCCCGATTAGTTGAGATCAGCCCTTTTGGCTCTTTCATGCATGAAACCAGCTTGGCATAGAGCCGTTCTAAGCTGGGGACCATGCTGTCTTTCCCTGGTCTACACAGAAACAGCACTCTGAGGTAGACGAGCTGCTGGCGTTTGGTAGCAACATCTCCTAATCTGAAGAGAAACATTTCGTTGTAAGCGGGTTGCCTCAGCCTTGCCACATGTTCTCAACTGGTTATAATGGAGGGCAGTCAGTAGGCCTCACCCTTCAAGCCCACTCCAATTTCATAGAGAAAACACCAGGCATCGGTGTGCCTTCCTGTGGCAAGGAAACTTTGCTTTCATTCCTTAGGTGGCACTTTGGCTCAGAAATGCCCTATCCCAAGGATTCAGGGATGTGCAGCCCGATTAGTTGAGATCAGCCATTTTGACTCTTTCATGCATGAAACCAGCTGGGCATAGAGCCGTTCTAAGCTGGGGACTATGGTGTCTTTCCCTAGTCTACACAGAAACTGCACTCTGAGGGAGACGAGTTGCTGGCGTTTGGTAGCAACATCTCCTAATCTGAAGAGAAACATTTCGTTATAAGCGGGTTGCCTCAGCCTTGCCACAGGTTCTCAACTGGTTATAAAGGAGGGCAGTCACTAGGCCTCACCTTTCAAGCACACTCCAATTTCATAGAGAAAACACCAGGCCTCGGTGTGCCTTCCTGTGGCAAGGAAACTTTGCTTTCATTCCTTAGGTGGCACTTTGGCTCAGAACTGCCCTACCCCAAGGATTCAGGGATGTGCAGCCCGATTAGTTGAGATCAGCCCTTCTGGCGCTTTCATGGATGAAACCAGCTGGGCAAAGAGCCGTTCTAAGCTGGGGACCATGGTGTCTTTCCCTAGTCTACACAGAAACAGCACTCTGAGGGAGACGAGCTGCTGGCGTTTGGTAGCAACATCTCCAATTTCATAGAGAAAACACCAGGCCTCGGTGTGCCTTCCTGTGGCAAGGAAACTTTGCTTTCATTCCTTAGGTGGCACTTTGGCTCAGAACTGCCCTACCCCAAGGATTCAGGGATGTGCAGCCCGATTAGTTGAGATCAGCCCTTTTGGCTCTTTCATGCATGAAACCAGCTGGGCATAGAGCCGTTCTAAGCTGGGGACTATGGTGTGTTTCCCTAGTCTACACAGAAACTGCACTCTGAGGGAGACGAGCTGCTGGCGTTTGTTAGCAACATCTCCTAATCTGAAGAGAAACATTTCGTTGTAAGCGGGTTGCCTCAGGCTTGCCACATGTTCTCAACTGGTTATAAAGTAGGCCAGTCACTAGGCCTCAGCTTTCAAGCACACTCCAATTTGATAGAGAAAACACCAGGCCTCGGTGTGCCTTCCTGTGGCAAGGAAACTATTCTTTCATTCCTTAGGTGGCACTTTGGCTCAGAACTGCCCCACCCCAAGGATTCAGGGATGTGCAGCCCGATTAGTTGAGATCAGCCCTTCTGGCTCTTTCATGGATGAAACTAACTGGGCAAAGAGCCGTTCTAAGCTGGGGACCATGCTGTCTTTCCCTGGTCTACACAGAAACAGGACTCTGAGGGAGACAAGCTGCTGGCGTTTCGTAGCAACACCCCCTATACTGAAGGGAAACATTTCGATGTAAGCGTGTTGCATGAGCCTTGCCACATGTTCTCAACTGGTTATAATGGAGGGCAGTCAGTAGGCCTCACCCTTCAAGCCCACTCCAATTTCATAGAGAAAACACCAGGCCTCGGTGTGCCTTCCTGTGGCAAGGAAACTTTGCTTTCATTCCTTAGGTGGCACTTTGGCTCAGAACTGCCCTACCCCAAGGTTTCAGGGATGTGCAGCCCGATTAGTTGAGATCAGCCCTTCTGGCTCTTTCATGGATGAAACCAACTGGGCAAAGTGCCGTTCTAAGCTGGGGACCATGGTGTCTTTCCCTAGTCTACACAGAAACTGCACTCTGAGGGAGACGAGCTGCTGGCGTTTTGTAGCAACATCTCCAATTTCATAGAGAAAACACCAGGCCTCGGTGTGCCTTCCTGTGGCAAGGAAACTTTGCTTTCATTCCTTAGGTGGCACTTTGGCTCAGAACTGCCCTACCCCATGGTTTCAGGGATGTGCAGCCCGATTAGTTGAGATCAGCACTTCTGACTCTTTCATGGATGAAACCAACAGGGCAAAGAGCCGTTCTAACCTGGGGACCATGCTGTCTTTCCCTGGTCTACACAGACACAGCACTCTGAGGAAGACGAGCTGCTGGCGTTTCGTAGCAACATCCCCTATTCTGAAGGGAAACATTTCATTGTAAGCGGGTTGCATCAGCCTTGCCACATGTTCTCAACTGGTTATAATGGAGGGCAGTCAGTAGGCCTCACCCTTCAAGCCCACTCCAATTTCATAGAGAAATCACCAGGCCTCGGTCTGCCTTCCTGTGGCAAGGAAACTTTGCTTTCATTCCTTAGGTGGCACTTTGGCTCAGAACTGCCCTACCCCAAGGATTCAGGGATGTGCTGCCCGATTAGTTGAGATCAGCCCTTCTGGCTCTTTCATGGATGAAACCAACTGGGCAAAGAGCCGTTCTAAGCGGGGGACCATGGTGTCTTTCACTAGTCTACACAGAAACAGCACTCTGAGGGAGACGAGCTGCTGGCGTTTGGTAGCAACATCTCCAATTTCATAGAGAAAACACCAGACCTCGGTGTGCCTTCCTGTGGAAAGGAAACTTTGCTTTCATTCCTTAGGTGGCACTTTGGCTCAGAACTGCCCTACCCCAAGGATTCAGGGATGTGCAGCCCGATTAGTTGAGATCAGCCCTTTTGGCTCTTTCATGCATGAAACAAGCTGGGCATAGAGCCGTTCTAAGCTGGGGACTATGGTGTCTTTCCCTAGTCTACACAAAAACTGCACTCTGAGGGAGACGAGCTGCTGGCGTTTGTTAGCAACATCTCCTAATCTGAAGAGAAACATTTCGTTGTAAGCGGGTTGCCTCAGCCTTGCCACATGTTCTCAACTGGTTATAAAGGAGGGCAGTCACTAGGCCTCAGCTTTCAAGCACACTCCAATTTGATAGAGAAAACACCAGGCCTCGGTGTGCCTTCCTGTGGCAAGGAAACTTTGCTTTCATTCCTTAGGTGGCACTTTGGCTCAGAACTGCCCTACCCCAAGGTTTCAGGGATGTGCAGCCCGATTAGTTGAGATCAGCCCTTCTGACTCTTTCATGGATGAAACCAACTGGGCAAAGAGCCGTTCTAACCTGGGGACCATGCTGTCTTTCCCTGGTCTACACAGACACAGCACTCTGAGGAAGACGAGCTGCTGGCGTTTCGTAGCAACATCCCCTATTCTGAAGGGAAACATTTCATTGTAAGCGGGTTGCATCAGCCTTGCCACATGTTCTCAACTGGTTATAATGGAGGGCAGTCAGTAGGCCTCACCCTTCAAGCCCACTCCAATTTCATAGAGAAATCACCAGGCCTCGGTCTGCCTTCCTGTGGCAAGGAAACTTTGCTTTCATTCCTTAGGTGGCACTTTGGCTCAGAACTGCCCTACCCCAAGGATTCAGGGATGTGCTGCCCGATTAGTTGAGATCAGCCCTTCTTGCTCTTTCATGGATGAAACCGACTGGGCAAAGAGCCGTTCTAAGTGGGGGACCATGGTGTCTTTCCCTAGTCTACACAGAAACAGCACTCTGAGGGAGACGAGCTGCTGGCGTTTGGTAGCAACATCTCTTAATCTGAAGAGAAACATTTCGTTGTAAGCGGGTTGCCTCAGCCTTGCCACAGGTTCTCAACTGGTTATAAAGGAGGGCAGACACTAGGCCTCACCTTTCAAGCACACTCCAATTTCATAGAGAGAACACCAGGCCTCGGTGTGCCTTCCTTTGGCAAGGAAACTTTGCTTTCATTCCTTAGGTGGCACTTTGGCTCAGAACTGCCCTACCCCAAGGATTCAGGGATGTGCAGCCCGATTAGTTGAGATCAACCCTTCTGGCTCTTTCATGGATGAAACCAACTGGGCAAAGAGCCGTTCTAAGCTGGGGACCATGCTGTCTTTCCCTGGTCTACACAGAAACAGCACTCCTAGGGAGACGAGCTGCTGGCGTTTCGTACCAACATCCCCTATTAACAGGGAAACTTTTCGTTGTAAGCGGGTTGCATCAGCCTTGCCACATGTTCTCAACTGGTTATAATGGAGGGCAGTCAGTAGGCCTCACCCTTCAAGCCCACTCCAATTTCATAGAGAAAACACCAGGCCTCGGTGTGCCTTCCTGTGGCACGGAAACTTTGCTTTCATTCCTTAGGTGGCACTTTGGCTCAGAACTGCCCTACCCCAAGGATTCAGGGACGTGCAGCCCGATTAGTTGAGATCAGCCCTTTTGGCTCTTTCATGCATGAAACCAGCTGGGCATAGAGCCGTTCTAAGCTGGGGACTATGGTGTCTTACCCTAGTCTACACAGAAACTGCACTCTGAGGGAGACGAGCTGCTGGCGTTTGTTAGCAACATCTCCTAATCTGAAGAGAAACATTTCGTTGTAATCGGGTTGCCTCAGCCTTGCCACATGTTCTCAACTGGTTATAAAGGAGGGCAGTCACTAGGCCTCAGCTTTCAAGCACACTCCAATTTGATAGAGAAAACACCAGGCCTCGGTGTGCCTTCCTGTGGCAAGGAAATTTTGCTTTCATTCCTTAGGTGGCACTTTGGCTCAGAACTGCCCCACCCCAAGGATTCAGGGATGTGCAGCCCGATTAGTTGAGATCAGCCCTTCTGGCTCTTTCGTGGATGAAACCAACTGGGCAAAGTGCCGTTCTAAGCTGGGGACCATGGTGTCTTTCTCTAGTCTACACAGAAACAGCACTCTGAGGGAGACGATCTGCTGGCGTTTGGTAGCAACATCTCCTAATCTGAAGAGAAACATTTCGTTGTAAGCGGGTAGCCTCAGCTTTGCCACATGTTCTCAACTGGTTATAAAGGAGGGCCGTCACTAGGCCTCACCTTTCAAGCACACTCCAATTTCATAGAGAAAACACCAGGCCTCGGTGTGCCTTCCTGTGGCAAGGAAACTTTGCTTTCATTCCTTAGGTGGCACTTTGGCTCAGAACTTCCCTACCCCAAGGATTCAGGGATGTGCAGCCCGATTAGTTGAGATCAGCCCTTCTGACTCTTTCATGGATGAAACCAACTGGGCAAAGAGCCGTTCTAAGCTGGGGACCATGCTGTCTTTCCCTGTTCTACACAGAAACAGCACTCTGAGGGAGACGAGCTGCTGGCCTTTCATAGCAACATCCCCTATTCTGAAGGGAAACTTTTCGTTGTAAGCGGGTTACATCAGCCTTGCCACATGTTCTCAACTGGTTATAATGGAGGGCAGTCAGTAGGCCTCACCCTTCAAGCCCACTCCAATTTCATAGAGGAAACACCAGGCCTCGGTCTGCCTTCCTGTGACAAGGAAATTTTGCTTTCATTCCTTAGGTGGCACTTTGGCTCAGAAATGCCCTATCCCAAGGATTCAGGGATGTGCAGCCCGATTAGTTGAGATCAGCCCTTTTGGCTCTTTCATGCATGAAACCAGCTTGGCATAGAGCCGTTCTAAGCTGGGGACCATGCTGTCTTTCCCTGGTCTACACAGAAACAGCACTCTGAGGGAGACGAGCTGCTGGCGTTTGGTAGCAACATCTCCTAATCTGAAGAGAAACATTTCGTTGTAAGCGGGTTGCCTCAGCCTTGCCACATGTTCTCAACTGGTTATAATGGAGGGCAGTCAGTAGGCCTCACCCTTCAAGCCCACTCCAATTTCATAGAGAAAACACCAGGCATCGGTGTGCTTTCCTGTGGCAAGGAAACTTTGCTTTCATTCCTTAGGTGGCACTTTGGCTCAGAAATGCCCTATCCCAAGGATTCAGGGATGCGCAGCCCGATTAGTTGAGATCAGCCCTTTTGACTCTTTCATGCATGAAACCAGCTGGGCATAGAGCCGTTCTAAGCTGGGGACTATGGTGTCTTTCCCTAGTCTACACAGAAACTGCACTCTGAGGGAGACGAGTTGCTGGCGTTTGGTAGCAACATCTCCTAATCTGAAGAGAAACATTTCGTTATAAGCGGGTTGCCTCAGCCTTGCCACAGGTTCTCAACTGGTTATAAAGGAGGGCAGTCACTAGGCCTCACCTTTCAAGCACACTCCAATTTCATAGAGAAAACACCAGGCCTCGGTGTGCCTTCCTGTGGCAAGGAAACTTTGCTTTCATTCCTTAGGTGGCACTTTGGCTCAGAACTGCCCTACCCCAAGGATTCAGGGATGTGCAGCCCGATTAGTTGAGATCAGCCCTTCTGGCGCTTTCATGGATGAAACCACCTGGGCAAAGAGCCGTTCTAAGCTGGGGACCATGGTGTCTTTCCCTAGTCTACACAGAAACAGCACTCTGAGGGAGACGAGCTGCTGGCGTTTGGTAGCAACATCTCCAATTTCATAGAGAAAACACCAGGCCTCGGTGTGCCTTCCTGTGGCAAGGAAACTTTTCTTTCATTCCTTAGGTGGCACTTTGGCTCAGAACTGCCCTACCCCAAGGATTCAGGGATGTGCAGCCCGATTAGTTGAGATCAGCCCTTCTGGCGCTTTCATGGATGAAACCAACTGGGCAAAGAGCCGTTCTAAGCTGGGGACCATGGTGTCTTTCCCTAGTCTACACAGAACCAGCACTCTGAGGGAGACGAGCTGCTGGCGTTTGGTAGCAACATCTCCAATTTCATAGAGAAAACACCAGGCCTCGGTGTGCCTTCCTGTGGCAAGGAAACTTTGCTTTCATTCCTTAGGTGGCACTTTGGCTCAGAACTGCCCTACCCCAAGGATTCAGGGATGTGCAGCCCGATTAGTTGAGATCAGCCCTTTTGGCTCTTTCATGCATGAAACCAGCTGGGCATAGAGCCGTTCTAAGCTGGGGACTATGGTGTCTTTCCCTAGTCTACACAGAAACTGCACTCTGAGGGAGACGAGCTGCTGGCGTTTGTTAGCAACATCTCCTAATCTGAAGAGAAACATTTCGTTGTAAGCGGGTTGTCTCAGCCTTGCCACATGTTCTCAACTGGTTATAAAGTAGGGCAGTCACTAGGCCTCAGCTTTCAAGCACACTCCAATATGATAGAGAAAACACCAGGCCTCGGTGTGCCTTCCTGTGGCAAGGAAACTTTTCTTTCATTCCTTAGGTGGCACTTTGGCTCAGAACTGCCCCACCCCAAGGATTCAGGGATGTGCAGCCCGATTAGTTGAGATCAGCCCTTCTGGCTCTTTCATGGATGAAACTAACTGGGCAAAGAGCCGTTCTAAGCTGGGGACCATGCTGTCTTTCCCTGGTCTACACAGAAACAGGACTCTGAGGGAGACAAGCTGCTGGCGTTTCGTAGCAACACACCCTATTCTGAAGGGAAACATTTCGATGTAAGCGGGTTGCATCAGCCTTGCCACATGTTCTCAACTGGTTATAATGGAGGGCAGTCAGTAGGCCTCACCCTTCAAGCCCACTCCAATTTCATAGAGAAAACACCAGGCCTCGGTGTGCCTTCCTGTGGCAAGGAAACTTTGCTTTCATTCCTTAGGTGGCACTTTGGCTCAGAACTGCCCTACCCCATGGTTTCAGGGATGTGCAGCCCGATTAGTTGAGATCAGCCCTTCTGGCTCTTTCATGGATGAAACCAACTGGGCAAAGTGCCGTTCTAAGCTGGGGACCATGGTGTCTTTCCCTAGTCTACACAGAAACTGCACTCTGAGGGAGACGAGCTGCTGGCGTTTTGTAGCAACATCTCCAATTTCATAGAGAAAACACCAGGCCTCGGTGTGCCTTCCTGTGGCAAGGAAACTTTGCTTTCATTCCTTAGGTGGCACTTTGGCTCAGAACTGCCCTACCCCAAGGTTTCAGGGATGTGCAGCCCGATTAGTTGAGATCAGCACTTCTGACTCTTTCATGGATGAAACCAACAGGGCAAAGAGCCGTTCTAACCTGGGGACCATGCTGTCTTTCCCTGGTCTACACAGACACAGCACTCTGAGGAAGACGAGCTGCTGGCGTTTCGTAGCAACATCCCCTATTCTGAAGGGAAACATTTCATTGTAAGCGGGTTGCATCAGCCTTGCCACATGTTCTCAACTGGTTATAATGGAGGGCAGTCAGTAGGCCTCACCCTTCAAGCCCACTCCAATTTCATAGAGAAATCACCATGCCTCGGTCTGCCTTCCTGTGGCAAGGAAACTTTGCTTTCATTCCTTAGGTGGCACTTTGGCTCAGAACTGCCCTACCCCAAGGATTCAGGGATGTGCTGCCCGATTAGTTGAGATCAGCCCTTCTGGCTCTTTCATGGATGAAACCAACTGGGCAAAGAGCCGTTCTAAGCGGGGGACCATGGTGTCTTTCACTAGTCTACACAGAAACAGCACTCTGAGGGAGACGAGCTGCTGGCGTTTGGTAGCAACATCTCCAATTTCATAGAGAAAACACCAGACCTCGGTGTGCCTTCCTGTGGAAAGGAAACTTTGCTTTCATTCCTTAGGTGGCACTTTGGCTCAGAACTGCCCTACCCCAAGGATTCAGGGATGTGCAGCCCGATTAGTTGAGATCAGCCCTTTTGGCTCTTTCATGCATGAAACCAGCTGGGCATAGAGCCGTTCTAAGCTGGGGACTATGGTGTCTTTCCCTAGTCTACACAAAAACTGCACTCTGAGGGAGACGAGCTGCTGGCGTTTGTTAGCAACATCTCCTAATCTGAAGAGAAACATTTCGTTGTAAGCGGGTTGCCTCAGCCTTGCCACATGTTCTCAACTGGTTATAAAGGAGGGCAGTCACTAGGCCTCAGCTTTCAAGCACACTCCAATTTGATAGAGAAAACACCAGGCCTCGGTGTGCCTTCCTGTGGCAAGGAAACTTTGCTTTCATTCCTTAGGTGGCACTTTGGCTCAGAACTGCCCTACCCCAAGGTTTCAGGGATGTGCAGCCCGATTAGTTGAGATCAGCCCTTTGCCTCTTTCATGCATGAAACCAGCTTGGCATAGAGCCGTTCTAAGCTGGGGACCATGCTGTCTTTCCCTGGTCTACACAGAAACAGCACTCTGAGGGAGACGAGCTGCTGGCGTTTGGTAGCAACATCTCCTAATCTGAAGAGAAACATTTCGTTGTAAGCGGGTTGCCTCAGCCTTGCCACATGTTCTCAACTGGTTATAATGGAGGGCAGTCAGTAGGCCTCACCCTTCAAGCCCACTCCAATTTCATAGAGAAAACACCAGGCCTCGGTGTGCCTTCCTGTGGCACGGAAACTTTGCTTTCTTTCCTTAGGTGGCACTTTGGCAAAGAAATGACCTATCCCAAGGATTCAGGGATGTGCAGCCCGATTAGTTGGGATCAGCCCTTTTGGCTCTTTCATGCATGAAACCAGCTGGGCATAGAGCCGTTCTAACCTGGGGACTATGGTGTCTTTCCCTAGTCTACACAGAAACTGCACTCTGAGGGAGACGAGTTGCTGGCGTTTGGTAGCAACATCTCCTAATCTGAAGAGAAACATTTCGTTATAAGCGGGTTGCCTCAGCCTTGCCACAGGTTCTCAACTGGTTATAAAGGAGGGCAGTCACTAGGCCTCACCTTTCAAGCACACTCCAATTTCATAGAGAAAACACCAGGCCTCGGTGTGCCTTCCTGTGGCAAGGAAACTTTGCTTTCATTCCTTAGGTGGCACTTTGGCTCAGAACTGCCCTACCCCAAGGATTCAGGGATGTGCAGCCCGATTAGTTGAGATCAGCCCTTCTGGCGCTTTCATGGATGAAACCAACTGGGCAAAGAGCCGTTCTAAGCTGGGGACCATGGTGTCTTTCCCTAGTCTACACAGAACCAGCACTCTGAGGGAGACGAGCTGCTGGCGTTTGCTAGCAACATCTCCAATTTCATAGAGAAAACACCAGGCCTCGGTGTGCCTTCCTGTGGCAAGGAAACTTTGCTTTCATTCCTTAGGTGGCACTTTGGCTCAGAACTGCCCTACCCCAAGGATTCAGGGATGTGCAGCCCGATTAGTTGAGATCAGCCCTTTTGGCTCTTTCATGCATGAAACCAGCTGGGCATAGAGCCGTTCTAAGCTGGGGACTATGGTGTCTTTCCCTAGTCTACACAGAAACTGCACTCTGAGGGAGACGAGCTGCTGGCGTTTGTTAGCAACATCTCCTAATCTGAAGAGAAACATTTCGTTGTAAGCGGGTTGTCTCAGCCTTGCCACATGTTCTCAACTGGTTATAAAGTAGGGCAGTCACTAGGCCTCAGCTTTCAAGCACACTCCAATTTGATAGAGAAAACACCAGGCCTCGGTGTGCCTTCCTGTGGCAAGGAAACTTTTCTTTCATTCCTTAGGTGGCACTTTGGCTCAGAACTGCCCCACCCCAAGGATTCAGGGATGTGCAGCCCGATTAGTTGAGATCAGCCCTTCTGGCTCTTTCATGGATGAAACTAACTGGGCAAAGAGCCGTTCTAAGCTGGGGACCATGCTGTCTTTCCCTGGTCTACACAGAAACAGGACTCTGAGGGAGACAAGCTGCTGGCGTTTCGTAGCAACACCCCCTATTCTGAAGGGAAACATTTCGATGTAAGCGGGTTGCATCAGCCTTGCCACATGTTCTCAACTGGTTATAATGGAGGGCAGTCAGTAGGCCTCACCCTTCAAGCCCACTCCAATTTCATAGAGAAAACACCAGGCCTCGGTGTGCCTTCCTGTGGCAAGGAAACTTTGCTTTCATTCCTTAGGTGGCACTTTGGCTCAGAACTGCCCTACCCCAAGGTTTCAGGGATGTGCAGCCCGATTAGTTGAGATCAGCCCTTCTGGCTCTTTCATGGATGAAACCAACTGGGCAAAGTGCCGTTCTAAGCTGGGGACCATGGTGTCTTTCCCTAGTCTACACAGAAACTGCACTCTGAGGGAGACGAGCTGCTGGCGTTTTGTAGCAACATCTCCAATTTCATAGAGAAAACACCAGGCCTCGGTGTGCCTTCCTGTGGCAAGGAAACTTTGCTTTCATTCCTTAGGTGGCACTTTGGCTCAGAACTGCCCTACCCCAAGGTTTCAGGGATGTGCAGCCCGATTAGTTGAGATCAGCACTTCTGACTCTTTCATGGATGAAACCAACAGGGCAAAGAGCCGTTCTAACCTGGGGACAATGCTGTCTTTCCCTGGTCTACACAGACACAGCACTCTGAGGAAGACGAGCTGCTGGCGTTTCGTAGCAACATCCCCTATTCTGAAGGGAAACATTTCATTGTAAGCGGGTTGCATCAGCCTTGCCACATGTTCTCAACTGGTTATAATGGAGGGCAGTCAGTAGGCCTCACCCTTCAAGCCCACTCCAATTTCATAGAGAAATCACCAGGCCTCGGTCTGCCTTCCTGTGGCAAGGAAACTTTGCTTTCATTCCTTAGGTGGCACTTTGGCTCAGAACTGCCCTACCCCAAGGATTCAGGGATGTGCTGCCCGATTAGTTGAGATCAGCCCTTCTGGCTCTTTCATGGATGAAACCAACTGGGCAAAGAGCCGTTCTAAGCGGGGGACCATGGTGTCTTTCCCTAGTCTACACAGAAACAGCACTCTGAGGGAGACGAGCTGCTGGCGTTTGGTAGCAACATCTCCAATTTCATAGAGAAAACACCAGACCTCGGTGTGCCTTCCTGTGGAAAGGAAACTTTGCTTTCATTCCTTAGGTGGCACTTTGGCTCAGAACTGCCCTACCCCAAGGTTTCAGGGATGTGCAGCCCGATTAGTTGAGATCAGCACTTCTGACTCTTTCATGGATGAAACCAACAGGGCAAAGAGCCGTTCTAACCTGGGGACCATGCTGTCTTTCCCTGGTCTACACAGACACAGCACTCTGAGGAAGACGAGCTGCTGGCGTTTCGTAGCAACATCCCCTATTCTGAAGGGAAACATTTCATTGTAAGCGGGTTGCATCAGCCTTGCCACATGTTCTCAACTGGTTATAATGGAGGGCAGTCAGTAGGCCTCACCCTTCAAGCCCACTCCAATTTCATAGAGAAATCACCAGGCCTCGGTCTGCCTTCCTGTGGCAAGGAAACTTTGCTTTCATTCCTTAGGTGGCACTTTGGCTCAGAACTGCCCTACCCCAAGGATTCAGGGATGTGCTGCCCGATTAGTTGAGATCAGCCCTTCTGGCTCTTTCATGGATGAAACCAACTGGGCAAAGAGCCGTTCTAAGCGGGGGACCATGGTGTCTTTCACTAGTCTACACAGAAACAGCACTCTGAGGGAGACGAGCTGCTGGCGTTTGGTAGCAACATCTCCAATTTCATAGAGAAAACACCAGACCTCGGTGTGCCTTCCTGTGGAAAGGAAACTTTGCTTTCATTCCTTAGGTGGCACTTTGGCTCAGAACTGCCCTACCCCAAGGATTCAGGGATGTGCAGCCCGATTAGTTGAGATCAGCCCTTTTGGCTCTTTCATGCATGAAACCAGCTGGGCATAGAGCCGTTCTAAGCTGGGGACTATGGTGTCTTTCCCTAGTCTACACAAAAACTGCACTCTGAGGGAGACGAGCTGCTGGCGTTTGTTAGCAACATCTCCTAATCTGAAGAGAAACATTTCGTTGTAAGCGGGTTGCCTCAGCCTTGCCACATGTTCTCAACTGGTTATAAAGGAGGGCAGTCACTAGGCCTCAGCTTTCAAGCACACTCCAATTTGATAGAGAAAACACCAGGCCTCGGTGTGCCTTCCTGTGGCAAGGAAACTTTGCTTTCATTCCTTAGGTGGCACTTTGGCTCAGAACTGCCCTACCCCAAGGTTTCAGGGATGTGCAGCCCGATTAGTTGAGATCAGCCCTTTGCCACTTTCATGCATGAAACCAGCTTGGCATAGAGCCGTTCTAAGCTGGGGACCATGCTGTCTTTCCCTGGTCTACACAGAAACAGCACTCTGAGGGAGACGAGCTGCTGGCGTTTGGTAGCAACATCTCCTAATCTGAAGAGAAACATTTCGTTGTAAGCGGGTTGCCTCAGCCTTGCCACATGTTCTCAACTGGTTATAATGGAGGGCAGTCAGTAGGCCTCACCCTTCAAGCCCACTCCAATTTCATAGAGAAAACACCAGGCCTCGGTGTGCCTTCCTGTGGCACGGAAACTTTGCTTTCTTTCCTTAGGTGGCACTTTGGCAAAGAAATGACCTATCCCAAGGATTCAGGGATGTGCAGCCCGATTAGTTGGGATCAGCCCTTTTGGCTCTTTCATGCATGAAACCAGCTGGGCATAGAGCCGTTCTAACCTGGGGACTATGGTGTCTTTCCCTAGTCTACACAGAAACTGCACTCTGAGGGAGACGAGTTGCTGGCGTTTGGTAGCAACATCTCCTAATCTGAAGAGAAACATTTCGTTATAAGCGGGTTGCCTCAGCCTTGCCACAGGTTCTCAACTGGTTATAAAGGAGGGCAGTCACTAGGCCTCACCTTTCAAGCACACTCCAATTTCATAGAGAAAACACCAGGCCTCGGTGTGCCTTCCTGTGGCAAGGAAACTTTGCTTTCATTCCTTAGGTGGCACTTTGGCTCAGAACTGCCCTACCCCAAGGATTCAGGGATGTGCAGCCCGATTAGTTGAGATCAGCCCTTCTGGCGCTTTCATGGATGAAACCAACTGGGCAAAGAGCCGTTCTAAGCTGGGGACCATGGTGTCTTTCCCTAGTCTACACAGAACCAGCACTCTGAGGGAGACGAGCTGCTGGCGTTTGCTAGCAACATCTCCAATTTCATAGAGAAAACACCAGGCCTCGGTGTGCCTTCCTGTGGCAAGGAAACTTTGCTTTCATTCCTTAGGTGGCACTTTGGCTCAGAACTGCCCTACCCCAAGGATTCAGGGATGTGCAGCCCGATTAGTTGAGATCAGCCCTTTTGGCTCTTTCATGCATGAAACCAGCTGGGCATAGAGCCGTTCTAAGCTGGGGACTATGGTGTCTTTCCCTAGTCTACACAGAAACTGCACTCTGAGGGAGACGAGCTGCTGGCGTTTGTTAGCAACATCTCCTAATCTGAAGAGAAACATTTCGTTGTAAGCGGGTTGTCTCAGCCTTGCCACATGTTCTCAACTGGTTATAAAGTAGGGCAGTCACTAGGCCTCAGCTTTCAAGCACACTCCAATTTGATAGAGAAAACACCAGGCCTCGGTGTGCCTTCCTGTGGCAAGGAAACTTTTCTTTCATTCCTTAGGTGGCACTTTGGCTCAGAACTGCCCCACCCCAAGGATTCAGGGATGTGCAGCCCGATTAGTTGAGATCAGCCCTTCTGGCTCTTTCATGGATGAAACTAACTGGGCAAAGAGCCGTTCTAAGCTGGGGACCATGCTGTCTTTCCCTGGTCTACACAGAAACAGGACTCTGAGGGAGACAAGCTGCTGGCGTTTCGTAGCAACACCCCCTATTCTGAAGGGAAACATTTCGATGTAAGCGGGTTGCATCAGCCTTGCCACATGTTCTCAACTGGTTATAATGGAGGGCAGTCAGTAGGCCTCACCCTTCAAGCCCACTCCAATTTCATAGAGAAAACACCAGGCCTCGGTGTGCCTTCCTGTGGCAAGGAAACTTTGCTTTCATTCCTTAGGTGGCACTTTGGCTCAGAACTGCCCTACCCCAAGGTTTCAGGGATGTGCAGCCCGATTAGTTGAGATCAGCCCTTCTGGCTCTTTCATGGATGAAACCAACTGGGCAAAGTGCCGTTCTAAGCTGGGGACCATGGTGTCTTTCCCTAGTCTACACAGAAACTGCACTCTGAGGGAGACGAGCTGCTGGCGTTTTGTAGCAACATCTCCAATTTCATAGAGAAAACACCAGGCCTCGGTGTGCCTTCCTGTGGCAAGGAAACTTTGCTTTCATTCCTTAGGTGGCACTTTGGCTCAGAACTGCCCTACCCCAAGGTTTCAGGGATGTGCAGCCCGATTAGTTGAGATCAGCACTTCTGACTCTTTCATGGATGAAACCAACAGGGCAAAGAGCCGTTCTAACCTGGGGACAATGCTGTCTTTCCCTGGTCTACACAGACACAGCACTCTGAGGAAGACGAGCTGCTGGCGTTTCGTAGCAACATCCCCTATTCTGAAGGGAAACATTTCATTGTAAGCGGGTTGCATCAGCCTTGCCACATGTTCTCAACTGGTTATAATGGAGGGCAGTCAGTAGGCCTCACCCTTCAAGCCCACTCCAATTTCATAGAGAAATCACCAGGCCTCGGTCTGCCTTCCTGTGGCAAGGAAACTTTGCTTTCATTCCTTAGGTGGCACTTTGGCTCAGAACTGCCCTACCCCAAGGATTCAGGGATGTGCTGCCCGATTAGTTGAGATCAGCCCTTCTGGCTCTTTCATGGATGAAACCAACTGGGCAAAGAGCCGTTCTAAGCGGGGGACCATGGTGTCTTTCCCTAGTCTACACAGAAACAGCACTCTGAGGGAGACGAGCTGCTGGCGTTTGGTAGCAACATCTCCAATTTCATAGAGAAAACACCAGACCTCGGTGTGCCTTCCTGTGGAAAGGAAACTTTGCTTTCATTCCTTAGGTGGCACTTTGGCTCAGAACTGCCCTACCCCAAGGATTCAGGGATGTGCAGCCCGATTAGTTGAGATCAGCCCTTTTGGCTCTTTCATGCATGAAACCAGCTGGGCATAGAGCCGTTCTAAGCTGGGGACTATGGTGTCTTTCCCTAGTCTACACAAAAACTGCACTCTGAGGGAGACGAGCTGCTGGCGTTTGTTAGCAACATCTCCTAATCTGAAGAGAAACATTTCGTTGTAAGCGGGTTGCCTCAGCCTTGCCACATGTTCTCAACTGGTTATAAAGGAGGGCAGTCACTAGGCCTCAGCTTTCAAGCACACTCCAATTTGATAGAGAAAACACCAGGCCTCGGTGTGCCTTCCTGTGGCAAGGAAACTTTGCTTTCATTCCTTAGGTGGCACTTTGGCTCAGAACTGCCCTACCCCAAGGTTTCAGGGATGTGCAGCCCGATTAGTTGAGATCAGCCCTCCTGACTCTTTCATGGATGAAACTAACTGGGCAAAGAGCCGTTCTAAGCTGGGGACCATGCTGTCTTTCCCTGGTCTACACAGAAACAGCACTCTCAGGAAGACGAGCTGCTGGCGTTTCGTAGCAACATCCCCTATTCTGAAGGGAAACATTTCTTTGTAAGCGGGTTGCATCAGCCTTGCCACATGTTCTCAACTGGTTATAATGTAGGGCAGTAAGTAGGCCTCACCCTTCAAGCCCACTCCAATTTCATAGAGAAAACACCAGGCATCGGTGTGCCTTCCTGTGGCAAGGAAACTTTGCTTTCATTCCTTAGGTGGCACTTTGGCTCAGAAATGCCCTATCCCAAGGATTCAGGGATGTGCAGCCCGATTAGTTGAGATCAGACCTTTGCCTCTTTCATGCATGAAACCAGCTTGGCATAGAGCCGTTCTAAGCTGGGGACCATGCTGTCTTTCCCTGGTCTACACAGAAACAGCACTCTGAGGGAGACGAGCTGCTGGCGTTTGGTAGCAACATCTCCTAATCTGAAGAGAAACATTTCGTTGTAAGCGGGTTGCCTCAGCCTTGCCACATGTTCTCAACTGGTTATAATGGAGGGCAGTCAGTAGGCCTCACCCTTCAAGCCCACTCCAATTTCATAGAGAAAACACCAGGCCTCGGTGTGCCTTCCTGTGGCACGGAAACTTTGCTTTCTTTCCTTAGGTGGCACTTTGGCAAAGAAATGACCTATCCCAAGGATTCAGGGATGTGCAGCCCGATTAGTTGGGATCAGCCCTTTTGGCTCTTTCATGCATGACACCAGCTGGGCATAGAGCCGTTCTAACCTGGGGACTATGGTCTCTTTCCCTAGTCTACACAGAAACTGCACTCTGAGGGAGACGAGTTGCTGGCGTTTGGTAGCAACATCTCCTAATCTGAAGAGAAACATTTCGTTATAAGCGGGTTGCCTCAGCCTTGCCACAGGTTCTCAACTGGTTATAAAGGAGGGCAGTCACTAGGCCTCAGCTTTCAAGCACACTCCAATTTCATAGAGAAAACACCAGGCCTCGGTGTGCCTTCCTGTGGCAAGGAAACTTTGCTTTCATTCCTTAGGTGGCACTTTGGCTCAGAACTGCCCTACCCCAAGGATTCAGGGATGTGCAGCCCGATTAGTTGAGATCAGCCCTTCTGGCGCTTTCATGGATGAAACCAACTGGGCAAAGAGCCGTTCTAAGCTGGGGACCATGGTGTCTTTCCCTAGTCTACACAGAACCAGCACTCTGAGGGAGACGAGCTGCTGGCGTTTGGTAGCAACATCTCCAATTTCATAGAGAAAACACCAGGCCTCGGTGTGCCTTCCTGTGGCAAGGAAACTTTGCTTTCATTCCTTAGGTGGCACTTTGGCTCAGAACTGCCCTACCCCAAGGATTCAGGGATGTGCAGCCCGATTAGTTGAGATCAGCCCTTTTGGCTCTTTCATGCATGAAACCAGCTGGGCATAGAGCCGTTCTAAGCTGGGGACTATGGTGTCTTTCCCTAGTCTACACAGAAACTGCACTCTGAGGGAGACGAGCTGCTGGCGTTTGTTAGCAACATCTCCTAATCTGAAGAGAAACATTTCGTTGTAAGCGGGTTGTCTCAGCCTTGCCACATGTTCTCAACTGGTTATAAAGTAGGGCAGTCACTAGGCCTCAGCTTTCAAGCACACTCCAATTTGATAGAGAAAACACCAGGCCTCGGTGTGCCTTCCTGTGGCAAGGAAACTTTTCTTTCATTCCTTAGGTGGCACTTTGGCTCAGAACTGCCCCACCCCAAGGATTCAGGGATGTGCAGCCCGATTAGTTGAGATCAGCCCTTCTGGCTCTTTCATGGATGAAACTAACTGGGCAAAGAGCCGTTCTAAGCTGGGGACCATGCTGTCTTTCCCTGGTCTACACAGAAACAGGACTCTGAGGGAGACAAGCTGCTGGCGTTTCGTAGCAACACCCCCTATTCTGAAGGGAAACATTTCGATGTAAGCGGGTTGCATCAGCCTTGCCACATGTTCTCAACTGGTTATAATGGAGGGCAGTCAGTAGGCCTCACCCTTCAAGCCCACTCCAATTTCATAGAGAAAACACCAGGCCTCGGTGTGCCTTCCTGTGGCAAGGAAACTTTGCTTTCATTCCTTAGGTGGCACTTTGGCTCAGAACTGCCCTACCCCAAGGTTTCAGGGATGTGCAGCCCGATTAGTTGAGATCAGCCCTTCTGGCTCTTTCATGGATGAAACCAACTGGGCAAAGTGCCGTTCTAAGCTGGGGACCATGGTGTCTTTCCCTAGTCTACACAGAAACTGCACTCTGAGGGAGACGAGCTGCTGGCGTTTTGTAGCAACATCTCCAATTTCATAGAGAAAACACCAGGCCTCGGTGTGCCTTCCTGTGGCAAGGAAACTTTGCTTTCATTCCTTAGGTGGCACTTTGGCTCAGAACTGCCCTACCCCAAGGTTTCAGGGATGTGCAGCCCGATTAGTTGAGATCAGCACTTCTGACTCTTTCATGGATGAAACCAACAGGGCAAAGAGCCGTTCTAACCTGGGGACCATGCTGTCTTTCCCTGGTCTACACAGACACAGCACTCTGAGGAAGACGAGCTGCTGGCGTTTCGTAGCAACATCCCCTATTCTGAAGGGAAACATTTCATTGTAAGCGGGTTGCATCAGCCTTGCCACATGTTCTCAACTGGTTATAATGGAGGGCAGTCAGTAGGCCTCACCCTTCAAGCCCACTCCAATTTCATAGAGAAATCACCAGGCCTCGGTCTGCCTTCCTGTGGCAAGGAAACTTTGCTTTCATTCCTTAGGTGGCACTTTGGCTCAGAACTGCCCTACCCCAAGGATTCAGGGATGTGCTGCCCGATTAGTTGAGATCAGCCCTTCTGGCTCTTTCATGGATGAAACCAACTGGGCAAAGAGCCGTTCTAAGCGGGGGACCATGGTGTCTTTCCCTAGTCTACACAGAAACAGCACTCTGACGGAGACGAGCTGCTGGCGTTTGGTAGCAACATCTCCAATTTCATAGAGAAAACACCAGACCTCGGTGTGCCTTCCTCTGGAAAGGAAACTTTGCTTTCATTCCTTAGGTGGCACTTTGGCTCAGAACTGCCCTACCCCAAGGATTCAGGGATGTGCAGCCCGATTAGTTGAGATCAGCCCTTTTGGCTCTTTCATGCATGAAACCAGCTGGGCATAGAGCCGTTCTAAGCTGGGGACTATGGTGTCTTTCCCTAGTCTACACAAAAACTGCACTCTGAGGGAGACGAGCTGCTGGCGTTTGTTAGCAACATCTCCTAATCTGAAGAGAAACATTTCGTTGTAAGCGGGTTGCCTCAGCCTTGCCACATGTTCTCAACTGGTTATAAAGGAGGGCAGTCACTAGGCCTCAGCTTTCAAGCACACTCCAATTTGATAGAGAAAACACCAGGCCTCGGTGTGCCTTCCTGTGGCAAGGAAACTTTGCTTTCATTCCTTAGGTGGCACTTTGGCTCAGAACTGCCCTACCCCAAGGTTTCAGGGATGTGCAGCCCGATTAGTTGAGATCAGCCCTTCTGACTCTTTCATGGATGAAACCAACTGGGCAAAGAGCCGTTCTAACCTGGGGACCATGCTGTCTTTCCCTGGTCTACACAGACACAGCACTCTGAGGAAGACGAGCTGCTGGCGTTTCGTAGCAACATCCCCTATTCTGAAGGGAAACATTTCATTGTAAGCGGGTTGCATCAGCCTTGCCACATGTTCTCAACTGGTTATAATGGAGGGCAGTCAGTAGGCCTCACCCTTCAAGCCCACTCCAATTTCATAGAGAAATCACCAGGCCTCGGTCTGCCTTCCTGTGGCAAGGAAACTTTGCTTTCATTCCTTAGGTGGCACTTTGGCTCAGAACTGCCCTACCCCAAGGATTCAGGGATGTGCTGCCCGATTAGTTGAGATCAGCCCTTCTTGCTCTTTCATGGATGAAACCGACTGGGCAAAGAGCCGTTCTAAGTGGGGGACCATGGTGTCTTTCCCTAGTCTACACAGAAACAGCACTCTGAGGGAGACGAGCTGCTGGCGTTTGGTAGCAACATCTCTTAATCTGAAGAGAAACATTTCGTTGTAAGCGGGTTGCCTCAGCCTTGCCACAGGTTCTCAACTGGTTATAAAGGAGGGCAGACACTAGGCCTCACCTTTCAAGCACACTCCAATTTCATAGAGAGAACACCAGGCCTCGGTGTGCCTTCCTTTGGCAAGGAAACTTTGCTTTCATTCCTTAGGTGGCACTTTGGCTCAGAACTGCCCTACCCCAAGGATTCAGGGATGTGCAGCCCGATTAGTTGAGATCAACCCTTCTGGCTCTTTCATGGATGAAACCAACTGGGCAAAGAGCCGTTCTAAGCTGGGGACCATGCTGTCTTTCCCTGGTCTACACAGAAACAGCACTCCTAGGGAGACGAGCTGCTGGCGTTTCGTACCAACATCCCCTATTAACAGGGAAACTTTTCGTTGTAAGCGGGTTGCATCAGCCTTGCCACATGTTCTCAACTGGTTATAATGGAGGGCAGTCAGTAGGCCTCACCCTTCAAGCCCACTCCAATTTCATAGAGAAAACACCAGGCCTCGGTGTGCCTTCCTGTGGCACGGAAACTTTGCTTTCATTCCTTAGGTGGCACTTTGGCTCAGAACTGCCCTACCCCAAGGATTCAGGGACGTGCAGCCCGATTAGTTGAGATCAGCCCTTTTGGCTCTTTCATGCATGAAACCAGCTGGGCATAGAGCCGTTCTAAGCTGGGGACTATGGTGTCTTACCCTAGTCTACACAGAAACTGCACTCTGAGGGAGACGAGCTGCTGGCGTTTGTTAGCAACATCTCCTAATCTGAAGAGAAACATTTCGTTGTAAGCGGGTTGCCTCAGCCTTGCCACATGTTCTCAACTGGTTATAAAGGAGGGCAGTCACTAGGCCTCAGCTTTCAAGCACACTCCAATTTGATAGAGAAAACACCAGGCCTCGGTGTGCCTTCCTGTGGCAAGGAAATTTTGCTTTCATTCCTTAGGTGGCACTTTGGCTCAGAACTGCCCCACCCCAAGGATTCAGGGATGTGCAGCCCGATTAGTTGAGATCAGCCCTTCTGGCTCTTTCATGGATGAAACCAACTGGGCAAAGTGCCGTTCTAAGCTGGGTACCATGGTGTCTTTCTCTAGTCTACACAGAAACAGCACTCTGAGGGAGACGATCTGCTGGCGTTTGGTAGCAACATCTCCTAATCTGAAGAGAAACATTTCGTTGTAAGCGGGTAGCCTCAGCTTTGCCACATGTTCTCAACTGGTTATAAAGGAGGGCCGTCACTAGGCCTCACCTTTCAAGCACACTCCAATTTCATAGAGAAAACACCAGGCCTCGGTGTGCCTTCCTGTGGCAAGGAAACTTTGCTTTCATTCCTTAGGTGGCACTTTGGCTCAGAACTTCCGTACCCCAAGGATTCAGGGATGTGCAGCCCGATTAGTTGAGATCAGCCCTTCTGACTCTTTCATGGATGAAACCAACTGGGCAAAGAGCCGTTCTAAGCTGGGGACCATGCTGTCTTTCCCTTTTCTACACAGAAACAGCACTCTGAGGGAGACGAGCTGCTGGCCTTTCATAGCAACATCCCCTATTCTGAAGGGAAACTTTTCGTTGTAAGCGGGTTACATCAGCCTTGCCACATGTTCTCAACTGGTTATAATGGAGGGCAGTCAGTAGGCCTCACCCTTCAAGCCCACTCCAATTTCATAGAGGAAACACCAGGCCTCGGTCTGCCTTCCTGTGGCAAGGAAACTTTGCTTTCATTCCTTAGGTGGCACTTTGGCTCAGAAATGCCCTATCCCAAGGATTCAGGGATGTGCAGCCCGATTAGTTGAGATCAGCCCTTTTGGCTCTTTCATGCATGAAACCAGCTTGGCATAGAGCCGTTCTAAGCTGGGGACCATGCTGTCTTTCCCTGGTCTACACAGAAACAGCACTCTGAGGGAGACGATCTGCTGGCGTTTGGTAGCAACATCTCCTAATCTGAAGAGAAACATTTCGTTGTAAGCGGGTTGCCTCAGCCTTGCCACATGTTCTCAACTGGTTATAATGGAGGGCAGTCAGTAGGCCTCACCCTTCAAGCCCACTCCAATTTCATAGAGAAAACACCAGGCATCGGTGTGCCTTCCTGTGGCAAGGAAACTTTGCTTTCATTCCTTAGGTGGCACTTTGGCTCAGAAATGCCCTATCCCAAGGATTCAGGGATGTGCAGCCCGATTAGTTGAGATCAGCCCTTTTGACTCTTTCATGCATGAAACCAGCTGGGCATAGAGCCGTTCTAAGCTGGGGACTATGGTGTCTTTCCCTAGTCTACACAGAAACTGCACTCTGAGGGAGACGAGTTGCTGGCGTTTGGTAGCAACATCTCCTAATCTGAAGAGAAACATTTCGTTATAAGCGGGTTGCCTCAGCCTTGCCACAGGTTCTCAACTGGTTATAAAGGAGGGCAGTCACTAGGCCTCACCTTTCAAGCACACTCCAATTTCATAGAGAAAACACCAGGCCTCGGTGTGCCTTCCTGTGGCAAGGAAACTTTGCTTTCATTCCTTAGGTGGCACTTTGGCTCAGAACTGCCCTACCCCAAGGATTCAGGGATGTGCAGCCCGATTAGTTGAGATCAGCCCTTCTGGCGCTTTCATGGATGAAACCACCTGGGCAAAGAGCCGTTCTAAGCTGGGGACCATGGTGTCTTTCCCTAGTCTACACAGAAACAGCACTCTGAGGGAGACGAGCTGCTGGCGTTTGGTAGCAACATCTCCAATTTCATAGAGAAAACACCAGGCCTCGGTGTGCCTTCCTGTGGCAAGGAAACTTTGCTTTCATTCCTTAGGTGGCACTTTGGCTCAGAACTGCCCTACCCCAAGGATTCAGGGATGTGCAGCCCGATTAGTTGAGATCAGCCCTTTTGGCTCTTTCATGCATGAAACCAGCTGGGCATAGAGCCGTTCTAAGCTGGGGACTATGGTGTCTTACCCTAGTCTACACAGAAACTGCACTCTGAGGGAGACGAGCTGCTGGCGTTTGTTAGCAACATCTCCTAATCTGAAGAGAAACATTTCGTTGTAAGCGGGTTGCCTCAGCCTTGCCACATGTTCTCAACTGGTTATAAAGGAGGGCCGTCACTAGGCCTCACCTTTCAAGCACACTCCAATTTCATAGAGAAAACACCAGGCCTCGGTGTGCCTTCCTGTGGCAAGGAAACTTTGCTTTCATTCCTTAGGTGGCACTTTGGCTCAGAACTTCCCTACCCCAAGGATTCAGGGATGTGCAGCCCGATTAGTTGAGATCAGCCCTTCTGACTCTTTCATGGATGAAACCAACTGGGCAAAGAGCCGTTCTAAGCTGGGGACCATGCTGTCTTTCCCTGTTCTACACAGAAACAGCACTCTGAGGGAGACGAGCTGCTGGCCTTTCATAGCAACATCCCCTATTCTGAAGGGAAACTTTTCGTTGTAAGCGGGTTACATCAGCCTTGCCACATGTTCTCAACTGGTTATAATGGAGGGCAGTCAGTAGGCCTCACCCTTCAAGCCCACTCCAATTTCATAGAGGAAACACCAGGCCTCGGTCTGCCTTCCTGTGGCAAGGAAACTTTGCTTTCATTCCTTAGGTGGCACTTTGGCTCAGAAATGCCCTATCCCAAGGATTCAGGGATGTGCAGCCCGATTAGTTGAGATCAGCCCTTTTGGCTCTTTCATGCATGAAACCAGCTTGGCATAGAGCCGTTCTAAGCTGGGGACCATGCTGTCTTTCCCTGGTCTACACAGAAACAGCACTCTGAGGGAGACGAGCTGCTGGCGTTTGGTAGCAACATCTCCTAATCTGAAGAGAAACATTTCGTTGTAAGCGGGTTGCCTCAGCCTTGCCACATGTTCTCAACTGGTTATAATGGAGGGCAGTCAGTAGGCCTCACCCTTCAAGCCCACTCCAATTTCATAGAGAAAACACCAGGCATCGGTGTGCCTTCCTGTGGCAAGGAAACTTTGCTTTCATTCCTTAGGTGGCACCTTGGCTCAGAAATGCCCTATCCCAAGGATTCAGGGATGTGCAGCCCGATTAGTTGAGATCAGCCCTTTTGACTCTTTCATGCATGAAACCAGCTGGGCATAGAGCCGTTCTAAGCTGGGGACTATGGTGTCTTTCCCTAGTCTACACAGAAATTGCACTCTGAGGGAGACGAGTTGCTGGCGTTTGGTAGCAACATCTCCTAATCTGAAGAGAAACATTTCGTTATAAGCGGGTTGCCTCAGCCTTGCCACAGGTTCTCAACTGGTTATAAAGGAGGGCAGTCACTAGGCCTCACCTTTCAAGCACACTCCAATTTCATAGAGAAAACACCAGGCCTCGGTGTGCCTTCCTGTGGCAAGGAAACTTTGCTTTCATTCCTTAGGTGGCACTTTGGCTCAGAACTGCCCTACCCCAAGGATTCAGGGATGTGCAGCCCGATTAGTTGAGATCAGCCCTTCTGGCGCTTTCATGGATGAAACCAGCTGGGCAAAGAGCCGTTCTAAGCTGGGGACCATGGTGTCTTTCCCTAGTCTACACAGAAACAGCACTCTGAGGGAGACGAGCTGCTGGCGTTTGGTAGCAACATCTCCAATTTCATAGAGAAAACACCAGGCCTCGGTGTGCCTTCCTGTGGCAAGGAAACTTTGCTTTCATTCCTTAGGTGGCACTTTGGCTCAGAACTGCCCTACCCCAAGGATTCAGGGATGTGCAGCCCGATTAGTTGAGATCAGCCCTTTTGGCTCTTTCATGCATGAAACCAGCTGGGCATAGAGCCGTTCTAAGCTGGGGACTATGGTGTGTTTCCCTAGTCTACACAGAAACTGCACTCTGAGGGAGACGAGCTGCTGGCGTTTGTTAGCAACATCTCCTAATCTGAAGAGAAACATTTCGTTGTAAGCGGGTTGCCTCAGCCTTGCCACATGTTCTCAACTGGTTATAAAGTAGGCCAGTCACTAGGCCTCAGCTTTCAAGCACACTCCAATTTGATAGAGAAAACACCAGGCCTCGGTGTGCCTTCCTGTGGCAAGGAAACTATTCTTTCATTCCTTAGGTGGCACTTTGGCTCAGAACTGCCCCACCCCAAGGATTCAGGGATGTGCAGCCCGATTAGTTGAGATCAGCCCTTCTGGCTCTTTCATGGATGAAACTAACTGGGCAAAGAGCCGTTCTAAGCTGGGGACCATGCTGTCTTTCCCTGTTCTACACAGAAACAGGACTCTGAGGGAGACAAGCTGCTGGCGTTTCGTAGCAACACCCCCTATTCTGAAGGGAAACATTTCGATGTAAGCGGGTTGCATGAGCCTTGCCACATGTTCTCAACTGGATATAATGGAGGGCAGTCAGTAGGCCTCACCCTTCAAGCCCACTCCAATTTCATAGAGAAAACACCAGGCCTCGGTGTGCCTTCCTGTGGCAAGGAAACTTTGCTTTCATTCCTTAGGTGGCACTTTGGCTCAGAACTGCCCTACCCCAAGGTTTCAGGGATGTGCAGCCCGATTAGTTGAGATCAGCCCTTCTGGCTCTTTCATGGATGAAACCAACTGGGCAAAGTGCCGTTCTAAGCTGGGGACCATGGTGTCTTTCCCTAGTCTACACAGAAACTGCACTCTGAGGGAGACGAGCTGCTGGCGTTTTGTAGCAACATCTCCAATTTCATAGAGAAAACACCAGGCCTCGGTGTGCCTTCCTGTGGCAAGGAAACTTTGCTTTCATTCCTTAGGTGGCACTTTGGCTCAGAACTGCCCTACCCCAAAGTTTCAGGGATGTGCAGCCCGATTAGTTGAGATCAGCCCTTCTGACTTTCATGGATGAAACCAACTGGGCAAAGAGCCGTTCTAACCTGGGGACCATGCTGTCTTTCCCTGGTCTACACAGACACAGCACTCTGAGGAAGACGAGCTGCTGGCGTTTCGTAGCAACATCCCCTATTCTGAAGGGAAACATTTCATTGTAAGCGGGTTGCATCAGCCTTGCCACATGTTCTCAACTGGTTATAATGGAGGGCAGTCAGTAGGCCTCACCCTTCAAGCCCACTCCAATTTCATAGAGAAATCACCAGGCCTCGGTCTGCCTTCCTGTGGCAAGGAAACTTTGCTTTCATTCCTTAGGTGGCACTTTGGCTCAGAACTGCCCTACCCCAAGGATTCAGGGATGTGCTGCCCGATTAGTTGAGATCAGCCCTTCTGGCTCTTGCATGGATGAAACCAACTGGGCAAAGAGCCGTTCTAAGCGGGGGACCATGGTGTCTTTCCCTAGTCTACACAGAAACAGCACTCTGACGGAGACGAGCTGCTGGCGTTTGGTAGCAACATCTCCAATTTCATAGAGAAAACACCAGACCTCGGTGTGCCTTCCTCTGGAAAGGAAACTTTGCTTTCATTCCTTAGGTGGCACTTTGGCTCAGAACTGCCCTACCCCAAGGATTCAGGGATGTGCAGCCCGATTAGTTGAGATCAGCCCTTTTGGCTCTTTCATGCATGAAACCAGCTGGGCATAGAGCCGTTCTAAGCTGGGGACTATGGTGTCTTTCCCTAGTCTACACAAAAACTGCACTCTGAGGGAGACGAGCTGCTGGCGTTTGTTAGCAACATCTCCTAATCTGAAGAGAAACATTTCGTTGTAAGCGGGTTGCCTCAGCCTTGCCACATGTTCTCAACTGGTTATAAAGGAGGGCAGTCACTAGGTCTCAGCTTTCAAGCACACTCCAATTTGATAGAGAAAACACCAGGCCTCGGTGTGCCTTCCTGTGGCAAGGAAACTTTGCTTTCATTCCTTAGGTGGCACTTTGGCTCAGAACTGCCCTACCCCAAGGTTTCAGGGATGTGCAGCCCGATTAGTTGAGATCAGCCCTTCTGACTCTTTCATGGATGAAACCAACTGGGCAAAGAGCCGTTCTAACCTGGGGACCATGCTGTCTTTCCCTGGTCTACACAGACACAGCACTCTGAGGAAGACGAGCTGCTGGCGTTTCGTAGCAACATCCCCTATTCTGAAGGGAAACATTTCATTGTAAGCGGGTTGCATCAGCCTTTCCACATGTTCTCAACTGGTTATAATGGAGGGCAGTCAGTAGGCCTCACCCTTCAAGCCCACTCCAATTTCATAGAGAAATCACCAGGCCTCGGTCTGCCTTCCTGTGGCAAGGAAACTTTGCTTTCATTCCTTAGGTGGCACTTTGGCTCAGAACTGCCCTACCCCAAGGATTCAGGGATGTGCTGCCCGATTAGTTGAGATCAGCCCTTCTTGCTCTTTCATGGATGAAACCGACTGGGCAAAGAGCCGTTCTAAGTGGGGGACCATGGTGTCTTTCCCTGGTCTACACAGAAACAGGACTCTGAGGGAGACAAGCTGCTGGCGTTTCGTAGCAACACCCCCTATTCTGAAGGGAAACATTTCGATGTAAGCGGGTTGCATCAGCCTTGCCACATGTTCTCAACTGGTTATAATGGAGGGCAGTCAGTAGGCCTCACCCTTCAAGCCCACTCCAATTTCATAGAGAAAACACCAGGCCTCGGTGTGCCTTCCTGTGGCAAGGAAACTTTGCTTTCATTCCTTAGGTGGCACTTTGGCTCAGAACTGCCCTACCCCAAGGTTTCAGGGATGTGCAGCCCGATTAGTTGAGATCAGCCCTCCTGACTCTTTCATGGATGAAACTAACTGGGCAAAGAGCCGTTCTAAGCTGGGGACCATGCTGTCTTTCCCTGGTCTACACAGAAACAGCACTCTCAGGAAGACGAGCTGCTGGCGTTTCGTAGCAACATCCCCTATTCTGAAGGGAAACATTTCTTTGTAAGCGGGTTGCATCAGCCTTGCCACATGTTCTCAACTGGTTATAATGTAGGGCAGTAAGTAGGCCTCACCCTTCAAGCCCACTCCAATTTCATAGAGAAAACACCAGGCATCGGTGTGCCTTCCTGTGGCAAGGAAACTTTGCTTTCATTCCTTAGGTGGCACTTTGGCTCAGAAATGCCCTATCCCAAGGATTCAGGGATGTGCAGCCCGATTAGTTGAGATCAGCCCTTTGCCTCTTTCATGCATGAAACCAGCTTGGCATAGAGCCGTTCTAAGCTGGGGACCATGCTGTCTTTCCCTGGTCTACACAGAAACAGCACTCTGAGGGAGACGAGCTGCTGGCGTTTGGTAGCAACATCTCCTAATCTGAAGAGAAACATTTCGTTGTAAGCGGGTTGCCTCAGCCTTGCCACATGTTCTCAACTGGTTATAATGGAGGGCAGTCAGTAGGCCTCACCCTTCAAGCCCACTCCAATTTCATAGAGAAAACACCAGGCCTCGGTGTGCCTTCCTGTGGCACGGAAACTTTGCTTTCTTTCCTTAGGTGGCACTTTGGCAAAGAAATGACCTATCCCAAGGATTCAGGGATGTGCAGCCCGATTAGTTGGGATCAGCCCTTTTGGCTCTTTCATGCATGAAACCAGCTGGGCATAGAGCCGTTCTAACCTGGGGACTATGGTGTCTTTCCCTAGTCTACACAGAAACTGCACTCTGAGGGAGACGAGTTGCTGGCGTTTGGTAGCAACATGTCCTAATCTGAAGAGAAACATTTCGTTATAAGCGGGTTGCCTCAGCCTTGCCACATGTTCTCAACTGGTTATAAAGGAGGGCAGTCACTAGGCCTCAGCTTTCAAGCACACTCCAATTTGATAGAGAAAACACCAGGCCTCGGTGTGCCTTCCTGTGGCAAGGAAACTTTGCTTTCATTCCTTAGGTGGCACTTTGGCTCAGAACTGCCCTACCCCAAGGTTTCAGGGATGTGCAGCCCGATTAGTTGAGATCAGCCCTTCTGACTCTTTCATGGATGAAACCAACTGGGCAAAGAGCCGTTCTAACCTGGGGACCATGCTGTCTTTCCCTGGTCTACACAGACACAGCACTCTGAGGAAGACGAGCTGCTGGCGTTTCGTAGCAACATCCCCTATTCTGAAGGGAAACATTTCATTGTAAGCGGGTTGCATCAGCCTTGCCACATGTTCTCAACTGGTTATAATGGAGGGCAGTCAGTAGGCCTCACCCTTCAAGCCCACTCCAATTTCATAGAGAAATCACCAGGCCTCGGTCTGCCTTCCTGTGGCAAGGAAACTTTGCTTTCATTCCTTAGGTGGCACTTTGGCTCAGAACTGCCCTACCCCAAGGATTCAGGGATGTGCTGCCCGATTAGTTGAGATCAGCCCTTCTTGCTCTTTCATGGATGAAACCGACTGGGCAAAGAGCCGTTCTAAGTGGGGGACCATGGTGTCTTTCCCTAGTCTACACAGAAACAGCACTCTGAGGGAGACGAGCTGCTGGCGTTTGGTAGCAACATCTCTTAATCTGAAGAGAAACATTTCGTTGTAAGCGGGTTGCCTCAGCCTTGCCACAGGTTCTCAACTGGTTATAAAGGAGGGCAGACACTAGGCCTCACCTTTCAAGCACACTCCAATTTCATAGAGAGAACACCAGGCCTCGGTGTGCCTTCCTTTGGCAAGGAAACTTTGCTTTCATTCCTTAGGTGGCACTTTGGCTCAGAACTGCCCTACCCCAAGGATTCAGGGATGTGCAGCCCGATTAGTTGAGATCAACCCTTCTGGCTCTTTCATGGATGAAACCAACTGGGCAAAGAGCCGTTCTAAGCTGGGGACCATGCTGTCTTTCCCTGGTCTACACAGAAACAGCACTCCTAGGGAGACGAGCTGCTGGCGTTTCGTACCAACATCCCCTATTAACAGGGAAACTTTTCGTTGTAAGCGGGTTGCATCAGCCTTGCCACATGTTCTCAACTGGTTATAATGGAGGGCAGTCAGTAGGCCTCACCCTTCAAGCCCACTCCAATTTCATAGAGAAAACACCAGGCCTCGGTGTGCCTTCCTGTGGCACGGAAACTTTGCTTTCATTCCTTAGGTGGCACTTTGGCTCAGAACTGCCCTACCCCAAGGATTCAGGGACGTGCAGCCCGATTAGTTGAGATCAGCCCTTTTGGCTCTTTCATGCATGAAACCAGCTGGGCATAGAGCCGTTCTAAGCTGGGGACTATGGTGTCTTACCCTAGTCTACACAGAAACTGCACTCTGAGGGAGACGAGCTGCTGGCGTTTGTTAGCAACATCTCCTAATCTGAAGAGAAACATTTCGTTGTAAGCGGGTTGCCTCAGCCTTGCCACATGTTCTCAACTGGTTATAAAGGAGGGCAGTCACTAGGCCTCAGCTTTCAAGCACACTCCAATTTGATAGAGAAAACACCAGGCCTCGGTGTGCCTTCCTGTGGCAAGGAAATTTTGCTTTCATTCCTTAGGTGGCACTTTGGCTCAGAACTGCCCCACCCCAAGGATTCAGGGATGTGCAGCCCGATTAGTTGAGATCAGCCCTTCTGGCTCTTTCATGGATGAAACCAACTGGGCAAAGTGCCGTTCTAAGCTGGGTACCATGGTGTCTTTCTCTAGTCTACACAGAAACAGCACTCTGAGGGAGACGATCTGCTGGCGTTTGGTAGCAACATCTCCTAATCTGAAGAGAAACATTTCGTTGTAAGCGGGTAGCCTCAGCTTTGCCACATGTTCTCAACTGGTTATAAAGGAGGGCCGTCACTAGGCCTCACCTTTCAAGCACACTCCAATTTCATAGAGAAAACACCAGGCCTCGGTGTGCCTTCCTGTGGCAAGGAAACTTTGCTTTCATTCCTTAGGTGGCACTTTGGCTCAGAACTTCCCTACCCCAAGGATTCAGGGATGTGCAGCCCGATTAGTTGAGATCAGCCCTTCTGACTCTTTCATGGATGAAACCAACTGGGCAAAGAGCCGTTCTAAGCTGGGGACCATGCTGTCTTTCCCTGTTCTACACAGAAACAGCACTCTGAGGGAGACGAGCTGCTGGCCTTTCATAGCAACATCCCCTATTCTGAAGGGAAACTTTTCGTTGTAAGCGGGTTACATCAGCCTTGCCACATGTTCTCAACTGGTTATAATGGAGGGCAGTCAGTAGGCCTCACCCTTCAAGCCCACTCCAATTTCATAGAGGAAACACCAGGCCTCGGTCTGCCTTCCTGTGGCAAGGAAACTTTGCTTTCATTCCTTAGGTGGCACTTTGGCTCAGAAATGCCCTATCCCAAGGATTCAGGGATGTGCAGCCCGATTAGTTGAGATCAGCCCTTTTGGCTCTTTCATGCATGAAACCAGCTTGGCATAGAGCCGTTCTAAGCTGGGGACCATGCTGTCTTTCCCTGGTCTACACAGAAACAGCACTCTGAGGGAGACGAGCTGCTGGCGTTTGGTAGCAACATCTCCTAATCTGAAGAGAAACATTTCGTTGTAAGCGGGTTGCCTCAGCCTTGCCACATGTTCTCAACTGGTTATAATGGAGGGCAGTCAGTAGGCCTCACCCTTCAAGCCCACTCCAATTTGATAGAGAAAACACCAGGCCTCGGTGTGCCTTCCTGTGGCAAGGAAAGTTTGCTTTCATTCCTTAGGTGGCACTTTGGCTCAGAACTGCCCCACCCCAAGGATTCAGGGATGTGCAGCCCGATTAGTTGAGATCAGCCCTTCTGGCTCTTTCATGGATGAAACTAACTGGGCAAAGAGCCGTTCTAAGCTGGGGACCATGCTGTCTTTCCCTGGTCTACACAGAAACAGGACTCTGAGGGAGACAAGCTGCTGGCGTTTCGTAGCAACACCCCCTATTCTGAAGGGAAACATTTCGATGTAAGCGGGTTGCATCAGCCTTGCCACATGTTCTCAACTGGTTATAATGGAGGGCAGTCAGTAGGCCTCACCCTTCAAGCCCACTCCAATTTCATAGAGAAAACACCAGGCCTCGGTGTGCCTTCCTGTGGCAAGGAAACTTTGCTTTCATTCCTTAGGTGGCACTTTGGCTCAGAACTGCCCTACCCCAAGGTTTCAGGGATGTGCAGCCCGATTAGTTGAGATCAGCACTTCTGACTCTTTCATGGATGAAACCAACAGGGCAAAGAGCCGTTCTAACCTGGGGACCATGCTGTCTTTCCCTGGTCTACACAGACACAGCACTCTGAGGAAGACGAGCTGCTGGCGTTTCGTAGCAACATCCCCTATTCTGAAGGGAAACATTTCATTGTAAGCGGGTTGCATCAGCCTTGCCACATGTTCTCAACTGGTTATAATGGAGGGCAGTCAGTAGGCCTCACCCTTCAAGCCCACTCCAATTTCATAGAGAAATCACCAGGCCTCGGCCTGCCTTCCTGTGGCAAGGAAACTTTGCTTTCATTCCTTAGGTGGCACTTTGGCTCAGAACTGCCCTACCCCAAGGATTCAGGGATGTGCTGCCCGATTAGTTGAGATCAGCCCTTCTGGCTCTTTCATGGATGAAACCAACTGGGCAAAGAGCCGTTCTAAGCGGGGGACCATGGTGTCTTTCCCTAGTCTACACAGAAACAGCACTCTGACGGAGACGAGCTGCTGGCGTTTGGTAGCAACATCTCCAATTTCATAGAGAAAATACCAGACCTCGGTGTGCCTTCCTGTGGAAAGGAAACTTTGCTTTCATTCCTTAGGTGGCACTTTGGCTCAGAACTGCCCTACCCCAAGGATTCAGGGATGTGCAGCCCGATTAGTTGAGATCAGCCCTTTTGGCTCTTTCATGCATGAAACCAGCTGGGCATAGAGCCGTTCTAAGCTGGGGACTATGGTGTCTTTCCCTAGTCTACACAAAAACTGCACTCTGAGGGAGACGAGCTGCTGGCGTTTGTTAGCAACATCTCCTAATCTGAAGAGAAACATTTCGTTGTAAGCGGGTTGCCTCAGCCTTGCCACATGTTCTCAACTGGTTATAAAGGAGGGCAGTCACTAGGCCTCAGCTTTCAAGCACACTCCAATTTGATAGAGAAAACACCAGGCCTCGGTGTGCCTTCCTGTGGCAAGGAAACTTTGCTTTCATTCCTTAGGTGGCACTTTGGCTCAGAACTGCCCTACCCCAAGGTTTCAGGGATGTGCAGCCCGATTAGTTGAGATCAGCCCTTCTGACTCTTTCATGGATGAAACCAACTGGGCAAAGAGCCGTTCTAACCTGGGGACCATGCTGTCTTTCCCTGGTCTACACAGACACAGCACTCTGAGGAAGACGAGCTGCTGGCGTTTCGTAGCAACATCCCCTATTCTGAAGGGAAACATTTCATTGTAAGCGGGTTGCATCAGCCTTGCCACATGTTCTCAACTGGTTATAATGGAGGGCAGTCAGTAGGCCTCACCCTTCAAGCCCACTCCAATTTCATAGAGAAATCACCAGGCCTCGGTCTGCCTTCCTGTGGCAAGGAAACTTTGCTTTCATTCCTTAGGTGGCACTTTGGCTCAGAACTGCCCTACCCCAAGGATTCAGGGATGTGCTGCCCGATTAGTTGAGATCAGCCCTTCTTGCTCTTTCATGGATGAAACCGACTGGGCAAAGAGCCGTTCTAAGTGGGGGACCATGGTGTCTTTCCCTAGTCTACACAGAAACAGCACTCTGAGGGAGACGAGCTGCTGGCGTTTGGTAGCAACATCTCTTAATCTGAAGAGAAACATTTCGTTGTAAGCGGGTTGCCTCAGCCTTGCCACAGGTTCTCAACTGGTTATAAAGGAGGGCAGACACTAGGCCTCACCTTTCAAGCACACTCCAATTTCATAGAGAGAACACCAGGCCTCGGTGTGCCTTCCTTTGGCAAGGAAACTTTGCTTTCATTCCTTAGGTGGCACTTTGGCTCAGAACTGCCCTACCCCAAGGATTCAGGGATGTGCAGCCCGATTAGTTGAGATCAACCCTTCTGGCTCTTTCATGGATGAAACCAACTGGGCAAAGAGCCGTTCTAAGCTGGGGACCATGCTGTCTTTCCCTGGTCTACACAGAAACAGCACTCCTAGGGAGACGAGCTGCTGGCGTTTCGTACCAACATCCCCTATTAACAGGGAAACTTTTCGTTGTAAGCGGGTTGCATCAGCCTTGCCACATGTTCTCAACTGGTTATAATGGAGGGCAGTCAGTAGGCCTCACCCTTCAAGCCCACTCCAATTTCATAGAGAAAACACCAGGCCTCGGTGTGCCTTCCTGTGGCAAGGAAACTTTGCTTTCATTCCTTAGGTGGCACTTTGGCTCAGAACTGCCCTACCCCAAGGTTTCAGGGATGTGCAGCCCGATTAGTTGAGATCAGCCCTCCTGACTCTTTCATGGATGAAACTAACTGGGCAAAGAGCCGTTCTAAGCTGGGGACCATGCTGTCTTTCCCTGGTCTACACAGAAACAGCACTCTCAGGAAGACGAGCTGCTGGCGTTTCGTAGCAACATCCCCTATTCTGAAGGGAAACATTTCTTTGTAAGCGGGTTGCATCAGCCTTGCCACATGTTCTCAACTGGTTATAATGTAGGGCAGTAAGTAGGCCTCACCCTTCAAGCCCACTCCAATTTCATAGAGAAAACACCAGGCATCGGTGTGCCTTCCTGTGGCAAGGAAACTTTGCTTTCATTCCTTAGGTGGCACTTTGGCTCAGAAATGCCCTATCCCAAGGATTCAGGGATGTGCAGCCCGATTAGTTGAGATCAGCCCTTTGCCTCTTTCATGCATGAAACCAGCTTGGCATAGAGCCGTTCTAAGCTGGGGACCATGCTGTCTTTCCCTGGTCTACACAGAAACAGCACTCTGAGGGAGACGAGCTGCTGGCGTTTGGTAGCAACATCTCCTAATCTGAAGAGAAACATTTCGTTGTAAGCGGGTTGCCTCAGCCTTGCCACATGTTCTCAACTGGTTATAATGGAGGGCAGTCAGTAGGCCTCACCCTTCAAGCCCACTCCAATTTCATAGAGAAAACACCAGGCCTCGGTGTGCCTTCCTGTGGCACGGAAACTTTGCTTTCTTTCCTTAGGTGGCACTTTGGCAAAGAAATGACCTATCCCAAGGATTCAGGGATGTGCAGCCCGATTAGTTGGGATCAGCCCTTTTGGCTCTTTCATGCATGAAACCAGCTGGGCATAGAGCCGTTCTAACCTGGGGACTATGCTGTCTTTCCCTAGTCTACACAGAAACTGCACTCTGAGGGAGACGAGTTGCTGGCGTTTGGTAGCAACATGTCCTAATCTGAAGAGAAACATTTCGTTATAAGCGGGTTGCCTCAGCCTTGCCACATGTTCTCAACTGGTTATAAAGGAGGGCAGTCACTAGGCCTCAGCTTTCAAGCACACTCCAATTTGATAGAGAAAACACCAGGCCTCGGTGTGCCTTCCTGTGGCAAGGAAACTTTGCTTTCATTCCTTAGGTGGCACTTTGGCTCAGAACTGCCCTACCCCAAGGTTTCAGGGATGTGCAGCCCGATTAGTTGAGATCAGCCCTTCTGACTCTTTCATGGATGAAACCAACTGGGCAAAGAGCCGTTCTAACCTGGGGAGCATGCTGTCTTTCCCTGGTCTACACAGACACAGCACTCTGAGGAAGACGAGCTGCTGGCGTTTCGTAGCAACATCCCCTATTCTGAAGGGAAACATTTCATTGTAAGCGGGTTGCATCAGCCTTGCCACATGTTCTCAACTGGTTATAATGGAGGGCAGTCAGTAGGCCTCACCCTTCAAGCCCACTCCAATTTCATAGAGAAATCACCAGGCCTCGGTCTGCCTTCCTGTGGCAAGGAAACTTTGCTTTCATTCCTTAGGTGGCACTTTGGCTCAGAACTGCCCTACCCCAAGGATTCAGGGATGTGCTGCCCGATTAGTTGAGATCAGCCCTTCTTGCTCTTTCATGGATGAAACCGACTGGGCAAAGAGCCGTTCTAAGTGGGGGACCATGGTGTCTTTCCCTAGTCTACACAGAAACAGCACTCTGAGGGAGACGAGCTGCTGGCGTTTGGTAGCAACATCTCTTAATCTGAAGAGAAACATTTCGTTGTAAGCGGGTTGCCTCAGCCTTGCCACAGGTTCTCAACTGGTTATAAAGGAGGGCAGACACTAGGCCTCACCTTTCAAGCACACTCCAATTTCATAGAGAGAACACCAGGCCTCGGTGTGCCTTCCTTTGGCAAGGAAACTTTGCTTTCATTCCTTAGGTGGCACTTTGGCTCAGAACTGCCCTACCCCAAGGATTCAGGGATGTGCAGCCCGATTAGTTGAGATCAACCCTTCTGGCTCTTTCATGGATGAAACCAACTGGGCAAAGAGCCGTTCTAATCTGGGGACCATGCTGTCTTTCCCTGGTCTACACAGAAACAGCACTCCTAGGGAGACGAGCTGCTGGCGTTTCGTACCAACATCCCCTATTAACAGGGAAACTTTTCGTTGTAAGCGGGTTGCATCAGCCTTGCCACATGTTCTCAACTGGTTATAATGGAGGGCAGTCAGTAGGCCTCACCCTTCAAGCCCACTCCAATTTCATAGAGAAAACACCAGGCCTCGGTGTGCCTTCCTGTGGCACGGAAACTTTGCTTTCATTCCTTAGGTGGCACTTTGGCTCAGAACTGCCCTACCCCAAGGATTCAGGGACGTGCAGCCCGATTAGTTGAGATCAGCCCTTTTGGCTCTTTCATGCATGAAACCAGCTGGGCATAGAGCCGTTCTAAGCTGGGGACTATGGTGTCTTACCCTAGTCTACACAGAAACTGCACTCTGAGGGAGACGAGCTGCTGGCGTTTGTTAGCAACATCTCCTAATCTGAAGAGAAACATTTCGTTGTAAGCGGGTTGCCTCAGCCTTGCCACATGTTCTCAACTGGTTATAAAGGAGGGCAGTCACTAGGCCTCAGCTTTCAAGCACACTCCAATTTGATAGAGAAAACACCAGGCCTCGGTGTGCCTTCCTGTGGCAAGGAAATTTTGCTTTCATTCCTTAGGTGGCACTTTGGCTCAGAACTGCCCCACCCCAAGGATTCAGGGATGTGCAGCCCGATTAGTTGAGATCAGCCCTTCTGGCTCTTTCATGGATGAAACCAACTGGGCAAAGTGCCGTTCTAAGCTGGGTACCATGGTGTCTTTCTCTAGTCTACACAGAAACAGCACTCTGAGGGAGACGATCTGCTGGCGTTTGGTAGCAACATCTCCTAATCTGAAGAGAAACATTTCGTTGTAAGCGGGTAGCCTCAGCTTTGCCACATGTTCTCAACTGGTTATAAAGGAGGGCCGTCACTAGGCCTCACCTTTCAAGCACACTCCAATTTCATAGAGAAAACACCAGGCCTCGGTGTGCCTTCCTGTGGCAAGGAAACTTTGCTTTCATTCCTTAGGTGGCACTTTGGCTCAGAACTTCCCTACCCCAAGGATTCAGGGATGTGCAGCCCGATTAGTTGAGATCAGCCCTTCTGACTCTTTCATGGATGAAACCAACTGGGCAAAGAGCCGTTCTAAGCTGGGGACCATGCTGTCTTTCCCTGTTCTACACAGAAACAGCACTCTGAGGGAGACGAGCTGCTGGCCTTTCATAGCAACATCCCCTATTCTGAAGGGAAAATTTTCGTTGTAAGCGGGTTACATCAGCCTTGCCACATGTTCTCAACTGGTTATAATGGAGGGCAGTCAGTAGGCCTCACCCTTCAAGCCCACTCCAATTTCATAGAGGAAACACCAGGCCTCGGTCTGCCTTCCTGTGGCAAGGAAACTTTGCTTTCATTCCTTAGGTGGCACTTTGGCTCAGAAATGCCCTATCCCAAGGATTCAGGGATGTGCAGCCCGATTAGTAGAGATCAGCCCTTTTGGCTCTTTCATGCATGAAACCAGCTTGGCATAGAGCCGTTCTAAGCTGGGGACCATGCTGTCTTTCCCTGGTCTACACAGAAACAGCACTCTGAGGGAGACGAGCTGCTGGCGTTTGGTAGCAACATCTCCTAATCTGAAGAGAAACATTTCGTTGTAAGCGGGTTGCCTCAGCCTTGCCACATGTTCTCAACTGGTTATAATGGAGGGCAGTCAGTAGGCCTCACCCTTCAAGCCCACTCCAATTTGATAGAGAAAACACCAGGCCTCGGTGTGCCTTCCTGTGGCAAGGAAACTTTGCTTTCATTCCTTAGGTGGCACTTTGGCTCAGAACTGCCCCACCCCAAGGATTCAGGGATGTGCAGCCCGATTAGTTGAGATCAGCCCTTCTGGCTCTTTCATGGATGAAACTAACTGGGCAAAGAGCCGTTCTAAGCTGGGGACCATGCTGTCTTTCCCTGGTCTACACAGAAACAGGACTCTGAGGGAGACGAGCTGCTGGCGTTTCGTAGCAACACCCCCTATTCTGAAGGGAAACATTTCGATGTAAGCGGGTTGCATCAGCCTTGCCACATGTTCTCAACTGGTTATAATGGAGGGCAGTCAGTAGGCCTCACCCTTCAAGCCCACTCCAATTTCATAGAGAAAACACCAGGCCTCGGTGTGCCTTCCTGTGGCAAGGAAACTTTGCTTTCATTCCTTAGGTGGCACTTTGGCTCAGAACTGCCCTACCCCAAGGTTTCAGGGATGTGCAGCCCGATTAGTTGAGATCAGCCCTTCTGGCTCTTTCATGGATGAAACCAACTGGGCAAAGTGCCGTTCTAAGCTGGGGACCATGGTGTCTTTCCCTAGTCTACACAGAAACTGCACTCTGAGGGAGACGAGCTGCTGGCGTTTTGTAGCAACATCTCCAATTTCATAGAGAAAACACCAGGCCTCGGTGTGCCTTCCTGTGGCAAGGAAACTTTGCTTTCATTCCTTAGGTGGCACTTTGGCTCAGAACTGCCCTACCCCAAGGTTTCAGGGATGTGCAGCCCGATTAGTTGAGATCAGCACTTCTGACTCTTTCACGGATGAAACCAACAGGGCAAAGAGCCGTTCTAACCTGGGGACCATGCTGTCTTTCCCTGGTCTACACAGACACAGCACTCTGAGGAAGACGAGCTGCTGGCGTTTCGTAGCAACATCCCCTATTCTGAAGGGAAACATTTCATTGTAAGCGGGTTGCATCAGCCTTGCCACATGTTCTCAACTGGTTATAATGGAGGGCAGTCAGTAGGCCTCACCCTTCAAGCCCACTCCAATTTCATAGAGAAATCACCAGGCCTCGGTCTGCCTTCCTGTGGCAAGGAAACTTTGCTTTCATTCCTTAGGTGGCACTTTGGCTCAGAACTGCCCTACCCCAAGGATTCAGGGATGTGCTGCCCGATTAGTTGAGATCAGCCCTTCTGGCTCTTTCATGGATGAAACCAACTGGGCAAAGAGCCGTTCTAAGCGGGGGACCATGGTGTCTTTCCCTAGTCTACACAGAAACAGCACTCTGACGGAGACGAGCTGCTGGCGTTTGGTAGCAACATCTCCAATTTCATAGAGAAAACACCAGACCTCGGTGTGCCTTCCTGTGGAAAGGAAACTTTGCTTTCATTCCTTAGGTGGCACTTTGGCTCAGAACTGCCCTACCCCAAGGATTCAGGGATGTGCAGCCCGATTAGTTGAGATCAGCCCTTTTGGCTCTTTCATGCATGAAACCAGCTGGGCATAGAGCCGTTCTAAGCTGGGGACTATGGTGTCTTTCCCTAGTCTACACAAAAACTGCACTCTGAGGGAGACGAGCTGCTGGCGTTTGTTAGCAACATCTCCTAATCTGAAGAGAAACATTTCGTTATAAGCGGGTTGCCTCAGCCTTGCCACATGTTCTCAACTGGTTATAAAGGAGGGCAGTCACTAGGCCTCAGCTTTCAAGCACACTCCAATTTGATAGAGAAAACACCAGGCCTCGGTGTGCCTTCCTGTGGCAAGGAAACTTTGCTTTCATTCCTTAGGTGGCACTTTGGCTCAGAACTGCCCTACCCCAAGGTTTCAGGGATGTGCAGCCCGATTAGTTGAGATCAGCCCTTCTGACTCTTTCATGGATGAAACCAACTGGGCAAAGAGCCGTTCTAACCTGGGGACCATGCTGTCTTTCCCTGGTCTACACAGACACAGCACTCTGAGGAAGACGAGCTGCTGGCGTTTCGTAGCAACATCCCCTATTCTGAAGGGAAACATTTCATTGTAAGCGGGTTGCATCAGCCTTGCCACATGTTCTCAACTGGTTATAATGGAGGGCAGTCAGTAGGCCTCACCCTTCAAGCCCACTCCAATTTCATAGAGAAATCACCAGGCCTCGGTCTGCCTTCCTGTGGCAAGGAAACTTTGCTTTCATTCCTTAGGTGGCACTTTGGCTCAGAACTGCCCTACCCCAAGGATTCAGGGATGTGCTGCCCGATTAGTTGAGATCAGCCCTTCTTGCTCTTTCATGGATGAAACCGACTGGGCAAAGAGCCGTTCTAAGTGGGGGACCATGGTGTCTTTCCCTAGTCTACACAGAAACAGCACTCTGAGGGAGACGAGCTGCTGGCGTTTGGTAGCAACATCTCTTAATCTGAAGAGAAACATTTCGTTGTAAGCGGGTTGCCTCAGCCTTGCCACAGGTTCTCAACTGGTTATAAAGGAGGGCAGACACTAGGCCTCACCTTTCAAGCACACTCCAATTTCATAGAGAGAACACCAGGCCTCGGTGTGCCTTCCTTTGGCAAGGAAACTTTGCTTTCATTCCTTAGGTGGCACTTTGGCTCAGAACTGCCCTACCCCAAGGATTCAGGGATGTGCAGCCCGATTAGTTGAGATCAGCCCTTCTGACTCTTTCATGGATGAAACCAACTGGGCAAAGAGCCGTTCTAAGCTGGGGACCATGCTGTCTTTCCCTGGTCTACACAGAAACAGCACTCTGAGGGAGACGAGCTGCTGGCCTTTCATAGCAACATCCCCTATTCTGAAGGGAAACTTTTCGTTGTAAGCGGGTTGCATCAGCCTTGCCACATGTTCTCAACTGGTTATAATGGAGGGCAGTCAGTAGGCCTCACCCTTCAAGCCCACTCCAATTTCATAGAGGAAACACCAGGCCTCGGTCTGCCTTCCTGTGGCAAGGAAACTTTGCTTTCATTCCTTAGGTGGCACTTTGGCTCAGAACTGCCCTACCCCAAGGATTCAGGGATGTGCAGCCCGATTAGTTGAGATCAGCCCTTCTGGCGCTTTCATGGATGAAACCACCTGGGCAAAGAGCCGTTCTAAGCTGGGGACCATGCTGTCTTTCCCTAGTCTACACAGAAACAGCACTCTGAGGGAGACGAGCTGCTGGCGTTTGGTAGCAACATCTCCAATTTCATAGAGAAAACACCAGGCCTCGGTGTGCCTTCCTGTGGCAAGGAAACTTTGCTTTCATTCCTTAGGTGGCACTTTGGCTCAGAACTGCCCTACCCCAAGGATTCAGGGATGTGCAGCCCGATTAGTTGAGATCAGCCCTTTTGGCTCTTTCATGCATGAAACCAGCTGGGCATAGAGCCGTTCTAAGCTGGGGACTATGGTGTCTTACCCTAGTCTACACAGAAACTGCACTCTGAGGGAGACGAGCTGCTGGCGTTTGTTAGCAACATCTCCTAATCTGAAGAGAAACATTTCGTTGTAAGCGGGTTGCCTCAGCCTTGCCACATGTTCTCAACTGGTTATAAAGGAGGGCCGTCACTAGGCCTCACCTTTCAAGCACACTCCAATTTCATAGAGAAAACACCAGGCCTCGGTGTGCCTTCCTGTGGCAAGGAAACTTTGCTTTCATTCCTTAGGTGGCACTTTGGCTCAGAACTTCCCTACCCCAAGGATTCAGGGATGTGCAGCCCGATTAGTTGAGATCAGCCCTTCTGACTCTTTCATGGATGAAACCAACTGGGCAAAGAGCCGTTCTAAGCTGGGGACCATGCTGTCTTTCCCTGTTCTACACAGAAACAGCACTCTGAGGGAGACGAGCTGCTGGCCTTTCATAGCAACATCCCCTATTCTGAAGGGAAACTTTTCGTTGTAAGCGGGTTACATCAGCCTTGCCACATGTTCTCAACTGGTTATAATGGAGGGCAGTCAGTAGGCCTCACCCTTCAAGCCCACTCCAATTTCATAGAGGAAACACCAGGCCTCGGTCTGCCTTCCTGTGGCAAGGAAACTTTGCTTTCATTCCTTAGGTGGCACTTTGGCTCAGAAATGCCCTATCCCAAGGATTCAGGGATGTGCAGCCCGATTAGTTGAGATCAGCCCTTTTGGCTCTTTCATGCATGAAACCAGCTTGGCATAGAGCCGTTCTAAGCTGGGGACCATGCTGTCTTTCCCTGGTCTACACAGAAACAGCACTCTGAGGGAGACGAGCTGCTGGCGTTTGGTAGCAACATCTCCTAATCTGAAGAGAAACATTTCGTTGTAAGCGGGTTGCCTCAGCCTTGCCACATGTTCTCAACTGGTTATAATGGAGGGCAGTCAGTAGGCCTCACCCTTCAAGCCCACTCCAATTTCATAGAGAAAACACCAGGCATCGGTGTGCCTTCCTGTGGCAAGGAAACTTTGCTTTCATTCCTTAGGTGGCACTTTGGCTCAGAAATGCCCTATCCCAAGGATTCAGGGATGTGCAGCCCGATTAGTTGAGATCAGCCCTTTTGACTCTTTCATGCATGAAACCAGCTGGGCATAGAGCCGTTCTAAGCTGGGGACTATGGTGTCTTTCCCTAGTCTACACAGAAACTGCACTCTGAGGGAGACGAGTTGCTGGCGTTTGGTAGCAACATCTCCTAATCTGAAGAGAAACATTTCGTTATAAGCGGGTTGCCTCAGCCTTGCCACAGGTTCTCAACTGGTTATAAAGGAGGGCAGTCACTAGGCCTCACCTTTCAAGCACACTCCAATTTCATAGAGAAATCACCAGGCCTCGGTGTGCCTTCCTGTGGCAAGGAAACTTTGCTTTCATTCCTTAGGTGGCACTTTGGCTCAGAACTGCCCTACCCCAAGGATTCAGGGATGTGCAGCCCGATTAGTTGAGATCAGCCCTTCTGGCGCTTTCATGGATGAAACCACCTGGGCAAAGAGCCGTTCTAAGCTGGGGACCATGGTGTCTTTCCCTAGTCTACACAGAAACAGCACTCTGAGGGAGACGAGCTGCTGGCGTTTGGTAGCAACATCTCCAATTTCATAGAGAAAACACCAGGCCTCGGTGTGCCTTCCTGTGGCAAGGAAACTTTGCTTTCATTCCTTAGGTGGCACTTTGGCTCAGAACTGCCCTACCCCAAGGATTCAGGGATGTGCAGCCCGATTAGTTGAGATCAGCCCTTTTGGCTCTTTCATGCATGAAACCAGCTGGGCATAGAGCCGTTCTAAGCTGGGGACTATGGTGTCTTTCCCTAGTCTACACAGAAACTGCACTCTGAGGGAGACGAGCTGCTGGCGTTTGTTAGCAACATCTCCTAATCTGAAGAGAAACATTTCGTTGTAAGCGGGTTGCCTCAGCCTTGCCACATGTTCTCAACTGGTTATAAAGTAGGCCAGTCACTAGGCCTCAGCTTTCAAGCACACTCCAATTTGATAGAGAAAACACCAGGCCTCGGTGTGCCTTCCTGTGGCAAGGAAACTTTTCTTTCATTCCTTAGGTGGCACTTTGGCTCAGAACTGCCCCACCCCAAGGATTCAGGGATGTGCAGCCCGATTAGTTGAGATCAGCCCTTCTGGCTCTTTCATGGATGAAACTAACTGGGCAAAGAGCCGTTCTAAGCTGGGGACAATGCTGTCTTTCCCTGGTCTACACAGAAACAGGACTCTGAGGGAGACAAGCTGCTGGCGTTTCGTAGCAACACCCCCTATTCTGAAGGGAAACATTTCGATGTAAGCGGGTTGCATGAGCCTTGCCACATGTTCTCAACTGGTTATAATGGAGGGCAGTCAGTAGGCCTCACCCTTCAAGCCCACTCCAATTTCATAGAGAAAACACCAGGCCTCGGTGTGCCTTCCTGTGGCACGGAAACTTTGCTTTCATTCCTTAGGTGGCACTTTGGCTCAGAACTGCCCTACCCCAAGGATTCAGGGACGTGCAGCCCGATTAGTTGAGATCAGCCCTTTTGGCTCTTTCATGCATGAAACCAGCTGGGCATAGAGCCGTTCTAAGCTGGGGACTATGGTGTCTTACCCTAGTCTACACAGAAACTGCACTCTGAGGGAGACGAGCTGCTGGCGTTTGTTAGCAACATCTCCTAATCTGAAGAGAAACATTTCGTTGTAAGCGGGTTGCCTCAGCCTTGCCACATGTTCTCAACTGGTTATAAAGGAGGGCAGTCACTAGGCCTCAGCTTTCAAGCACACTCCAATTTGATAGAGAAAACACCAGGTCTCGGTGGGCCTTCCTGTGGCAAGGAAATTTTGCTTTCATTCCTTAGGTGGCACTTTGGCTCAGAACTGCCCCACCCCAAGGATTCAGGGATGTGCAGCCCGATTAGTTGAGATCAGCCCTTCTGGCTCTTTCATGGATGAAACCAACTGGGCAAAGTGCCGTTCTAAGCTGGGGACCATGGTGTCTTTCTCTAGTCTACACAGAAACAGCACTCTGAGGGAGACGATCTGCTGGCGTTTGGTAGCAACATCTCCTAATCTGAAGAGAAACATTTCGTTGTAAGCGGGTAGCCTCAGCTTTGCCACATGTTCTCAACTGGTTATAAAGGAGGGCCGTCACTAGGCCTCACCTTTCAAGCACACTCCAATTTCATAGAGAAAACACCAGGCCTCGGTGTGCCTTCCTGTGGCAAGGAAACTTTGCTTTCATTCCTTAGGTGGCACTTTGGCTCAGAACTTCCGTACCCCAAGGATTCAGGGATGTGCAGCCCGATTAGTTGAGATCAGCCCTTCTGACTCTTTCATGGATGAAACCAACTGGGCAAAGAGCCGTTCTAAGCTGGGGACCATGCTGTCTTTCCCTGTGCTACACAGAAACAGCACTCTGAGGGAGACGAGCTGCTGGCCTTTCATAGCAACATCCCCTATTCTGAAGGGAAACTTTTCGTTGTAAGCGGGTTACATCAGCCTTGCCACATGTTCTCAACTGGTTATAATGGAGGGCAGTCAGTAGGCCTCACCCTTCAAGCCCACTCCAATTTCATAGAGGAAACACCAGGCCTCGGTCTGCCTTCCTGTGGCAAGGAAACTTTGCTTTCATTCCTTAGGTGGCACTTTGGCTCAGAAATGCCCTATCCCAAGGATTCAGGGATGTGCAGCCCGATTAGTTGAGATCAGCCCTTTTGGCTCTTTCATGCATGAAACCAGCTTGGCATAGAGCCGTTCTAAGCTGGGGACCATGCTGTCTTTCCCTGTTCTACACAGAAACAGCACTCTGAGGTAGACGAGCTGCTGGCGTTTGGTAGCAACATCTCCTAATCTGAAGAGAAACATTTCGTTGTAAGCGGGTTGCCTCAGCCTTGCCACATGTTCTCAACTGGTTATAATGGAGGGCAGTCAGTAGGCCTCACCCTTCAAGCCCACTCCAATTTCATAGAGAAAACACCAGGCATCGGTGTGCCTTCCTGTGGCAAGGAAACTTTGCTTTCATTCCTTAGGTGGCACTTTGGCTCAGAAATGCCCTATCCCAAGGATTCAGGGATGTGCAGCCCGATTAGTTGAGATCAGCCCTTTTGACTCTTTCATGCATGAAACCAGCTGGGCATAGAGCCGTTCTAAGCTGGGGACTATGGTGTCTTTCCCTAGTCTACACAGAAACTGCACTCTGAGGGAGACGAGTTGCTGGCGTTTGGTAGCAACATCTCCTAATCTGAAGAGAAACATTTCGTTATAAGCGGGTTGCCTCAGCCTTGCCACAGGTTCTCAACTGGTTATAAAGGAGGGCAGTCACTAGGCCTCACCTTTCAAGCACACTCCAATTTCATAGAGAAAACACCAGGCCTCGGTGTGCCTTCCTGTGGCAAGGAAACTTTGCTTTCATTCCTTAGGTGGCACTTTGGCTCAGAACTGCCCTACCCCAAGGATTCAGGGATGTGCAGCCCGATTAGTTGAGATCAGCCCTTCTGGCGCTTTCATGGATGAAACCAGCTGGTCAAAGAGCCGTTCTAAGCTGGGGACCATGGTGTCTTTCCCTAGTCTACACAGAAACAGCACTCTGAGGGAGACGAGCTGCTGGCGTTTGGTAGCAACATCTCCAATTTCATAGAGAAAACACCAGGCCTCGGTGTGCCTTCCTGTGGCAAGGAAACTTTGCTTTCATTCCTTAGGTGGCACTTTGGCTCAGAACTGCCCTACCCCAAGGATTCAGGGATGTGCAGCCCGATTAGTTGAGATCAGCCCTTTTGGCTCTTTCATGCATGAAACCAGCTGGGCATAGAGCCGTTCTTAGCTGGGGACTATGGTGTGTTTCCCTAGTCTACACAGAAACTGCACTCTGAGGGAGACGAGCTGCTGGCGTTTGTTAGCAACATCTCCTAATCTGAAGAGAAACATTTCGTTGTAAGCGGGTTGCCTCAGCCTTGCCACATGTTCTCAACTGGTTATAAAGTAGGCCAGTCACTAGGCCTCATCTTTCAAGCACACTCCAATTTGATAGAGAAAACACCAGGCCTCGGTGTGCCTTCCTGTGGCAAGGAAACTATTCTTTCATTCCTTAGGTGGCACTTTGGCTCAGAACTGCCCCACCCCAAGGATTCAGGGATGTGCAGCCCGATTAGTTGAGATCAGCCCTTCTGGCTCTTTCATGGATGAAACTAACTGGGCAAAGAGCCGTTCTAAGCTGGGGACCATGCTGTCTTTCCCTGGTCTACACAGAAACAGGACTCTGAGGGAGACAAGCTGCTGGCGTTTCGTAGCAACACCCCCTATTCTGAAGGGAAACATTTCGATGTAAGCGGGTTGCATGAGCCTTGCCACATGTTCTCAACTGGTTATAATGGAGGGCAGTCAGTAGGCCTCACCCTTCAAGCCCACTCCAATTTCATAGAGAAAACACCAGGCCTCGGTGTGCCTTCCTGTGGCAAGGAAACTTTGCTTTCATTCCTTAGGTGGCACTTTGGCTCAGAACTGCCCTACCCCAAGGTTTCAGGGATGTGCAGCCCGATTAGTTGAGATCAGCCCTTCTGGCTCTTTCATGGATGAAACCAACTGGGCAAAGTGCCGTTCTAAGCTGGGGACCATGGTGTCTTTCCCTAGTCTACACAGAAACTGCACTCTGAGGGAGACGAGCTGCTGGCGTTTTGTAGCAACATCTCCAATTTCATAGAGAAAACACCAGGCCTCGGTGTGCCTTCCTGTGGCAAGGAAACTTTGCTTTCATTCCTTAGGTGGCACTTTGGCTCAGAACTGCCCTACCCCAAGGTTTCAGGGATGTGCAGCCCGATTAGTTGAGATCAGCCCTTCTGACTTTCATGGATGAAACCAACTGGGCAAAGAGCCGTTCTAACCTGGGGACCATGCTGTCTTTCCCTGGTCTACACAGACACAGCACTCTGAGGAAGACGAGCTGCTGGCGTTTCGTAGCAACATCCCCTATTCTGAAGGGAAACATTTCATTGTAAGCGGGTTGCATCAGCCTTGCCACATGTTCTCAACTGGTTATAATGGAGGGCAGTCAGTAGGCCTCACCCTTCAAGCCCACTCCAATTTCATAGAGAAATCACCAGGCCTCGGTCTGCCTTCCTGTGGCAAGGAAACTTTGCTTTCATTCCTTAGGTGGCACTTTGGCTCAGAACTGCCCTACCCCAAGGATTCAGGGATGTGCTGCCCGATTAGTTGAGATCAGCCCTTCTGGCTCTTTCATGGATGAAACCAACTGGGCAAAGAGCCGTTCTAAGCGGGGGACCATGGTGTCTTTCCCTAGTCTACACAGAAACAGCACTCTGACGGAGACGAGCTGCTGGCGTTTGGTAGCAACATCTCCAATTTCATAGAGAAAACACCAGACCTCGGTGTGCCTTCCTCTGGAAAGGAAACTTTGCTTTCATTCCTTAGGTGGCACTTTGGCTCAGAACTGCCCTACCCCAAGGATTCAGGGATGTGCAGCCCGATTAGTTGAGATCAGCCCTTTTGGCTCTTTCATGCATGAAACCAGCTGGGCATAGAGCCGTTCTAAGCTGGGGACTATGGTGTCTTTCCCTAGTCTACACAAAAACTGCACTCTGAGGGAGACGAGCTGCTGGCGTTTGTTAGCAACATCTCCTAATCTGAAGAGAAACATTTCGTTGTAAGCGGGTTGCCTCAGCCTTGCCACATGTTCTCAACTGGTTATAATGGAGGGCAGTCAGTAGGCCTCACCCTTCAAGCCCACTCCAATTTGATAGAGAAAACACCAGGCCTCGGTGTGCCTTCCTGTGGCAAGGAAACTTTGCTTTCATTCCTTAGGTGGCACTTTGGCTCAGAACTGCCCTACCCCAAGGATTCAGGGATGTGCTGCCCGATTAGTTGAGATCAGCCCTTCTTGCTCTTTCATGGATGAAACCGACTGGGCAAAGAGCCGTTCTAAGTGGGGGACCATGGTGTCTTTCCCTAGTCTACACAGAAACAGCACTCTGAGGGAGACGAGCTGCTGGCGTTTGGTAGCAACATCTCTTAATCTGAAGAGAAACATTTCGTTGTAAGCGGGTTGCCTCAGCCTTGCCACAGGTTCTCAACTGGTTATAAAGGAGGGCAGACACTAGGCCTCACCTTTCCAGCACACTCCAATTTCATAGAGAGAACACCAGGCCACGGTGTGCATTCCTTTGGCAAGGAAACTTTGCTTTCATTCCTTAGGTGGCACTTTGGCTCACAACTGCCCTACCCCAAGGATTCAGGGATGTGCAGCCCGATTAGTTGAGATCAACCCTTCTGGCTCTTTCATGGATGAAACCAACTGGGCAAAGAGCCGTTCTAAGCTGGGGACCATGCTGTCTTTCCCTGGTCTACACAGAAACAGCACTCCTAGGGAGACGAGCTGCTGGCGTTTCGTACCAACATCCCCTATTCTACAGGGAAACTTTTCGTTGTAAGCGGGTTGCATCAGCCTTGCCACATGTTCTCAACTGGTTATAATGGAGGGCATTCAATAGGCCTCACCCTTCAAGCCCACTTCAATTGCATAGAGAAAACACCAGGCCTCGGTGTGCCTTACTGTGGCAAGGAAACTGCTTTCATTCCTAAGGTGGCACTTTGGCTCAGAACTGCCCTATCCCAAGGTTTCAGGGATGTGCAGCCCGATTAGTTGAGATCAGCCCTTCTGGCTCTTTCATGGATGAAACAAACTGGGCAAAGTGCCGTTCTAAGCTGGGGACCATGGTGTCTTTCTCTAGTCTACACAGAAACAGCACTCTGAGGGAGACGAGCTGCTGGCGTTTGGTAGCAACATCTCCTAATCTGAAGAGAAACATTTCGTTGTAAGCGGGTAGCCTCAGCTTTGCCACATGTTCTCAACTGGTTATAAAGGAGGGTCGTCACTAGGCCTCACCTTTCAAGCACACTCCAATTTCATAGAGAAAACACCCGGCCTCGGTGTGCCTTCCTGTGGCAAGGAAACTTTGCTTTCATTCCTTAGGTGGCACTTTGGCTCAGAACTGCCCTACCCCAAGTATTCAGGGATGTACAGCCCGATTAGTTGAGATCAGCCATTCTGGCTCTTTCATGGATGAAACTAACTGGGCAAAGAGCCGTTCTAAGCTGGGGACCATGCTGTCTTTCCCTGGTCTACACAGAAACAGCACTCTCAGGAAGACGAGCTGCTGGCGTTTCGTAGCAACATCCCCTATTCTGAAGGGAAACATTTCTTTGTAAGCGGGTTGCATCAGCCTTGCCACATGTTCTCAACTGGTTATAATGTAGGGCAGTCAGTAGGCCTCACCCTTCAAGCCCACTCCAATTTCATAGAGAAAACACCAGGCATCGGTGTGCCTTCCTGTGGCAAGGAAACTTTGCTTTCATTCCTTAGGTGGCACTTTGGCTCAGAAATGCCCTATCCCAAGGATTCAGGGATGTGCAGCCCGATTAGTTGAGATCAGCCCTTTGCCTCTTTCATGCATGAAACCAGCTTGGCATACAGCCGTTCTAAGCTGGGGACCATGCTGTCTTTCCCTGGTCTACACAGAAACAGCACTCTGAGGGAGACGAGCTGCTGGCGTTTGGTAGCAACATCTCCTAATCTGAAGAGAAACATTTCGTTGTAAGCGGGTTGCCTCAGCCTTGCCACATGTTCTCAACTGGTTATAATGGAGGGCAGTCAGTAGGCCTCACCCTTCAAGCCCACTCCAATTTCATAGAGAAAACACCAGGCCTCGGTGTGCCTTCCTGTGGCACGGAAACTTTGCTTTCTTTCCTTAGGTGGCACTTTGGCAAAGAAATGACCTATCCCAAGGATTCAGGGATGTGCAGCCCGATTAGTTGGGATCAGCCCTTTTGGCTCTTTCATGCATGAAACCAGCTGGGCATAGAGCCGTTCTAACCTGGGGACTATGGTGTCTTTCCCTAGTCTACACAGAAACTGCACTCTGAGGGAGACGAGTTGCTGGCGTTTGGTAGCAACATCTCCTAATCTGAAGAGAAACATTTCGTTATAAGCGGGTTGCCTCAGCCTTGCCACAGGTTCTCAACTGGTTATAAAGGAGGGCAGTCACTAGGCCTCACCTTTCAAGCACACTCCAATTTCATAGAGAAAACACCAGGCCTCGGTGTGCCTTCCTGTGGCAAGGAAACTTTGCTTTCATTCCTTAGGTGGCACTTTGGCTCAGAACTGCCCTACCCCAAGGATTCAGGGATGTGCAGCCCGATTAGTTGAGATCAGCCCTTCTGGCGCTTTCATGGATGAAACCAACTGGGCAAAGAGCCGTTCTAAGCTGGGGACCATGGTGTCTTTCCCTAGTCTACACAGAACCAGCACTCTGAGGGAGACGAGCTGCTGGCGTTTGGTAGCAACATCTCCAATTTCATAGAGAAAACACCAGGCCTCGGTGTGCCTTCCTGTGGCAAGGAAACTTTGCTTTCATTCCTTAGGTGGCACTTTGGCTCAGAACTGCCCTACCCCAAGGATTCAGGGATGTGCAGCCCGATTAGTTGAGATCAGCCCTTTTGGCTCTTTCATGCATGAAACCAGCTGGGCATAGAGCCGTTCTAAGCTGGGGACTATGGTGTCTTTCCCTAGTCTACACAGAAACTGCACTCTGAGGGAGACGAGCTGCTGGCGTTTGTTAGCAACATCTCCTAATCTGAAGAGAAACATTTCGTTGTAAGCGGGTTGTCTCAGCCTTGCCACATGTTCTCAACTGGTTATAAAGTAGGGCAGTCACTAGGCCTCAGCTTTCAAGCACACTCCAATTTGATAGAGAAAACACCAGGCCTCGGTGTGCCTTCCTGTGGCAAGGAAACTTTTCTTTCATTCCTTAGGTGGCACTTTGGCTCAGAACTGCCCCACCCCAAGGATTCAGGGATGTGCAGCCCGATTAGTTGAGATCAGCCCTTCTGGCTCTTTCATGGATGAAACTAACTGGGCAAAGAGCCGTTCTAAGCTGGGGACCATGCTGTCTTTCCCTGGTCTACACAGAAACAGGACTCTGAGGGAGACAAGCTGCTGGCGTTTCGTAGCAACACACCCTATTCTGAAGGGAAACATTTCGATGTAAGCGGGTTGCATCAGCCTTGCCACATGTTCTCAACTGGTTATAATGGAGGGCAGTCAGTAGGCCTCACCCTTCAAGCCCACTCCAATTTCATAGAGAAAACACCAGGCCTCGGTGTGCCTTCCTGTGGCAAGGAAACTTTGCTTTCATTCCTTAGGTGGCACTTTGGCTCAGAACTGCCCTACCCCAAGGTTTCAGGGATGTGCAGCCCGATTAGTTGAGATCAGCCCTTCTGGCTCTTTCATGGATGAAACCAACTGGGCAAAGTGCCGTTCTAAGCTGGGGACCATGGTGTCTTTCCCTAGTCTACACAGAAACTGCACTCTGAGGGAGACGAGCTGCTGGCGTTTTGTAGCAACATCTCCAATTTCATAGAGAAAACACCAGGCCTCGGTGTGCCTTCCTGTGGCAAGGAAACTTTGCTTTCATTCCTTAGGTGGCACTTTGGCTCAGAACTGCCCTACCCCATGGTTTCAGGGATGTGCAGCCCGATTAGTTGAGATCAGCACTTCTGACTCTTTCATGGATGAAACCAACAGGGCAAAGAGCCGTTCTAACCTGGGGACCATGCTGTCTTTCCCTGGTCTACACAGACACAGCACTCTGAGGAAGACGAGCTGCTGGCGTTTCGTAGCAACATCCCCTATTCTGAAGGGAAACATTTCATTGTAAGCGGGTTGCATCAGCCTTGCCACATGTTCTCAACTGGTTATAATGGAGGGCAGTCAGTAGGCCTCACCCTTCAAGCCCACTCCAATTTCATAGAGAAATCACCAGGCCTCGGTCTGCCTTCCTGTGGCAAGGAAACTTTGCTTTCATTCCTTAGGTGGCACTTTGGCTCAGAACTGCCCTACCCCAAGGATTCAGGGATGTGCTGCCCGATTAGTTGAGATCAGCCCTTCTGGCTCTTTCATGGATGAAACCAACTGGGCAAAGAGCCGTTCTAAGCGGGGGACCATGGTGTCTTTCACTAGTCTACACAGAAACAGCACTCTGAGGGAGACGAGCTGCTGGCGTTTGGTAGCAACATCTCCAATTTCATAGAGAAAAAACCAGACCTCGGTGTGCCTTCCTGTGGAAAGGAAACTTTGCTTTCATTCCTTAGGTGGCACTTTGGCTCAGAACTGCCCTACCCCAAGGATTCAGGGATGTGCAGCCCGATTAGTTGAGATCAGCCCTTTTGGCTCTTTCATGCATGAAACAAGCTGGGCATAGAGCCGTTCTAAGCTGGGGACTATGGTGTCTTTCCCTAGTCTACACAAAAACTGCACTCTGAGGGAGACGAGCTGCTGGCGTTTGTTAGCAACATCTCCTAATCTGAAGAGAAACATTTCGTTGTAAGCGGGTTGCCTCAGCCTTGCCACAGGTTCTCAACTGGTTATAAAGGAGGGCAGACACTAGGCCTCACCTTTCAAGCACACTCCAATTTCATAGAGAGAACACCAGGCCTCGGTGTGCCTTCCTTTGGCAAGGAAATTTGCTTTCATTCCTTAGGTGGCACTTTGGCTCAGAACTGCCCTACCCCAAGGATTCAGGGATGTGCAGCCCAATTAGTTGAGATCAACCCTTCTGGCTCTTTCATGGATGAAACCAACTGGGCAAAGAGCCGTTCTAAGCTGGGGACCATGCTGTCTTTCCCTGGTCTACACAGAAACAGCACTCCTAGGGAGACGAGCTGCTGGCGTTTCGTACCAACATCCCCTATTAACAGGGAAACTTTTCGTTGTAAGCGGGTTGCATCAGCCTTGCCACATGTTCTCAACTGGTTATAATGGAGGGCAGTCAGTAGGCCTCACCCTTCAAGCCCACTCCAATTTCATAGAGAAAACACCAGGCCTCGGTGTGCCTTCCTGTGGCACGGAAACTTTGCTTTCATTCCTTAGGTGGCACTTTGGCTCAGAACTGCCCTACCCCAAGGATTCAGGGACGTGCAGCCCGATTAGTTGAGATCAGCCCTTTTGGCTCTTTCATGCATGAAACCAGCTGGGCATAGAGCCGTTCTAAGCTGGGGACTATGGTGTCTTACCCTAGTCTACACAGAAACTGCACTCTGAGGGAGACGAGCTGCTGGCGTTTGTTAGCAACATCTCCTAATCTGAAGAGAAACATTTCGTTGTAAGCGGGTTGCCTCAGCCTTGCCACATGTTCTCAACTGGTTATAAAGGAGGGCAGTCACTAGGCCTCAGCTTTCAAGCACACTCCAATTTGATAGAGAAAACACCAGGCCTCGGTGTGCCTTCCTGTGTCAAGGAAATTTTGCTTTCATTCCTTAGGTGGCACTTTGGCTCAGAACTGCCCCACCCCAAGGATTCAGGGATGTGCAGCCCGATTAGTTGAGATCAGCCCTTCTGGCTCTTTCATGGATGAAACCAACTGGGCAAAGTGCCGTTCTAAGCTGGGGACCATGGTGTCTTTCTCTAGTCTACACAGAAACAGCACTCTGAGGGAGACGATCTGCTGGCGTTTGGTAGCAACATCTCCTAATCTGAAGAGAAACATTTCGTTGTAAGCGGGTAGCCTCAGCTTTGCCACATGTTCTCAACTGGTTATAAAGGAGGGCCGTCACTAGGCCTCACCTTTCAAGCACACTCCAATTTCATAGAGAAAACACCAGGCCTCGGTGTGCCTTCCTGTGGCAAGGAAACTTTGCTTTCATTCCTTAGGTGGCACTTTGGCTCAGAACTTCCCTACCCCAAGGATTCAGGGATGTGCAGCCCGATTAGTTGAGATCAGCCCTTCTGACTCTTTCATGGATGAAACCAACTGGGCAAAGAGCCGTTCTAAGCTGGGGACCATGCTGTCTTTCCCTGTTCTACACAGAAACAGCACTCTGAGGGAGACGAGCTGCTGGCCTTTCATAGCAACATCCCCTATTCTGAAGGGAAACTTTTCGTTGTAAGCGGGTTACATCAGCCTTGCCACATGTTCTCAACTGGTTATAATGGAGGGCAGTCAGTAGGCCTCACCCTTCAAGCCCACTCCAATTTCATAGAGGAAACACCAGGCCTCGGTCTGCCTTCCTGTGAAAAGGAAACTTTGCTTTCATTCCTTAGGTGGCACTTTGGCTCAGAAATGCCCTATCCCAAGGATTCAGGGATGTGCAGCCCGATTAGTTGAGATCAGCCCTTTTGGCTCTTTCATGCATGAAACCAGCTTGGCATAGAGCCGTTCTAAGCTGGGGACAATGCTGTCTTTCCCTGGTCTACACAGAAACAGCACTCTGAGGGAGACGAGCTGCTGGCGTTTGGTAGCAACATCTCCTAATCTGAAGAGAAACATTTCGTTGTAAGCGGGTTGCCTCAGCCTTGCCACATGTTCTCAACTGGTTATAATGGAGGGCAGTCAGTAGGCCTCACCCTTCAAGCCCACTCCAATTTCATAGAGAAAACACCAGGCATCGGTGTGCCTTCCTGTGGCAAGGAAACTTTGCTTTCATTCCTTAGGTGGCACTTTGGCTCAGAAATGCCCTATCCCAAGGATTCAGGGATGCGCAGCCCGATTAGTTGAGATCAGCCCTTTTGACTCTTTCATGCATGAAACCAGCTGGGCATAGAGCCGTTCTAAGCTGGGGACTATGGTGTCTTTCCCTAGTCTACACAGAAACTGCACTCTGAGGGAGACGAGTTGCTGGCGTTTGGTAGCAACATCTCCTAATCTGAAGAGAAACATTTCGTTATAAGCGGGTTGCCTCAGCCTTGCCACATGTTCTCAACTGGTTATAAAGGAGGGCAGTCACTAGGCCTCACCTTTCAAGCACACTCCAATTTCATAGAGAAAACACCAGGCCTCGGTGTGCCTTCCTGTGGCAAGGAAACTTTGCTTTCATTCCTTAGGTGGCACTTTGGCTCAGAACTGCCCTACCCCAAGGATTCAGGGATGTGCAGCCCGATTAGTTGAGATCAGCCCTTCTGGCGCTTTCATGGATGAAACCACCTGGGCAAAGAGCCGTTCTAAGCTGGGGACCATGGTGTCTTTCCCTAGTCTACACAGAAACAGCACTCTGAGGGAGACGAGCTGCTGGCGTTTGGTAGCAACATCTCCAATTTCATAGAGAAAACACCAGGCCTCGGTGTGCCTTCCTGTGGCAAGGAAACTTTGCTTTCATTCCTTAGGTGGCACTTTGGCTCAGAACTGCCCTACCCCAAGGATTCAGGGATGTGCAGCCCGATTAGTTGAGATCAGCCCTTTTGGCTCTTTCATGCATGAAACCAGCTGGGCATAGAGCCGTTCTAAGCTGGGGACTATGGTGTCTTTCCCTAGTCTACACAGAAACTGCACTCTGAGGGAGACGAGCTGCTGGCGTTTGTTAGCAACATCTCCTAATTTGAAGAGAAACATTTCGTTGTAAGCGGGTTGCCTCAGCCTTGCCACATGTTCTCAACTGGTTATAAAGTAGGCCAGTCACTAGGCCTCAGCTTTCAAGCACACTCCAATTTGATAGAGAAAACACCAGGCCTCGGTGTGCCTTCCTGTGGCAAGGAAACTATTCTTTCATTCCTTAGGTGGCACTTTGGCTCAGAACTGCCCCACCCCCAGGATTCAGGGATGTGCAGCCCGATTAGTTGAGATCAGCCCTTCTGGCTCTTTCATGGATGAAACTAACTGGGCAAAGAGCCGTTCTAAGCTGGGGACCATGCTGTCTTTCCCTGGTCTACACAGAAACAGGACTCTGAGGGAGACAAGCTGCTGGCGTTTCGTAGCAACACCCCCTATTCTGAAGGGAAACATTTCGATGTAAGCGGGTTGCATGAGCCTTGCCACATGTTCTCAACTGGTTATAATGGAGGGCAGTCAGTAGGCCTCACCCTTCAAGCCCACTCCAATTTCATAGAGAAAACACCAGGCCTCGGTGTGCCTTCCTGTGGCAAGGAAACTTTGCTTTCATTCCTTAGGTGGCACTTTGGCTCAGAACTGCCCTACCCCAAGGTTTCAGGGATGTGCAGCCCGATTAGTTGAGATCAGCCCTTCTGGCTCTTTCATGGATGAAACCAACTGGGCAAAGTGCCGTTCTAAGCTGGGGACCATGGTGTCTTTCCCTAGTCTACACAGAAACTGCACTCTGAGGGAGACGAGCTGCTGGCGTTTTGTAGCAACATCTCCAATTTCATAGAGAAAACACCAGGCCTCGGTGTGCCTTCCTGTGGCAAGGAAACTTTGCTTTCATTCCTTAGGTGGCACTTTGGCTCAGAACTGCCCTACCCCAAGGTTTCAGGGATGTGCAGCCCGATTAGTTGAGATCAGCCCTTCTGACTTTCATGGATGAAACCAACTGGGCAAAGAGCCGTTCTAACCTGGGGACCATGCTGTCTTTCCCTGGTCTACACAGACACAGCACTCTGAGGAAGACGAGCTGCTGGCGTTTCGTAGCAACATCCCCTATTCTGAAGGGAAACATTTCATTGTAAGCGGGTTGCATCAGCCTTGCCACATGTTCTCAACTGGTTATAATGGAGGGCAGTCAGTAGGCCTCACCCTTCAAGCCCACTCCAATTTCATAGAGAAATCACCAGGCCTCGGTCTGCCTTCCTGTGGCAAGGAAACTTTGCTTTCATTCCTTAGGTGGCACTTTGGCTCAGAACTGCCCTACCCCAAGGATTCAGGGATGTGCTGCCCGAATAGTTGAGATCAGCCCTTCTGGCTCTTTCATGGATGAAACCAACTGGGCAAAGAGCCGTTCTAAGCGGGGGACCATGGTGTCTTTCCCTAGTCTACACAGAAACAGCACTCTGAGGGAGACGAGCTGCTGGCGTTTGGTAGCAACATCTCCAATTTCATAGAGAAAACACCAGACCTCGGTGTGCCTTCCTCTGGAAAGGAAACTTTGCTTTCATTCCTTAGGTGGCACTTTGGCTCAGAACTGCCCTACCCCAAGGATTCAGGGATGTGCAGCCCGATTAGTTGAGATCAGCCCTTTTGGCTCTTTCATGCATGAAACCAGCTGGGCATAGAGCCGTTCTAAGCTGGGGACTATGGTGTCTTTCCCTAGTCTACACAAAAACTGCACTCTGAGGGAGACGAGCTGCTGGCGTTTGTTAGCAACATCTCCTAATCTGAAGAGAAACATTTCGTTGTAAGCGGGTTGCCTCAGCCTTGCCACATGTTCTCAACTGGTTATAAAGGAGGGCAGTCACTAGGCCTCAGCTTTCAAGCACACTCCAATTTGATAGAGAAAACACCAGGCCTCGGTGTGCCTTCCTGTGGCAAGGAAACTTTGCTTTCATTCCTTAGGTGGCACTTTGGCTCAGAACTGCCCTACCCCAAGGTTTCAGGGATGTGCAGCCCGATTAGTTGAGATCAGCCCTTCTGACTCTTTCATGGATGAAACCAACTGGGCAAAGAGCCGTTCTAACCTGGGGACCATGCTGTCTTTCCCTGGTCTACACAGACACAGCACTCTGAGGAAGACGAGCTGCTGGCGTTTCGTAGCAACATCCCCTATTCTGAAGGGAAACATTTCATTGTAAGCGGGTTGCATCAGCCTTTCCACATGTTCTCAACTGGTTATAATGGAGGGCAGTCAGTAGGCCTCACCCTTCAAGCCCACTCCAATTTCATAGAGAAATCACCAGGCCTCGGTCTGCCTTCCTGTGGCAAGGAAACTTTGCTTTCATTCCTTAGGTGGCACTTTGGCTCAGAACTGCCCTACCCCAAGGATTCAGGGATGTGCTGCCCGATTAGTTGAGATCAGCCCTTCTTGCTCTTTCATGGATGAAACCGACTGGGCAAAGAGCCGTTCTAAGTGGGGGACCATGGTGTCTTTCCCTAGTCTACACAGAAACAGCACTCTGAGGGAGACGAGCTGCTGGCGTTTGGTAGCAACATCTCTTAATCTGAAGAGAAACATTTCGTTGTAAGCGGGTTGCCTCAGCCTTGCCACAGGTTCTCAACTGGTTATAAAGGAGGGCAGACACTAGGCCTCACCTTTCAAGCACACTCCAATTTCATAGAGAGAACACCAGGCCACGGTGTGCATTCCTTTGGCAAGGAAACTTTGCTTTCATTCCTTAGGTGGCACTTTGGCTCAGAACTGCCCTACCCCAAGGATTCAGGGATGTGCAGCCCGATTAGTTGAGATCAACCCTTCTGGCTCTTTCATGGATGAAACCAACTGGGCAAAGAGCCGTTCTAAGCTGGGGACCATGCTGTCTTTCCCTGGTCTACACAGAAACAGCACTCCTAGGGAGACGAGCTGCTGGCGTTTCGTACCAACATCCCCTATTCTACAGGGAAACTTTTCGTTGTAAGCGGGTTGCATCAGCCTTGCCACATGTTCTCAACTGGTTATAATGGAGGGCATTCAATAGGCCTCACCCTTCAAGCCCACTTCAATTGCATAGAGAAAACACCAGGCCTCGGTGTGCCTTACTGTGGCAAGGAAACTGCTTTCATTCCTAAGGTGGCACTTTGGCTCAGAACTGCCCTACCCCAAGGTTTCAGGGATGTGCAGCCCGATTAGTTGAGATCAGCCCTTCTGGCTCTTTCATGGATGAAACAAACTGGGCAAAGTGCCGTTCTAAGCTGGGGACCATGGTGTCTTTCTCTAGTCTACACAGAAACAGCACTCTGAGGGAGACGAGCTGCTGGCGTTTGGTAGCAACATCTCCTAATCTGAAGAGAAACATTTCGTTGTAAGCGGGTAGCCTCAGCTTTGCCACATGTTCTCAACTGGTTATAAAGGAGGGCCGTCACTAGGCCTCACCTTTCAAGCACACTCCAATTTCATAGAGAAAACACCCGGCCTCGGTGTGCCTTCCTGTGGCAAGGAAACTTTGCTTTCATTCCTTAGGTGGCACTTTGGCTCAGAACTGCCCTACCCCAAGTATTCAGGGATGTACAGCCCGATTAGTTGAGATCAGCCATTCTGGCTCTTTCATGGATGAAACTAACTGGGCAAAGAGCCGTTCTAAGCTGGGGACCATGCTGTCTTTCCCTGGTCTACACAGAAACAGCACTCTCAGGAAGACGAGCTGCTGGCGTTTCGTAGCAACATCCCCTATTCTGAAGGGAAACATTTCTTTGTAAGCGGGTTGCATCAGCCTTGCCACATGTTCTCAACTGGTTATAATGTAGGGCAGTCAGTAGGCCTCACCCTTCAAGCCCACTCCAATTTCATAGAGAAAACACCAGGCATCGGTGTGCCTTCCTGTGGCAAGGAAACTTTGCTTTCATTCCTTAGGTGGCACTTTGGCTCAGAAATGCCCTATCCCAAGGATTCAGGGATGTGCAGCCCGATTAGTTGAGATCAGCCCTTTGCCTCTTTCATGCATGAAACCAGCTTGGCATAGAGCCGTTCTAAGCTGGGGACCATGCTGTCTTTCCCTGGTCTACACAGAAACAGCACTCTGAGGGAGACGAGCTGCTGGCGTTTGGTAGCAACATCTCCTAATCTGAAGAGAAACATTTCGTTGTAAGCGGGTTGCCTCAGCCTTGCCACATGTTCTCAACTGGTTATAATGGAGGGCAGTCAGTAGGCCTCACCCTTCAAGCCCACTCCAATTTCATAGAGAAAACACCAGGCCTCGGTGTGCCTTCCTGTGGCACGGAAACTTTGCTTTCTTTCCTTAGGTGGCACTTTGGCAAAGAAATGACCTATCCCAAGGATTCAGGGATGTGCAGCCCGATTAGTTGGGATCAGCCCTTTTGGCTCTTTCATGCATGAAACCAGCTGGGCATAGAGCCGTTCTAAGCTGGGGACTATGGTGTCTTTCCCTAGTCTACACAGAAACTGCACTCTGAGGGAGACGAGTTGCTGGCGTTTGGTAGCAACATCTCCTAATCTGAAGAGACACATTTCGTTATAAGCGGGTTGCCTCAGCCTTGCCACAGGTTCTCAACTGGTTATAAAGGAGGGCAGTCACTAGGCCTCACCTTTCAAGCACACTCCAATTTCATAGAGAAAACACCACGCCTCGGTGTGCCTTCCTGTGGCAAGGAAACTTTGCTTTCATTCCTTAGGTGGCACTTTGGCTCAGAACTGCCCTACCCCAAGGATTCAGGGATGTGCAGCCCGATTAGTTGAGATCAGCCCTTTTGGCTCTTTCATGCATGAAACCAGCTGGGCATAGAGCCGTTCTAAGCTGGGGACTATGGTGTCTTTCCCTAGTCTACACAGAAACTGCACTCTGAGGGAGACGAGCTGCTGGCGTTTGTTAGCAACATCTCCTAATCTGAAGAGAAACATTTCGTTGTAAGCGGGTTGTCTCAGCCTTGCCACATGTTCTCAACTGGTTATAAAGTAGGGCAGTCACTAGGCCTCAGCTTTCAAGCACACTCCAATTTGATAGAGAAAACACCAGGCCTCGGTGTGCCTTCCTGTGGCATGGAAACTTTTCTTTCATTCCTTAGGTGGCACTTTGGCTCAGAACTGCCCCACCCCAAGGATTCAGGGATGTGCAGCCCGATTAGTTGAGATCAGCCCTTCTGGCTCTTTCATGGATGAAACTAACTGGGCAAAGAGCCGTTCTAAGCTGGGAACCATGCTGTCTTTCCCTGGTCTACACAGAAACAGGACTCTGAGGGAGACAAGCTGCTGGCGTTTCGTAGCAACACCCCCTATTCTGAAGGGAAACCTTTCGATGTAAGCGGGTTGCATCAGCCTTGCCACATGTTCTCAACTGGTTATAATGGAGGGCAGTCAGTAGGCCTCACCCTTCAAGCCCACTCCAATTTCATAGAGAAAACACCAGGCCTCGGTGTGCCTTCCTGTGGCAAGGAAACTTTGCTTTCATTCCTTAGGTGGCACTTTGGCTCAGAACTGCCCTACCCCAAGGTTTCAGGGATGTGCAGCCCGATTAGTTGAGATCAGCCCTTCTGGCTCTTTCATGGATGAAACCAACTGGGCAAAGTGCCGTTCTAAGCTGGGGACCATGGTGTCTTTCCCTAGTCTACACAGAAACTGCACTCTGAGGGAGACGAGCTGCTGGCGTTTTGTAGCAACATCTCCAATTTCATAGAGAAAACACCAGGCCTCGGTGTGCCTTCCTGTGGCAAGGAAACTTTGCTTTCATTCCTTAGGTGGCACTTTGGCTCAGAACTGCCCTACCCCAAGGTTTCAGGGATGTGCAGCCCGATTAGTTGAGATCAGCACTTCTGACTCTTTCATGGATGAAACCAACAGGGCAAAGAGCCGTTCTAACCTGGGGACCATGCTGTCTTTCCCTGGTCTACACAGACACAGCACTCTGAGGAAGACGAGCTGCTGGCGTTTCGTAGCAACATCCCCTATTCTGAAGGGAAACATTTCATTGTAAGCGGGTTGCATCAGCCTTGCCACATGTTCTCAACTGGTTATAATGGAGGGCAGTCAGTAGGCCTCACCCTTCAAGCCCACTCCAATTTCATAGAGAAATCACCAGGCCTCGGTCTGCCTTCCTGTGGCAAGGAAACTTTGCTTTCATTCCTTAGGTGGCACTTTGGCTCAGAACTGCCCTACCCCAAGGATTCAGGGATGTGCTGCCCGATTAGTTGAGATCAGCCCTTCTGGCTCTTTCATGGATGAAACCAACTGGGCAAAGAGCCGTTCTAAGCGGGGGACCATGGTGTCTTTCACTAGTCTACACAGAAACAGCACTCTGAGGGAGACGAGCTGCTGGCGTTTGGTAGCAACATCTCCAATTTCATAGAGAAAACACCAGGCCTCGGTGTGCCTTCCTGTGGCAAGGAAACTTTGCTTTCATTCCTTAGGTGGCACTTTGGCTCAGAACTGCCCTACCCCAAGGATTCAGGGATGTGCAGCCCGATTAGTTGAGATCAGCCCTTTTGGCTCTTTCATGCATGAAACCAGCTGGGCATAGAGCTGTTCTAAGCTGGGGACTATGGTGTCTTTCCCTAGTCTACACAAAAACTGCACTCTGAGGGAGACGAGCTGCTGGCGTTTGTTAGCAACATCTCCTAATCTGAAGAGAAACATTTCGTTGTAAGCGGGTTGCCTCAGCCTTTCCACATGTTCTCAACTGGTTATAAAGGAGGGCAGTCACTAGGCCTCAGCTTTCAAGCACACTCCAATTTGATAGAGAAAACACCAGGCCTCGGTGTGCCTTCCTGTGGCAAGGAAACTTTGCTTTCATTCCTTAGGTGGCACTTTGGCTCAGAACTGCCCTACCCCAAGGTTTCAGGGATGTGCAGCCCGATTAGTTGAGATCAGCCCTTCTGACTCTTTCATGGATGAAACCAACTGGGCAAAGAGCCGTTCTAACCTGGGGACCATGCTGTCTTTCCCTGGTCTACACAGACACAGCACTCTGAGGAAGACGAGCTGCTGGCGTTTCGTAGCAACATCCCCTATTCTGAAGGGAAACATTTCATTGTAAGCGGGTTGCATCAGCCTTGCCACATGTTCTCAACTGGTTATAATGGAGGGCAGTCAGTAGGCCTCACCCTTCAAGCCCACTCCAATTTCATAGAGAAATCACCAGGCCTCGGTCTGCCTTCCTGTGGCAAGGAAACTTTGCTTTCATTCCTTAGGTGGCACTTTGGCTCAGAACTGCCCTACCCCAAGAATTCAGGGATGTGCTGCCCGATTAGTTGAGATCAGCCCTTCTTGCTCTTTCATGGATGAAACCAACTGGGCAAAGAGCCATTCTAAGTGGGGGACCATGGTGTCTTTCCCTAGTCTACACAGAAACAGCACTCTGAGGGAGACGAGCTGCTGGCGTTTGGTAGCAACATCTCTTAATCTGAAGAGAAACATTTCGTTGTAAGCGGGTTGCCTCAGCCTTGCCACAGGTTCTCAACTGGTTATAAAGGAGGGCAGACACTAGGCCTCACCTTTCAAGCACACTCCAATTTCATACAGAGAACACCAGGCCTCGGTGTGCCTTCCTTTGGCAAGGAAACTTTGCTTTCATTCCTTAGGTGGCACTTTGGCTCAGAACTGCCCTACCCCAAGGATTCAGGGATGTGCAGCCCGATTAGTTGAGATCAACCCTTCTGGCTCTTTCATGGATGAAACCAACTGGGCAAAGAGCCGTTCTAAGCTGGGGAGCATGCTGTCTTTCCCTGGTCTACACAGAAACAGCACTCCTAGGGAGACGAGCTGCTGGCGTTTCGTACCAACATCCCCTATTCTACAGGGAAACTTTTCGTTGTAAGCGGGTTGCATCAGCCTTGCCACATGTTCTCAACTGGTTATAATGGAGGGCATTCAATAGGCCTCACCCTTCAAGCCCACTTCAATTGCATAGAGAAAACACCAGGCCTCGGTGTGCCTTACTGTGGCAAGGAAACTGCTTTCATTCCTAAGGTGGCACTTGGGCTCAGAACTGCCCTACCCCAAGGTTTCAGGGATGTGCAGCCCGATTAGTTGAGATCAGCCCTTCTGGCTCTTTCATGGATGAAACCAACTGGGCAAAGTGCCGTTCTAAGCTGGGGACCATGGTGTCTTTCTCTAGTCTACACAGAAACAGCACTCTGAGGGAGACGAGCTGCTGGCGTTTGGTAGCAACATCTCCTAATCTGAAGAGAAACATTTCGTTCTAAGCGGGTAGCCTCAGCTTTGCCACATGTTCTCAACTGGTTATAAAGGAGGGCCGTCACTAGGCCTCACCTTTCAAGCACACTCCAATTTCATAGAGAAAACACCCGGCCTCGGTGTGCCTTCCTGTGGCACGGAAACTTTGCTTTCTTTCCTTAGGTGGCACTTTGGCAAAGAAATGACCTATCCCAAGGATTCAGGGATGTGCAGCCCGATTAGTTGAGATCAGCCCTTTTGGCTCTTTCATGCATGAAACCAGCTGGGCATAGAGCCGTTCTAAGCTGGGGACTATGGTGTCTTTCCCTAGTCTACACAGAAACAACACTCTGAGGGAGACGAGTTGCTGGCGTTTGGTAGCAACATCTCCTAATCTGAAGAGAAACATTTCGTTGTAAGCGGGTTGCCTCAGCCTTGCCACAGGTTCTCAACTGGTTATAAAGGAGGGCAGTCACTAGGCCTCACCTTTCAAGCACACTCCAATTTCATAGAGAAAACACCAGGCCTCGGTGTGCCTTCCTGTGGCAAGGAAACTTTGCTTTCATTCCTTAGGTGGCACTTTGGCTCAGAACTGCCCTACCCCAAGGATTCAGGGATGTGCAGCCCGATTAGTTGAGATCAGCCCTTCTGGCTCTTTCATGGATGAAACCAACTGGGCAAAGAGCCGTTCTAAGCGGGGGACCATGGTGTCTTTCCCTAGTCTACACAGAAACAGCACTCTGAGGGAGACGAGCTGCTGGCGTTTGGTAGCAACATCTCCAATTTCATAGAGAAAACACCAGGCCTCGGTGTGCCTTCCTGTGGAAAGGAAACTTTGCTTTCATTCCTTAGGTGGCACTTTGGCTCAGAACTGCCCTACCCCAAGGATTCAGGGATGTGCACCCCGATTAGTTGAGATCAGCCCTTCTGACTCTTTCATGGATGAAACCAACTGGGCAAAGAGCCGTTCTAACCGGGGACCATGCTGTCTTTCCCTGGTCTACACAGACACAGCACTCTGAGGAAGACGAGCTGCTGGCGTTTCGTAGCAACATCCCCTATTCTGAAGGGAAACATTTCATTGTAAGCGGGTTGCATCAGCCTTGCCACATGTTCTCAACTGGTTATAATGGAGGGCAGTCAGTAGGCCTCACCCTTCAAGCCCACTCCAATTTCATAGAGAAATCACCAGGCCTCGGTCTGCCTTCCTGTGGCAAGGAAACTTTGCTTTCATTCCTTAGGTGGCACTTTGGCTCAGAACTGCCCTACCCCAAGGATTCAGGGATGAAACCAACTGGGCAAAGAGCCGTTCTAAGCGGGGGACCATGGTGTCTTTCCCTAGTCTACACAGAAACAGCACTCTGAGGGAGACGAGCTGCTGGCGTTTGGTAGCAACATCTCTTAATCTGAAGAGAAACATTTCGTTGTAAGCGGGTTGCCTCAGCCTTGCCACAGGTTCTCAACTGGTTATAAAGGAGGGCAGACACTAGGCCTCACCTTTCAAGCACACTCCAATTTCATACAGAGAACACCAGGCCTCGGTGTGCCTTCCTTTGGCAAGGAAACTTTGCTTTCATTCCTTAGGTGGCACTTTGGCTCAGAACTGCCCTACCCCAAGGATTCAGGGATGTGCAGCCCGATTAGTTGAGATCAGCCCTTCTGGCTCTTTCATGGATGAAACCAACTGGGCAAAGAGCCGTTCTAAGCTGGGGACCATGCTGTCTTTCCCTGGTCTACACAGAAACAGCACTCCTAGGGAGACGAGCTGCTGGCGTTTCGTACCAACATCCCCTATTAACAGGGAAACTTTTCGTTGTAAGCGGGTTGCATCAGCCTTGCCACATGTTCTCAACTGGTTATAATGGAGGGCATTCAATAGGCCTCACCCTTCAAGCCCACTTCAATTGCATAGAGAAAACACCAGGCCTCGGTGTGCCTTACTGTGGCAAGGAAACTGCTTTCATTCCTAAGGTGGCACTTGGGCTCAGAACTGCCCTACCCCAAGGTTTCAGGGATGTGCAGCCCGATTAGTTGAGATCAGCCCTTCTGGCTCTTTCATGGATGAAACCAACTGGGCAAAGTGCCGTTCTAAGCTGGGGACCATGGTGTCTTTCTCTAGTCTACACAGAAACAGCACTCTGAGGGAGACGAGCTGCTGGCGTTTGGTAGCAACATCTCCTAATCTGAAGAGAAACATTTCGTTGTAAGCGGGTAGCCTCAGCTTTGCCACATGTTCTCAACTGGTTATAAAGGAGGGCCGTCACTAGGCCTCACCTTTCAAGCACACTCCAATTTCATAGAGAAAACACCCGGCCTCGCAGTGCCTTCCTGTGGCAAGGAAACTTTGCTTTCATTCCTTAGGTGGCACTTTGGCTCAGAACTGCCCTACCCCAAGTATTCAGGGATGTGCAGCCCGATTAGTTGAGATCAGCCATTCTGGCTCTTTCATGGATGAAACTAACTGGGCAAAGAGCCGTTCTAAGCTGGGGACCATGCTGTCTTTCCCTGGTCTACACAGAAACAGCACTCTCAGGAAGACGAGCTGCTGGCGTTTCGTAGCAACATCCCCTATTCTGAAGGGAAACTTTTCTTTGTAAGCGGGTTGCATCAGCCTTGCCACATGTTCTCACCTGGTTATAATGTAGGGCAGTCAGTAGGCCTCACCCTTCAAGCCCACTCCAATTTCATAGAGAAAACACCAGGCATCGGTGTGCCTTCCTGTGGCAAGGAAACTTTGCTTTCATTCCTTAGGTGGCACTTTGGCTCAGAAATGCCCTATCCCAAGGATTCAGGGATGTGCAGCCCGATTAGTTGAGATCAGCCCTTTGCCTCTTTCATGCATGAAACCAGCTTGGCATAGAGCCGTTCTAAGCTGGGGACCATGCTGTCTTTCCCTGGTCTACACAGAAACAGCACTCTGAGGGAGACGAGCTGCTGGCGTTTGGTTGCAACATCTCCTAATCTGAAGAGAAACATTTCGTTGTAAGCGGGTTGCCTCAGCCTTGCCACATGTTCTCAACTGGTTATAATGGAGGGCAGTCAGTAGGCCTCACCCTTCAAGCCCACTCCAATTTCATAGAGAAAACACCAGGCCTCGGTGTGCCTTCCTGTGGCACGGAAACTTTGCTTTCTTTCCTTAGGTGGCACTTTGGCAAAGAAATGACCTATCCCAAGGATTCAGGGATGTGCAGCCCGATTAGTTGGGATCAGCCCTTTTGGCTCTTTCATGCATGAAACCAGCTGGGCATAGAGCCGTTCTAACCTGGGGACTATGGTGTCTTTCCCTAGTCTACACAGAAACTGCACTCTGAGGGAGACGAGTTGCTGGCGTTTGGTAGCAACATCTCCTAATCTGAAGAGAAACATTTCGTTATAAGCGGGTTGCCTCAGCCTTGCCACAGGTTCTCAACTGGTTATAAAGGAGGGCAGTCACTAGGCCTCACCTTTCAAGCACACTCCAATTTCATAGAGAAAACACCACGCCTCGGTGTGCCTTCCTGTGGCAAGGAAACTTTGCTTTCATTCCTTAGGTGGCACTTTGGCTCAGAACTGCCCTACCCCAAGGATTCAGGGATGTGCAGCCCGATTAGTTGAGATCAGCCCTTTTGGCTCTTTCATGCATGAAACCAGCTGGGCATAGAGCCGTTCTAAGCTGGGGACTATGGTGTCTTTCCCTAGTCTACACAGAAACTGCACTCTGAGGGAGACGAGCTGCTGGCGTTTGTTAGCAACATCTCCTAATCTGAAGAGAAACATTTCGTTGTAAGCGGGTTGTCTCAGCCTTGCCACATGTTCTCAACTGGTTATAAAGTAGGGCAGTCACTAGGCCTCAGCTTTCAAGCACACTCCAATTTGATAGAGAAAACACCAGGCCTCGGTGTGCCTTCCTGTGGCAAGGAAACTTTTCTTTCATTCCTTAGGTGGCACTTTGTCTCAGAATTGCCCCACCCCAAGGATTCAGGGATGTGCAGCCCGATTAGTTGAGATCAGCCCTTCTGGCTCTTTCATGGATGAAACCAACTGGGCAAAGAGCCGTTCTAAGCTGGGGACCATGCTGTCTTTCCCTGGTCTACACAGAAACAGCACTCCTAGGGAGACGAGCTGCTGGCGTTTCGTACCAACATCCCCTATTAACAGGGAAACTTTTCGTTGTAAGCGGGTTGCATCAGCCTTGCCACATGTTCTCAACTGGTTATAATGGAGGGCATTCAATAGGCCTCACCCTTCAAGCCCACTTCAATTGCATAGAGAAAACACCAGGCCTCGGTGTGCCTTACTGTGGCAAGGAAACTGCTTTCATTCCTAAGGTGGCACTTTGGCTCAGAACTGCCCTACCCCAAGGTTTCAGGGATGTGCAGCCCGATTAGTTGAGATCAGCCCTTCTGGCTCTTTCATGGATGAAACCAACTGGGCAAAGTGCCGTTCTAAGCTGGGGACCATGGTGTCTTTCTCTAGTCTACACAGAAACAGCACTCTGAGGGAGACGAGCTGCTGGCGTTTGGTAGCAACATCTCCTAATCTGAAGAGAAACATTTCGTTGTAAGCGGGTAGCCTCAGCTTTGCCACATGTTCTCAACTGGTTATAAAGGAGGGCCGTCACTAGGCCTCACCTTTCAAGCACACTCCAATTTCATAGAGAAAACACCCGGCCTCGCAGTGCCTTCCTGTGGCAAGGAAACTTTGCTTTCATTCCTTAGGTGGCACTTTGGCTCAGAACTGCCCTACCCCAAGTATTCAGGGATGTGCAGCCCGATTAGTTGAGATCAGCCATTCTGGCTCTTTCATGGATGAAACTAACTGGGCAAAGAGCCGTTCTAAGCTGGGGACCATGCTGTCTTTCCCTGGTCTACACAGAAACAGCACTCTCAGGAAGACGAGCTGCTGGCGTTTCGTAGCAACATCCCCTATTCTGAAGGGAAACTTTTCTTTGTAAGCGGGTTGCATCAGCCTTGCCACATGTTCTCACCTGGTTATAATGTAGGGCAGTCAGTAGGCCTCACCCTTCAAGCCCACTCCAATTTCATAGAGAAAACACCAGGCATCGGTGTGCCTTCCTGTGGCAAGGAAACTTTGCTTTCATTCCTTAGGTGGCACTTTGGCTCAGAAATGCCCTATCCCAAGGATTCAGGGATGTGCAGCCCGATTAGTTGAGATCAGCCCTTTGCCTCTTTCATGCATGAAACCAGCTTGGCATAGAGCCGTTCTAAGCTGGGGACCATGCTGTCTTTCCCTGGTCTACACAGAAACAGCACTCTGAGGGAGACGAGCTGCTGGCGTTTGGTTGCAACATCTCCTAATCTGAAGAGAAACATTTCGTTGTAAGCGGGTTGCCTCAGCCTTGCCACATATTCTCAACTGGTTATAATGGAGGGCAATCAGTAGGCCTCACCCTTCAAGCCCACTCCAATTTCATAGAGAAAACACCAGGCCTCGGTGTGCCTTCCTGTGGCACGGAAACTTTGCTTTCTTTCCTTAGGTGGCACTTTGGCAAAGAAATGACCTATCCCAAGGATTCAGGGATGTGCAGCCCGATTAGTTGGGATCAGCCCTTTTGGCTCTTTCATGCATGAAACCAGCTGGGCATAGAGCCGTTCTAACCTGGGGACTATGGTGTCTTTCCCTAGTCTACACAGAAACTGCACTCTGAGGGAGACGAGTTGCTGGCGTTTGGTAGCAACATCTCCTAATCTGAAGAGAAACATTTCGTTATAAGCGGGTTGCCTCAGCCTTGCCACAGGTTCTCAACTGGTTATAAAGGAGGGCAGTCACTAGGCCTCACCTTTCAAGCACACTCCAATTTCATAGAGAAAACACCACGCCTCGGTGTGCCTTCCTGTGGCAAGGAAACTTTGCTTTCATTCCTTAGGTGGCACTTTGGCTCAGAACTGCCCTACCCCAAGGATTCAGGGATGTGCAGCCCGATTAGTTGAGATCAGCCCTTTTGGCTCTTTCATGCATGAAACCAGCTGGGCATAGAGCCGTTCTAAGCTGGGGACTATGGTGTCTTTCCCTAGTCTACACAGAAACTGCACTCTGAGGGAGACGAGCTGCTGGCGTTTGTTAGCAACATCTCCTAATCTGAAGAGAAACATTTCGTTGTAAGCGGGTTGTCTCAGCCTTGCCACATGTTCTCAACTGGTTATAAAGTAGGGCAGTCACTAGGCCTCAGCTTTCAAGCACACTCCAATTTCATAGAGAAAACACCAGGCCTCGGTGTGCCTTCCTGTGGCAAGGAAACTTTTCTTTCATTCCTTAGGTGGCACTTTGTCTCAGAATTGCCCCACCCCAAGGATTCAGGGATGTGCAGCCCGATTAGTTGAGATCAGCCCTTCTGGCTCTTTCATGGATGAAACTAACTGGGCAAAGAGCCGTTCTAAGCTGGGGACCATGCTGTCTTTCCCTGGTCTACACAGAAACAGGACTCTGAGGGAGACAAGCTGCTGGCGTTTCGTAGCAACACCCCCTATTCTGAAGGGAAACATTTCGATGTAAGCGGGTTGCATCAGCCTTGCCACATGTTCTCAACTGGTTATAATGGAGGGCAGTCAGTAGGCCTCACCCTTCAAGCCCACTCCAATTTCATAGAGAAAACACCAGGCCTCGGTGTGCCTTCCTGTGGCAAGGAAACTTTGCTTTCATTCCTTAGGTGGCACTTTGGCTCAGAACTGCCCTACCCCAAGGTTTCAGGGATGTGCAGCCCGATTAGTTGAGATCAGCCCTTCTGGCTCTTTCATGGATGAAACCAACTGGGCAAAGTGCCGTTCTAAGCTGGGGACCATGGTGTCTTTCCCTAGTCTACACAGAAACTGCACTCTGAGGGAGACGAGCTGCTGGCGTTTTGTAGCAACATCTCCAATTTCATAGAGAAAACACCAGGCCTCGGTGTGCCTTCCTGTGGCAAGGAAACTTTGCTTTCATTCCTTAGGTGGCACTTTGGCTCAGAACTGCCCTACCCCAAGGTTTCAGGGATGTGCAGCCCGATTAGTTGAGATCAGCACTTCTGACTCTTTCATGGATGAAACCAACAGGGCAAAGAGCCGTTCTAACCTGGGGACCATGCTGTCTTTCCCTGGTCTACACAGACACAGCACTCTGAGGAAGACGAGCTGCTGGCGTTTCGTAGCAACATCCCCTATTCTGAAGGGAAACATTTCATTGTAAGCGGGTTGCATCAGCCTTGCCACATGTTCTCAACTGGTTATAATGGAGGGCAGTCAGTAGGCCTCACCCTTCAAGCCCACTCCAATTTCATAGAGAAATCACCAGGCCTCGGTCTGCCTTCCTGTGGCAAGGAAACTTTGCTTTCATTCCTTAGGTGGCACTTTGGCTCAGAACTGCCCTACCCCAAGGATTCAGGGATGTGCTGCCCGATTAGTTGAGATCAGCCCTTCTGGCTCTTTCATGGATGAAACCAACTGGGCAAAGAGCCGTTCTAAGCGGGGGACCATGGTGTCTTTCACTAGTCTACACAGAAACAGCACTCTGAGGGAGACGAGCTGCTGGCGTTTGGTAGCAACATCTCCAATTTCATAGAGAAAACACCAGGCCTCGGTGTGCCTTCCTGTGGCAAGGAAACTTTGCTTTCATTCCTTAGGTGGCACTTTGTCTCAGAACTGCCCTACCCCAAGGATTCAGGGATGTGCAGCCCGATTAGTTGAGATCAGCCCTTTTGGCTCTTTCATGCATGAAACCAGCTGGGCATAGAGCTGTTCTAAGCTGGGGACTATGGTGTCTTTCCCTAGTCTACACAAAAACTGCACTCTGAGGGAGACGAGCTGCTGGCGTTTGTTAGCAACATCTCCTAATCTGAAGAGAAACATTTCGTTGTAAGCGGGTTGCCTCAGCCTTTCCACATGTTCTCAACTGGTTATAAAGGAGGGCAGTCACTAAGCCTCAGCTTTCAAGCACACTCCAATTTGATAGAGAAAACACCAGGCCTCGGTGTGCCTTCCTGTGGCAAGGAAACTTTGCTTTCATTCCTTAGGTGGCACTTTGGCTCAGAACTGCCCTACCCCAAGGTTTCAGGGATGTGCAGCCCGATTAGTTGAGATCAGCCCTTCTGACTCTTTCATGGATGAAACCAACTGGGCAAAGAGCCGTTCTAACCTGGGGACCATGCTGTCTTTCCCTGGTCTACACAGACACAGCACTCTGAGGAAGACGAGCTGCTGGCGTTTCGTAGCAACATCCCCTATTCTGAAGGGAAACATTTCATTGTAAGCGGGTTGCATCAGCCTTGCCACATGTTCTCAACTGGTTATAATGGAGGGCAGTCAGTAGGCCTCACCCTTCAAGCCCACTCCAATTTCATAGAGAAATCACCAGGCCTCGGTCTGCCTTCCTGTGGCAAGGAAACTTTGCTTTCATTCCTTAGGTGGCACTTTGGCTCAGAACTGCCCTACCCCAAGAATTCAGGGATGTGCTGCCCGATTAGTTGAGATCAGCCCTTCTTGCTCTTTCATGGATGAAACCAACTGGGCAAAGAGCCGTTCTAAGTGGGGGACCATGGTGTCTTTCCCTAGTCTACACAGAAACAGCACTCTGAGGGAGACGAGCTGCTGGCGTTTGGTAGCAACATCTCTTAATCTGAAGAGAAACATTTCGTTGTAAGCGGGTTGCCTCAGCCTTGCCACAGGTTCTCAACTGGTTATAAAGGAGGGCAGACACTAGGCCTCACCTTTCAAGCACACTCCAATTTCATACAGAGAACACCAGGCCTCGGTGTGCCTTCCTTTGGCAAGGAAACTTTGCTTTCATTCCTTAGGTGGCACTTTGGCTCAGAACTGCCCTACCCCAAGGATTCAGGGATGTGCAGCCCGATTAGTTGAGATCAACCCTTCTGGCTCTTTCATGGATGAAACCAACTGGGCAAAGAGCCGTTCTAAGCTGGGGAGCATGCTGTCTTTCCCTGGTCTACACAGAAACAGCACTCCTAGGGAGACGAGCTGCTGGCGTTTCGTACCAACATCCCCTATTCTACAGGGAAACTTTTCGTTGTAAGCGGGTTGCATCAGCCTTGCCACATGTTCTCAACTGGTTATAATGGAGGGCATTCAATAGGCCTCACCCTTCAAGCCCACTTCAATTGCATAGAGAAAACACCAGGCCTCGGTGTGCCTTACTGTGGCAAGGAAACTGCTTTCATTCCTAAGGTGGCACTTGGGCTCAGAACTGCCCTACCCCAAGGTTTCAGGGATGTGCAGCCCGATTAGTTGAGATCAGCCCTTCTGGCTCTTTCATGGATGAAACCAACTGGGCAAAGTGCCGTTCTAAGCTGGGGACCATGGTGTCTTTCTCTAGTCTACACAGAAACAGCACTCTGAGGGAGACGAGCTGCTGGCGTTTGGTAGCAACATCTCCTAATCTGAAGAGAAACATTTCGTTCTAAGCGGGTAGCCTCAGCTTTGCCACATGTTCTCAACTGGTTATAAAGGAGGGCCGTCACTAGGCCTCACCTTTCAAGCACACTCCAATTTCATAGAGAAAACACCCGGCCTCGGTGTGCCTTCCTGTGGCACGGAAACTTTGCTTTCTTTCCTTAGGTGGCACTTTGGCAAAGAAATGACCTATCCCAAGGATTCAGGGATGTGCAGCCCGATTAGTTGAGATCAGCCCTTTTGGCTCTTTCATGCATGAAACCAGCTGGGCATAGAGCCGTTCTAAGCTGGGGACTATGGTGTCTTTCCCTAGTCTACACAGAAACAACACTCTGAGGGAGACGAGTTGCTGGCGTTTGGTAGCAACATCTCCTAATCTGAAGAGAAACATTTCGTTGTAAGCGGGTTGCCTCAGCCATGCCACAGGTTCTCAACTGGTTATAAAGGAGGGCAGTCACTAGGCCTCACCTTTCAAGCACACTCCAATTTCATAGAGAAAACACCAGGCCTCGGTGTGCCTTCCTGTGGCAAGGAAACTTTGCTTTCATTCCTTAGGTGGCACTTTGGCTCAGAACTGCCCTACCCCAAGGATTCAGGGATGTGCAGCCCGATTAGTTGAGATCAGCCCTTCTGGCTCTTTCATGGATGAAACCAACTGGGCAAAGAGCCGTTCTAAGCGGGGGACCATGGTGTCTTTCCCTAGTCTACACAGAAACAGCACTCTGAGGGAGACGAGCTGCTGGCGTTTGGTAGCAACATCTCCAATTTCATAGAGAAAACACCAGGCCTCGGTGTGCCTTCCTGTGGAAAGGAAACTTTGCTTTCATTCCTTAGGTGGCACTTTGGCTCAGAACTGCCCTACCCCAAGGATTCAGGGATGTGCACCCCGATTAGTTGAGATCAGCCCTTCTGACTCTTTCATGGATGAAACCAACTGGGCAAAGAGCCGTTCTAACCGGGGACCATGCTGTCTTTCCCTGGTCTACACAGACACAGCACTCTGAGGAAGACGAGCTGCTGGCGTTTCGTAGCAACATCCCCTATTCTGAAGGGAAACATTTCATTGTAAGCGGGTTGCATCAGCCTTGCCACATGTTCTCAACTGGTTATAATGGAGGGCAGTCAGTAGGCCTCACCCTTCAAGCCCACTCCAATTTCATAGAGAAATCACCAGGCCTCGGTCTGCCTTCCTGTGGCAAGGAAACTTTGCTTTCATTCCTTAGGTGGTACTTTGGCTCAGAACTGCCCTACCCCAAGGATTCAGGGATGAAACCAACTGGGCAAAGAGCCGTTCTAAGCGGGGGACCATGGTGTCTTTCCCTAGTCTACACAGAAACAGCACTCTGAGGGAGACGAGCTGCTGGCGTTTGGTAGCAACATCTCTTAATCTGAAGAGAAACATTTCGTTGTAAGCGGGTTGCCTCAGCCTTGCCACAGGTTCTCAACTGGTTATAAAGGAGGGCAGACACTAGGCCTCACCTTTCAAGCACACTCCAATTTCATACAGAGAACACCAGGCCTCGGTGTGCCTTCCTTTGGCAAGGAAACTTTGCTTTCATTCCTTAGGTGGCACTTTGGCTCAGAACTGCCCTACCCCAAGGATTCAGGGATGTGCAGCCCGATTAGTTGAGATCAACCCTTCTGGCTCTTTCATGGATGAAACCAACTGGGCAAAGAGCCGTTCTAAGCTGGGGACCATGCTGTCTTTCCCTGGTCTACACAGAAACAGCACTCCTAGGGAGACGAGCTGCTGGCGTTTCGTACCAACATCCCCTATTAACAGGGAAACTTTTCGTTGTAAGCGGGTTGCATCAGCCTTGCCACATGTTCTCAACTGGTTATAATGGAGGGCATTCAATAGGCCTCACCCTTCAAGCCCACTTCAATTGCATAGAGAAAACACCAGGCCTCGGTGTGCCTTACTGTGGCAAGGAAACTGCTTTCATTCCTAAGGTGGCACTTTGGCTCAGAACTGCCCTACCCCAAGGTTTCAGGGATGTGCAGCCCGATTAGTTGAGATCAGCCCTTCTGGCTCTTTCATGGATGAAACCAACTGGGCAAAGTGCCGTTCTAAGCTGGGGACCATGGTGTCTTTCTCTAGTCTACACAGAAACAGCACTCTGAGGGAGACGAGCTGCTGGCGTTTGGTAGCAACATCTCCTAATCTGAAGAGAAACATTTCGTTGTAAGCGGGTAGCCTCAGCTTTGCCACATGTTCTCAACTGGTTATAAAGGAGGGCCGTCACTAGGCCTCACCTTTCAAGCACACTCCAATTTCATAGAGAAAACACCCGGCCTCGCAGTGCCTTCCTGTGGCAAGGAAACTTTGCTTTCATTCCTTAGGTGGCACTTTGGCTCAGAACTGCCCTACCCCAAGTATTCAGGGATGTGCAGCCCGATTAGTTGAGATTAGCCATTCTGGCTCTTTCATGGATGAAACTAACTGGGCAAAGAGCCGTTCTAAGCTGGGGACCATGCTGTCTTTCCCTGGTCTACACAGAAACAGCACTCTCAGGAAGACGAGCTGCTGGCGTTTCGTAGCAACATCCCCTATTCTGAAGGGAAACTTTTCTTTGTAAGCGGGTTGCATCAGCCTTGCCACATGTTCTCACCTGGTTATAATGTAGGGCAGTCAGTAGGCCTCACCCTTCAAGCCCACTCCAATTTCATAGAGAAAACACCAGGCATCGGTGTGCCTTCCTGTGGCAAGGAAACTTTGCTTTCATTCCTTAGGTGGCACTTTGGCTCAGAAATGCCCTATCCCAAGGATTCAGGGATGTGCAGCCCGATTAGTTGAGATCAGCCCTTTGCCTCTTTCATGCATGAAACCAGCTTGGCATAGAGCCGTTCTAAGCTGGGGACCATGCTGTCTTTCCCTGGTCTACACAGAAACAGCACTCTGAGGGAGACGAGCTGCTGGCGTTTGGTAGCAACATCTCCTAATCTGAAGAGAAACATTTCGTTGTAAGCGGGTTGCCTCAGCCTTGCCACATGTTCTCAACTGGTTATAATGGAGGGCAGTCAGTAGGCCTCACCCTTCAAGCCCACTCCAATTTCATAGAGAAAACACCAGGCCTCGGTGTGCCTTCCTGTGGCACGGAAACTTTGCTTTCTTTCCTTAGGTGGCACTTTGGCAAAGAAATGACCTATCCCAAGGATTCAGGGATGTGCAGCCCGATTAGTTGGGATCAGCCCTTTTGGCTCTTTCATGCATGAAACCAGCTTGGCATAGAGCCGTTCTAACCTGGGGACTATGGTGTCTTTCCCTAGTCTACACAGAAACTGCACTCTGAGGGAGACGAGTTGCTGGCGTTTGGTAGCAACATCTCCTAATCTGAAGAGAAACATTTCGTTATAAGCGGGTTGCCTCAGCCTTGCCACAGGTTCTCAACTGGTTATAAAGGAGGGCAGTCACTAGGCCTCACCTTTCAAGCACACTCCAATTTCATAGAGAAAACACCAGGCCTCGGTGTGCCTTCCTGTGGCAAGGAAACTTTGCTTTCATTCCTTAGGTGGCACTTTGGCTCAGAACTGCCCTACCCCAAGGATTCAGGGATGTGCAGCCCGATTAGTTGAGATCAGCCCTTTTGGCTCTTTCATGCATGAAACCAGCTGGGCATAGAGCCGTTCTAAGCTGGGGACTATGGTGTCTTTCCCTAGTCTACACAGAAACTGCACTCTGAGGGAGACGAGCTGCTGGCGTTTTGTAGCAACATCTCCAATTTCATAGAGAAAACACCAGGCCTCGGTGTGCCTTCCTGTGGCAAGGAAACTTTGCTTTCATTCCTTAGGTGGCACTTTGGCTCAGAACTGCCCTACCCCAAGGTTTCAGGGATGTGCAGCCCGATTAGTTGAGATCAGCACTTCTGACTCTTTCATGGATGAAACCAACAGGGCAAAGAGCCGTTCTAACCTGGGGACCATGCTGTCTTTCCCTGGTCTACACAGACACAGCACTCTGAGGAAGACGAGCTGCTGGCGTTTCGTAGCAACATCCCCTATTCTGAAGGGAAACATTTCATTGTAAGCGGGTTGCATCAGCCTTGCCACATGTTCTCAACTGGTTATAATGGAGGGCAGTCAGTAGGCCTCACCCTTCAAGCCCACTCCAATTTCATAGAGAAATCACCAGGCCTCGGTCTGCCTTCCTGTGGCAAGGAAACTTTGCTTTCATTCCTTAGGTGGCACTTTGGCTCAGAACTGCCCTACCCCAAGGATTCAGGGATGTGCTGCCCGATTAGTTGAGATCAGCCCTTCTGGCTCTTTCATGGATGAAACCAACTGGGCAAAGAGCCGTTCTAAGCGGGGGACCATGGTGTCTTTCACTAGTCTACACAGAAACAGCACTCTGAGGGAGACGAGCTGCTGGCGTTTGGTAGCAACATCTCCAATTTCATAGAGAAAACACCAGGCCTCGGTGTGCCTTCCTGTGGCAAGGAAACTTTGCTTTCATTCCTTAGGTGGCACTTTGGCTCAGAACTGCCCTACCCCAAGGATTCAGGGATGTGCAGCCCGATTAGTTGAGATCAGCCCTTTTGGCTCTTTCATGCATGAAACCAGCTGGGCATAGAGCCGTTCCAAGCTGGGGACTATGGTGTCTTTCCCTAGTCTACACAAAAACTGCACTCTGAGGGAGACGAGCTGCTGGCGTTTGTTAGCAACATCTCCTAATCTGAAGAGAAACATTTCGTTGTAAGCGGGTTGCCTCAGCCTTGCCACATGTTCTCAACTGGTTATAAAGGAGGGCAGTCACTAGGCCTCAGCTTTCAAGCACACTCCAATTTGATAGAGAAAACACCAGGCCTCGGTGTGCCTTCCTGTGGCAAGGAAACTTTGCTTTCATTCCTTAGGTGGCACTTTGGCTCAGAACTGCCCTACCCCAAGGTTTCAGGGATGTGCAGCCCGATTAGTTGAGATCAGCCCTTCTGACTCTTTCATGGATGAAACCAACTGGGCAAAGAGCCGTTCTAACCTGGGGACCATGCTGTCTTTCCCTGGTCTACACAGACACAGCACTCTGAGGAAGACGAGCTGCTGGCGTTTCGTAGCAACATCCCCTATTCTGAAGGGAAACATTTCATTGTAAGCGGGTTGCATCAGCCTTGCCACATGTTCTCAACTGGTTATAATGGAGGGCAGTCAGTAGGCCTCACCCTTCAAGCCCACTCCAATTTCATAGAGAAATCACCAGGCCTCGGTCTGCCTTCCTGTGGCAAGGAAACTTTGCTTTCATTCCTTAGGTGGCACTTTGGCTCAGAACTGCCCTACCCCAAGAATTCAGGGATGTGCTGCCCGATTAGTTGAGATCAGCCCTTCTTGCTCTTTCATGGATGAAACCAACTGGGCAAAGAGCCGTTCTAAGTGGGGGACCATGGTGTCTTTCCCTAGTCTACACAGAAACAGCACTCTGAGGGAGACGAGCTGCTGGCGTTTGGTAGCAACATCTCTTAATCTGAAGAGAAACATTTCGTTGTAAGCGGGTTGCCTCAGCCTTGCCACAGGTTCTCAACTGGTTATAAAGGAGGGCAGACACTAGGCCTCACCTTTCAAGCACACTCCAATTTCATACAGAGAACACCAGGCCTCGGTGTGCCTTCCTTTGGCAAGGAAACTTTGCTTTCATTCCTTAGGTGGCACTTTGGCTCAGAACTGCCCTACCCCAAGGATTCAGGGATGTGCAGCCCGATTAGTTGAGATCAACCCTTCTGGCTCTTTCATGGATGAAACCAACTGGGCAAAGAGCCGTTCTAAGCTGGGGAGCATGCTGTCTTTCCCTGGTCTACACAGAAACAGCACTCCTAGGGAGACGAGCTGCTGGCGTTTCGTACCAACATCCCCTATTCTACAGGGAAACTTTTCGTTGTAAGCGGGTTGCATCAGCCTTGCCACATGTTCTCAACTGGTTATAATGGAGGGCATTCAATAGGCCTCACCCTTCAAGCCCACTTCAATTGCATAGAGAAAACACCAGGCCTCGGTGTGCCTTACTGTGGCAAGGAAACTGCTTTCATTCCTAAGGTGGCACTTGGGCTCAGAACTGCCCTACCCCAAGGTTTCAGGGATGTGCAGCCCGATTAGTTGAGATCAGCCCTTCTGGCTCTTTCATGGATGAAACCAACTGGGCAAAGTGCCGTTCTAAGCTGGGGACCATGGTGTCTTTCTCTAGTCTACACAGAAACAGCACTCTGAGGGAGACGAGCTGCTGGCGTTTGGTAGCAACATCTCCTAATCTGAAGAGAAACATTTCGTTCTAAGCGGGTAGCCTCAGCTTTGCCACATGTTCTCAACTGGTTATAAAGGAGGGCCGTCACTAGGCCTCACCTTTCAAGCACACTCCAATTTCATAGAGAAAACACCCGGCCTCGGTGTGCCTTCCTGTGGCACGGAAACTTTGCTTTCTTTCCTTAGGTGGCACTTTGGCAAAGAAATGACCTATCCCAAGGATTCAGGGATGTGCAGCCCGATTAGTTGAGATCAGCCCTTTTGGCTCTTTCATGCATGAAACCAGCTGGGCATAGAGCCGTTCTAAGCTGGGGACTATGGTGTCTTTCCCTAGTCTACACAGAAACAACACTCTGAGGGAGACGAGTTGCTGGCGTTTGGTAGCAACATCTCCTAATCTGAAGAGAAACATTTCGTTGTAAGCGGGTTGCCTCAGCCATGCCACAGGTTCTCAACTGGTTATAAAGGAGGGCAGTCACTAGGCCTCAGCTTTCAAGCACACTCCAATTTGATAGAGAAAACACCAGGCCTCGGTGTGCCTTCCTGTGGCAAGGAAACTTTGCTTTCATTCCTTAGGTGGCACTTTGGCTCAGAACTGCCCTACCCCAAGGTTTCAGGGATGTGCAGCCCGATTAGTTGAGATCAGCCCTTCTGACTCTTTCATGGATGAAACCAACTGGGCAAAGAGCCGTTCTAACCTGGGGACCATGCTGTCTTTCCCTGGTCTACACAGACACAGCACTCTGAGGAAGACGAGCTGCTGGCGTTTCGTAGCAACATCCCCTATTCTGAAGGGAAACATTTCATTGTAAGCGGGTTGCATCAGCCTTGCCACATGTTCTCAACTGGTTATAATGGAGGGCAGTCAGTAGGCCTCACCCTTCAAGCCCACTCCAATTTCATAGAGAAATCACCAGGCCTCGGTCTGCCTTCCTGTGGCAAGGAAACTTTGCTTTCATTCCTTAGGTGGTACTTTGGCTCAGAACTGCCCTACCCCAAGGATTCAGGGATGAAACCAACTGGGCAAAGAGCCGTTCTAAGCGGGGGACCATGGTGTCTTTCCCTAGTCTACACAGAAACAGCACTCTGAGGGAGACGAGCTGCTGGCGTTTGGTAGCAACATCTCTTAATCTGAAGAGAAACATTTCGTTGTAAGCGGGTTGCCTCAGCCTTGCCACAGGTTCTCAACTGGTTATAAAGGAGGGCAGACACTAGGCCTCACCTTTCAAGCACACTCCAATTTCATACAGAGAACACCAGGCCTCGGTGTGCCTTCCTTTGGCAAGGAAACTTTGCTTTCATTCCTTAGGTGGCACTTTGGCTCAGAACTGCCCTACCCCAAGGATTCAGGGATGTGCAGCCCGATTAGTTGAGATCAACCCTTCTGGCTCTTTCATGGATGAAACCAACTGGGCAAAGAGCCGTTCTAAGCTGGGGACCATGCTGTCTTTCCCTGGTCTACACAGAAACAGCACTCCTAGGGAGACGAGCTGCTGGCGTTTCGTACCAATATCCCCTATTAACAGGGAAACTTTTCGTTGTAAGCGGGTTGCATCAGCCTTGCCACATGTTCTCAACTGGTTATAATGGAGGGCATTCAATAGGCCTCACCCTTCAAGCCCACTTCAATTGCATAGAGAAAACACCAGGCCTCGGTGTGCCTTACTGTGGCAAGGAAACTGCTTTCATTCCTAAGGTGGCACTTTGGCTCAGAACTGCCCTACCCCAAGGTTTCAGGGATGTGCAGCCCGATTAGTTGAGATCAGCCCTTCTGGCTCTTTCATGGATGAAACCAACTGGGCAAAGTGCCGTTCTAAGCTGGGGACCATGGTGTCTTTCTCTAGTCTACACAGAAACAGCACTCTGAGGGAGACGAGCTGCTGGCGTTTGGTAGCAACATCTCCTAATCTGAAGAGAAACATTTCGTTGTAAGCGGGTAGCCTCAGCTTTGCCACATGTTCTCAACTGGTTATAAAGGAGGGCCGTCACTAGGCCTCACCTTTCAAGCACACTCCAATTTCATAGAGAAAACACCCGGCCTCGCAGTGCCTTCCTGTGGCAAGGAAACTTTGCTTTCATTCCTTAGGTGGCACTTTGGCTCAGAACTGCCCTACCCCAAGTATTCAGGGATGTGCAGCCCGATTAGTTGAGATTAGCCATTCTGGCTCTTTCATGGATGAAACTAACTGGGCAAAGAGCCGTTCTAAGCTGGGGACCATGCTGTCTTTCCCTGGTCTACACAGAAACAGCACTCTCAGGAAGACGAGCTGCTGGCGTTTCGTAGCAACATCCCCTATTCTGAAGGGAAACTTTTCTTTGTAAGCGGGTTGCATCAGCCTTGCCACATGTTCTCACCTGGTTATAATGTAGGGCAGTCAGTAGGCCTCACCCTTCAAGCCCACTCCAATTTCATAGAGAAAACACCAGGCATCGGTGTGCCTTCCTGTGGCAAGGAAACTTTGCTTTCATTCCTTAGGTGGCACTTTGGCTCAGAAATGCCCTATCCCAAGGATTCAGGGATGTGCAGCCCGATTAGTTGAGATCAGCCCTTTGCCTCTTTCATGCATGAAACCAGCTTGGCATAGAGCCGTTCTAAGCTGGGGACCATGCTGTCTTTCCCTGGTCTACACAGAAACAGCACTCTGAGGGAGACGAGCTGCTGGCGTTTGGTAGCAACATCTCCTAATCTGAAGAGAAACATTTCGTTGTAAGCGGGTTGCCTCAGCCTTGCCACATGTTCTCAACTGGTTATAATGGAGGGCAGTCAGTAGGCCTCACCCTTCAAGCCCACTCCAATTTCATAGAGAAAACACCAGGCCTCGGTGTGCCTTCCTGTGGCACGGAAACTTTGCTTTCTTTCCTTAGGTGGCACTTTGGCAAAGAAATGACCTATCCCAAGGATTCAGGGATGTGCAGCCCGATTAGTTGGGATCAGCCCTTTTGGCTCTTTCATGCATGAAACCAGCTGGGCATAGAGCCGTTCTAACCTGGGGACTATGGTGTCTTTCCCTAGTCTACACAGAAACTGCACTCTGAGGGAGACGAGTTGCTGGCGTTTGGTAGCAACATCTCCTAATCTGAAGAGAAACATTTCGTTATAAGCGGGTTGCCTCAGCCTTGCCACAGGTTCTCAACTGGTTATAAAGGAGGGCAGTCACTAGGCCTCACCTTTCAAGCACACTCCAATTTCATAGAGAAAACACCAGGCCTCGGTGTGCCTTCCTGTGGCAAGGAAACTTTGCTTTCATTCCTTAGGTGGCACTTTGGCTCAGAACTGCCCTACCCCAAGGATTCAGGGATGTGCAGCCCGATTAGTTGAGATCAGCCCTTTTGGCTCTTTCATGCATGAAACCAGCTGGGCATAGAGCCGTTCTAAGCTGGGGACTATGGTGTCTTTCCCTAGTCTACACAGAAACTGCACTCTGAGGGAGACGAGCTGCTGGCGTTTTGTAGCAACATCTCCAATTTCATAGAGAAAACACCAGGCCTCGGTGTGCCTTCCTGTGGCAAGGAAACTTTGCTTTCATTCCTTAGGTGGCACTTTGGCTCAGAACTGCCCTACCCCAAGGTTTCAGGGATGTGCAGCCCGATTAGTTGAGATCAGCACTTCTGACTCTTTCATGGATGAAACCAACAGGGCAAAGAGCCGTTCTAACCTGGGGACCATGCTGTCTTTCCCTGGTCTACACAGACACAGCACTCTGAGGAAGACGAGCTGCTGGCGTTTCGTAGCAACATCCCCTATTCTGAAGGGAAACATTTCATTGTAAGCGGGTTGCATCAGCCTTGCCACATGTTCTCAACTGGTTATAATGGAGGGCAGTCAGTAGGCCTCACCCTTCAAGCCCACTCCAATTTCATAGAGAAATCACCAGGCCTCGGTCTGCCTTCCTGTGGCAAGGAAACTTTGCTTTCATTCCTTAGGTGGCACTTTGGCTCAGAACTGCCCTACCCCAAGGATTCAGGGATGTGCAGCCCGATTAGTTGAGATCAGCCCTTCTGGCTCTTTCATGGATGAAACCAACTGGGCAAAGAGCCGTTCTAAGCGGGGGACCATGGTGTCTTTCACTAGTCTACACAGAAACAGCACTCTGAGGGAGACGAGCTGCTGGCGTTTGGTAGCAACATCTCCAATTTCATAGAGAAAACACCAGGCCTCGGTGTGCCTTCCTGTGGCAAGGAAACTTTGCTTTCATTCCTTAGGTGGCACTTTGGCTCAGAACTGCCCTACCCCAAGGATTCAGGGATGTGCAGCCCGATTAGTTGAGATCAGCCCTTTTGGCTCTTTCATGCATGAAACCAGCTGGGCATAGAGCCGTTCCAAGCTGGGGACTATGGTGTCTTTCCCTAGTCTACACAAAAACTGCACTCTGAGGGAGACGAGCTGCTGGCGTTTGTTAGCAACATCTCCTAATCTGAAGAGAAACATTTCGTTGTAAGCGGGTTGCCTCAGCCTTGCCACATGTTCTCAACTGGTTATAAAGGAGGGCAGTCACTAGGCCTCAGCTTTCAAGCACACTCCAATTTGATAGAGAAAACACCAGGCCTCGGTGTGCCTTCCTGTGGCAAGGAAACTTTGCTTTCATTCCTTAGGTGGCACTTTGGCTCAGAACTGCCCTACCCCAAGGTTTCAGGGATGTGCAGCCCGATTAGTTGAGATCAGCACTTCTGACTCTTTCATGGATGAAACCAACAGGGCAAAGAGCCGTTCTAACCTGGGGACCATGCTGTCTTTCCCTGGTCTACACAGACACAGCACTCTGAGGAAGACGAGCTGCTGGCGTTTCGTAGCAACATCCCCTATTCTGAAGGGAAACATTTCATTGTAAGCGGGTTGCATCAGCCTTGCCACATGTTCTCAACTGGTTATAATGGAGGGCAGTCAGTAGGCCTCACCCTTCAAGCCCACTCCAATTTCATAGAGAAATCACCAGGCCTCGGTCTGCCTTCCTGTGGCAAGGAAACTTTGCTTTCATTCCTTAGGTGGCACTTTGGCTCAGAACTGCCCTACCCCAAGGATTCAGGGATGTGCTGCCCGATTAGTTGAGATCAGCCCTTCTGGCTCTTTCATGGATGAAACCAACTGGGCAAAGAGCCGTTCTAAGCGGGGGACCATGGTGTCTTTCACTAGTCTACACAGAAACAGCACTCTGAGGGAGACGAGCTGCTGGCGTTTGGTAGCAACATCTCCAATTTCATAGAGAAAACACCAGGCCTCGGTGTGCCTTCCTGTGGCAAGGAAACTTTGCTTTCATTCCTTAGGTGGCACTTTGGCTCAGAACTGCCCTACCCCAAGGATTCAGGGATGTGCAGCCCGATTAGTTGAGATCAGCCCTTTTGGCTCTTTCATGCATGAAACCAGCTGGGCATAGAGCCGTTCCAAGCTGGGGACTATGGTGTCTTTCCCTAGTCTACACAAAAACTGCACTCTGAGGGAGACGAGCTGCTGGCGTTTGTTAGCAACATCTCCTAATCTGAAGAGAAACATTTCGTTGTAAGCGGGTTGCCTCAGCCTTGCCACATGTTCTCAACTGGTTATAAAGGAGGGCAGTCACTAGGCCTCAGCTTTCAAGCACACTCCAATTTGATAGAGAAAACACCAGGCCTCGGTGTGCCTTCCTGTGGCAAGGAAACTTTGCTTTCATTCCTTAGGTGGCACTTTGGCTCAGAACTGCCCTACCCCAAGAATTCAGGGATGTGCTGCCCGATTAGTTGAGATCAGCCCTTCTTGCTCTTTCATGGATGAAACCAACTGGGCAAAGAGCCGTTCTAAGTGGGGGACCATGGTGTCTTTCCCTAGTCTACACAGAAACAGCACTCTGAGGGAGACGAGCTGCTGGCGTTTGGTAGCAACATCTCTTAATCTGAAGAGAAACATTTCGTTGTAAGCGGGTTGCCTCAGCCTTGCCACAGGTTCTCAACTGGTTATAAAGGAGGGCAGACACTAGGCCTCACCTTTCAAGCACACTCCAATTTCATACAGAGAACACCAGGCCTCGGTGTGCCTTCCTTTGGCAAGGAAACTTTGCTTTCATTCCTTAGGTGGCACTTTGGCTCAGAACTGCCCTACCCCAAGGATTCAGGGATGTGCAGCCCGATTAGCTGAGATCAACCCTTCTGGCTCTTTCATGGATGAAACCAACTGGGCAAAGAGCCGTTCTAAGCTGGGGACCATGCTGTCTTTCCCTGGTCTACACAGAAACAGCACTCCTAGGGAGACGAGCTGCTGGCGTTTCGTACCAACATCCCCTATTCTACAGGGAAACTTTTCGTTGTAAGCGGGTTGCATCAGCCTTGCCACATGTTCTCAACTGGTTATAATGGAGGGCATTCAATAGGCCTCACCCTTCAAGCCCACTTCAATTGCATAGAGAAAACACCAGGCCTCGGTGTGCCTTACTGTGGCAAGGAAACTGCTTTCATTCCTAAGGTGGCACTTGGGCTCAGAACTGCCCTACCCCAAGGTTTCAGGGATGTGCAGCCCGATTAGTTGAGATCAGCCCTTCTGGCTCTTTCATGGATGAAACCAACTGGGCAAAGTGCCGTTCTAAGCTGGGGACCATGGTGTCTTTCTCTAGTCTACACAGAAACAGCACTCTGAGGGAGACGAGCTGCTGGCGTTTGGTAGCAACATCTCCTAATCTGAAGAGAAACATTTCGTTCTAAGCGGGTAGCCTCAGCTTTGCCACATGTTCTCAACTGGTTATAAAGGAGGGCCGTCACTAGGCCTCACCTTTCAAGCACACTCCAATTTCATAGAGAAAACACCCGGCCTCGGTGTGCCTTCCTGTGGCACGGAAATTTTGCTTTCTTTCCTTAGGTGGCACTTTGGCAAAGAAATGACCTATCCCAAGGATTCAGGGATGTGCAGCCCGATTAGTTGAGATCAGCCCTTTTGGCTCTTTCATGCATGAAACCAGCTGGGCATAGAGCCGTTCTAAGCTGGGGACTATGGTGTCTTTCCCTAGTCTACACAGAAACAACACTCTGAGGGAGACGAGTTGCTGGCGTTTGGTAGCAACATCTCCTAATCTGAAGAGAAACATTTCGTTGTAAGCGGGTTGCCTCAGCCTTGCCACAGGTTCTCAACTGGTTATAAAGGAGGGCAGTCACTAGGCCTCACCTTTCAAGCACACTCCAATTTCATAGAGAAAACACCAGGCCTCGGTGTGCCTTCCTGTGGCAAGGAAACTTTGCTTTCATTCCTTAGGTGGCACTTTGGCTCAGAACTGCCCTACCCCAAGGATTCAGGGATGTGCAGCCCGATTAGTTGAGATCAGCCCTTCTGGCTCTTTCATGGATGAAACCAACTGGGCAAAGTGCCGTTCTAAGCGGGGGACCATGGTGTCTTTCCCTAGTCTACACAGAAACAGCACTCTGAGGGAGACGAGCTGCTGGCGTTTGGTAGCAACATCTCCAATTTCATAGAGAAAACACCAGGCCTCGGTGTGCCTTCCTGTGGAAAGGAAACTTTGCTTTCATTCCTTAGGTGGCACTTTGGCTCAGAACTGCCCTACCCCAAGGATTCAGGGATGTGCAGCCCGATTAGTTGAGATCAGCCCTTCTGACTCTTTCATGGATGAAACCAACTGGGCAAAGAGCCGTTCTAACCGGGGACCATGCTGTCTTTCCCTGGTCTACACAGACACAGCACTCTGAGGAAGACGAGCTGCTGGCGTTTCGTAGCAACATCCCCTATTCTGAAGGGAAACATTTCATTGTAAGCGGGTTGCATCAGCCTTGCCACATGTTCTCAACTGGTTATAATGGAGGGCAGTCAGTAGGCCTCACCCTTCAAGCCCACTCCAATTTCATAGAGAAATCACCAGGCCTCGGTCTGCCTTCCTGTGGCAAGGAAACTTTGCTTTCATTCCTTAGGTGGCACTTTGGCTCAGAACTGCCCTACCCCAAGGATTCAGGGATGAAACCAACTGGGCAAAGAGCCGTTCTAAGCGGGGGACCATGGTGTCTTTCCCTAGTCTACACAGAAACAGCACTCTGAGGGAGACGAGCTGCTGGCGTTTGGTAGCAAAATCTCCTATTCTGAAGAGAAAAATTTCGTTATAAGCGGGTGGCATCAGCCTTGCCACATTTTCTCAAATGGCTCTAAAGGAGGGCAGTCAGTTGGCAGACTTACTTGCGGCCCTGCTTCCCAGGTTGGAAACTTTGCTTTCATTCCTTAGGTGGCCCATTGGCTCAGGACTGCCCTACCCCAAGAATTCAGGCTTGTGACGCCCGATTAGTTGAGATCAGCCCTTCTGGCTCTTTCATGGATGAAACTAACTGGGCAAAGAGCCGTTCTAACCTGGGGACCATGCTGTCTTTCCCTGGTCTACACAGACACAGCACTCTGAGGAAGACGAGCTGCTGGCGTTTCGTAGCAACATCCCCTATTCTGAAGGGAAACATTTCATTGTAAGCGGGTTGCATCAGCCTTGCCACATGTTCTCAACTGGTTATAATGGAGGGCAGTCAGTAGGCCTCACCCTTCAAGCCCACTCCAATTTCATAGAGAAATCACCAGGCCTCGGTCTGCCTTCCTGTGGCAAGGAAACTTTGCTTTCATTCCTTAGGTGGCACTTTGGCTCAGAACTGCCCTACCCCAAGGATTCAGGGATGTGCTGCCCGATTAGTTGAGATCAGCCCTTCTGGCTCTTTCATGGATGAAACCAACTGGGCAAAGAGCCGTTCTAAGCGGGGGACCATGGTGTCTTTCACTAGTCTACACAGAAACAGCACTCTGAGGGAGACGAGCTGCTGGCGTTTGGTAGCAACATCTCCAATTTCATAGAGAAAACACCAGGCCTCGGTGTGCCTTCCTGTGGCAAGGAAACTTTGCTTTCATTCCTTAGGTGGCACTTTGGCTCAGAACTGCCCTACCCCAAGGATTCAGGGATGTGCAGCCCGATTAGTTGAGATCAGCCCTTTTGGCTCTTTCATGCATGAAACCAGCTGGGCATAGAGCCGTTCTAAGCTGGGGACTATGGTGTCTTTCCCTAGTCTACACAAAAACTGCACTCTGAGGGAGACGAGCTGCTGGCGTTTGTTAGCAACATCTCCTAATCTGAAGAGAAACATTTCGTTGTAAGCGGGTTGCCTCAGCCTTGCCACATGTTCTCAACTGGTTATAAAGGAGGGCAGTCACTAGGCCTCAGCTTTCAAGCACACTCCAATTTGATAGAGAAAACACCAGGCCTCGGTGTGCCTTCCTGTGGCAAGGAAACTTTGCTTTCATTCCTTAGGTGGCACTTTGGCTCAGAACTGCCCTACCCCAAGGTTTCAGGGATGTGCAGCCCGATTAGTTGAGATCAGCCCTTCTGGCTCTTTCATGGATGAAACCAACTGGGCAAAGAGCCGTTCTAACCTGGGGACCATGCTGTCTTTCCCTGGTCTACACAGACACAGCACTCTGAGGAAGACGAGCTGCTGGCATTTCGTAGCAACATCCCCTATTCTGAAGGGAAACATTTCATTGTAAGCGGGTTGCATCAGCCTTGCCACATGTTCTCAACTGGTTATAATGGAGGGCAGTCAGTAGGCCTCACCCTTCAAGCCCACTCCAATTTCATAGAGAAATCACCAGGCCTCGGTCTGCCTTCCTGTGGCAAGGAAACTTTGCTTTCATTCCTTAGGTGGCACCTTGGCTCAGAACTGCCCTACCCCAAGAATTCAGGGATGTGCTGCCCGAATAGTTGAGATCAGCCCTTCTTGCTCTTTCATGGATGAAACCAACTGGGCAAAGAGCCGTTCTAAGTGGGGGACCATGGTGTCTTTCCCTAGTCTACACAGAAACAGCACTCTGAGGGAGACGAGCTGCTGGCGTTTGGTAGCAACATCTCTTAATCTGAAGAGAAACATTTCGTTGTAAGCGGGTTGCCTCAGCCTTGCCACAGGTTCTCAACTGGTTATAAAGGAGGGCAGACACTAGGCCTCACCTTTCAAGCACACTCCAATTTCATACAGAGAACACCAGGCCTCGGTGTGCCTTCCTTTGGCAAGGAAACTTTGCTTTCATTCCTTAGGTGGCACTTTGGCTCAGAACTGCCCTACCCCAAGGATTCAGGGATGTGCAGCCCGATTAGTTGAGATCAACCCTTCTGGCTCTTTCATGGATGAAACCAACTGGGCAAAGAGCCGTACTAAGCTGGGGACCATGCTGTCTTTCCCTGGTCTACACAGAAACAGCACTCCTAGGGAGACGAGCTGCTGGCGTTTCGTACCAACATCCCCTATTCTACAGGGAAACTTTTCGTTGTAAGCGGGTTGCATCAGCCTTGCCACATGTTCTCAACTGGTTATAATGGAGGGCATTCAATAGGCCTCACCCTTCAAGCCCACTTCAATTGCATAGAGAAAACACCAGGCCTCGGTGTGCCTTACTGTGGCAAGGAAACTGCTTTCATTCCTAAGGTGGCACTTGGGCTCAGAACTGCCCTACCCCAAGGTTTCAGGGATGTGCAGCCCGATTAGTTGAGATCAGCCCTTCTGGCTCTTTCATGGATGAAACCAACTGGGCAAAGTGCCGTTCTAAGCTGGGGACCATGGTGTCTTTCTCTAGTCTACACAGAAACAGCACTCTGAGGGAGACGAGCTGCTGGCGTTTGGTAGCAACATCTCCTAATCTGAAGAGAAACATTTCGTTGTAAGCGGGTAGCCTCAGCTTTGCCACATGTTCTCAACTGGTTATAAAGGAGGGCCGTCACTAGGCCTCACCTTTCAAGCACACTCCAATTTCATAGAGAAAACACCCGGCCTCGGTGTGCCTTCCTGTGGCACGGAAACTTTGCTTTCTTTCCTTAGGTGGCACTTTGGCAAAGAAATGACCTATCCCAAGGATTCAGGGATGTGCAGCCCGATTAGTTGAGATCAGCCCTTTTGGCTCTTTCATGCATGAAACCAGCTGGGCATAGAGCCGTTCTAAGCTGGGGACTATGGTGTCTTTCCCTAGTCTACACAGAAACAACACTCTGAGGGAGACGAGCTGCTGGCGTTTGGTAGCAACATCTCCAATTTCATAGAGAAAACACCAGGCCTCGGTGTGCCTTCCTGTGGCAAGGAAACTTTGCTTTCATTCCTTAGGTGGCACTTTGGCTCAGAACTGCCCTACCCCAAGGATTCAGGGATGTGCAGCCCGATTAGTTGAGATCAGCCCTTTTGGCTCTTTCATGCATGAAACCAGCTGGGCATAGAGCCGTTCTAAGCTGGGGAATATGGTGTCTTTCCCTAGTCTACACAAAAACTGCACTCTGAGGGAGACGAGCTGCTGGCGTTTGTTAGCAACATCTCCTAATCTGAAGAGAAACATTTCGTTGTAAGCGGGTTGCCTCAGCCTTGCCACATGTTCTCAACTGGTTATAAAGGAGGGCAGTCACTAGGCCTCAGCTTTCAAGCACACTCCAATTTGATAGAGAAAACACCAGGCCTCGGTGTGCCTTCCTGTGGCAAGGAAACTTTGCTTTCATTCCTTAGGTGGCACTTTGGCTCAGAACTGCCCTACCCCAAGGTTTCAGGGATGTGCAGCCCGATTAGTTGAGATCAGCCCTTCTGGCTCTTTCATGGATGAAACCAACTGGGCAAAGAGCCGTTCTAAGCTGGGGACCATGCTGTCTTTCCCTGGTCTACACAGAAACAGCACTCTCAGGAAGACGAGCTGCTGGCGTTTCGTAGCAACATCCCCTATTCTGAAGGGAAACATTTCTTTGTAAGCGGGTTGCATCAGCCTTGCCACATGTTCTCAACTGGTTATAATGTAGGGCAGTCTGTAGGCCTCACCCTTCAAGCCCACTCCAATTTCATAGAGAAAACACCAGGCATCGGTGTGCCTTCCTGTGGCAAGGAAACTTTGCTTTCATTCCTTAGGTGGCACTTTGGCTCAGAAATGCCCTATCCCAAGGATTCAGGGATGTGCAGCCCGATTAGTTGAGATCAGCCCTTTGCCTCTTTCATGCATGAAACCAGCTTGGCATAGAGCCGTTCTAAGCTGGGGACCATGCTGTCTTTCCCTGGTCTACACAGAAACAGCACTCTGAGGGAGACGAGCTGCTGGCGTTTGGTAGCAACATCTCCTAATCTGAAGAGAAACATTTCGTTGTAAGCGGGTTGCCTCAGACTTGCCACATGTTCTCAACTGGTTATAATGGAGGGCAGTCAGTAGGCCTCACCCTTCAAGCCCACTCCAATTTCATAGAGAAAACACCAGGCCTCGTTGTGCCTTCCTGTGGCACGGAAACTTTGCTTTCTTTCCTTAGGTGGCACTTTGGCAAAGAAATGACCTATCCCAAGGATTCAGGGATGTGCAGCCCGATTAGTTGAGATCAGCCCTTTTGGCTCTTTCATGCATGAAACCAGCTGGGCATAGAGCCGTTCTAAGCTGGGGACTATGGTGTCTTTCCCTAGTCTACACAGAAACTGCACTCTGAGGGAGACGAGTTGCTGGCGTTTGGTAGCAACATCTCCTAATCTGAAGAGAAACATTTCGTTATAAGCGGGTTGCCTCAGCCTTGCCACAGGTTCTCAACTGGTTATAAAGGAGGGCAGTCACTAGGCCTCACCTTTCAAGCACACTCCAATTTCATAGAGAAAACACCAGGCCTCGGTGTGCCTTCCTGTGGCAAGGAAACTTTGCTTTCATTCCTTAGGTGGCACTTTGGCTCAGAACTGCCCTACCCCAAGGATTCAGGGATGTGCAGCCCGATTAGTTGAGATCAGCCCTTTTGGCTCTTTCATGCATGAAACCAGCTGGGCATAGAGCCGTTATAAGCTGGGGACTATGGTGTCTTTCCCTAGTCTACACAGAAACTGCACTCTGAGGGAGACGAGCTGCTGGCGTTTGTTAGCAACATCTCCTAATCTGAAGAGAAACATTTCGTTGTAAGCGGGTTGTCTCAGCCTTGCCACATGTTCTCAACTGGTTATAAAATAGGGCAGTCACTAGGCCTCAGCTTTCAAGCACACTCCAATTTGATAGAGAAAACACCAGGCCTCGGTGTGCCTTCCTGTGGCAAGGAAACTTTTCTTTCATTCCTTAGTTGGCACTTTGGCTCAGAACTGCCCCACCCCAAGGATTCAGGGATGTGCAGCCCGATTAGTTGAGATCAGCCCTTCTGGCTCTTTCATGGATGAAACTAACTGGGCAAAGAGCCGTTCTAAGCTGGGGACCATGCTGTCTTTCCCTGGTCTACACAGAAACAGGACTCTGAGGGAGACAAGCTGCTGGCGTTTCGTAGCAACACCCCCTATTCTGAAGCGAAACATTTCGATGTAAGCGGGTTGCATCAGCCTTGCCACATGTTCTCAACTGGTTATAATGGAGGGCAGTCAGTAGGCCTCACCCTTCAAGCCCACTCCAATTTCATAGAGAAAACACCAGGCCTCGGTGTGCCTTCCTGTGGCAAGGAAACTTTGCTTTCATTCCTTAGGTGGCACTTTGGCTCAGAACTGCCCTACACCAAGGTTTCAGGGATGTGCAGCCCGATTAGTTGAGATCAGCCCTTCTGGCTCTTTCATGGATGAAACCAACTGGGCAAAGTGCCGTTCTAAGCTGGGGACCATGGTGTCTTTCCCTAGTCTATACAGAAACTGCACTCTGAGGGAGACGAGCTGCTGGCGTTTTGTAGCAACATCTCCAATTTCATAGAGAAAACACCAGGCCTCGGTGTGCCTTCCTGTGGCAAGGAAACTTTGCTTTCATTCCTTAGGTGGAACTTTGGCTCAGAACTGCCCTACCCCAAGGATTCAGGGATGTGCAGCCCGATTAGTTGAGATCAGCCCTTCTGGCTCTTTCATGGATGAAAACAGCTGGGCATAGGGCCGTTCTAAGCTTGGGACTATGGTGTCTTTCCCTAGTCTACACAGAAACAGCACTCTGAGGGAGACGAGCTGCTGGCGTTTGGTAGCAAAATCTGCTATTCTGAAGAGAAAAATTTCGTTATAAGCGGGTGTCATCAGCCTTGCCACATTTTCTCAAATGGCTCTAAAGGAGGGCAGTCAGTTGGCAGACTTACTTGCGGCCCTGCTTCCCAGGTTGGAAACTTTGCTTTCATTCCTTAGGTGGCCCATTTGCTCAGGACTGCCCTACCCCAAGAATTCAGGCTTGTGACGCCCGATTAGTTGAGATCAGCCCTTCTGGCTCTTTCATGGATGAAACTAACTGGGCAAAGAGCCGTTCTAACCTGGGGACCATGCTGTCTTTCCCTGGTCTACACAGACACAGCACTCTGAGGAAGACGAGCTGCTGGCGTTTCGTAGCAACATCCCCTATTCTGAAGGGAAACATTTCATTGTAAGCGGGTTGCATCAGCCTTGCCACATGTTCTCAACTGGTTATAATGGAGGGCAGTCAGTAGGCCTCACCCTTCAAGCCCACTCCAATTTCATAGAGAAATCACCAGGCCTCGGTCTGCCTTCCTGTGGCAAGGAAACTTTGCTTTCATTCCTTAGGTGGCACTTTGGCTCAGAACTGCCCTACCCCAAGGATTCAGGGATGTGCTGCCCGATTAGTTGAGATCAGCCCTTCTGGCTCTTTCATGGATGAAACCAACTGGGCAAAGAGCCGTTCTAAGCGGGGGACCATGGTGTCTTTCACTAGTCTACACAGAAACAGCACTCTGAGGGAGACGAGCTGCTGGCGTTTGGTAGCAACATCTCCAAATTCATAGAGAAAACACCAGGCCTCGGTGTGCCTTCCTGTGGCAAGGAAACTTTGCTTTCATTCCTTAGGTGGCACTTTGGCTCAGAACTGCCCTACCCCAAGGATTCAGGGATGTGCAGCCCGATTAGTTGAGATCAGCCCTTTTGGCTCTTTCATGCATGAAACCAGCTGGGCATAGAGCCGTTCTAAGCTGGGGACTATGGTGTCTTTCCCTAGTCTACACAAAAACTGCACTCTGAGGGAGACGAGCTGCTGGCGTTTGTTAGCAACATCTCCTAATCTGAAGAGAAACATTTCGTTGTAAGCGGGTTGCCTCAGCCTTGCCACATGTTCTCAACTGGTTATAAAGGAGGGCAGTCACTAGGCCTCAGCTTTCAAGCACACTCCAATTTGATAGAGAAAACACCAGGCCTCGGTGTGCCTTCCTGTGGCAAGGAAACTTTGCTTTCATTCCTTAGGTGGCACTTTGGCTCAGAACTGCCCTACCCCAAGGTTTCAGGGATGTGCAGCCCGATTAGTTGAGATCAGCCCTTCTGGCTCTTTCATGGATGAAACCAACTGGGCAAAGAGCCGTTCTAACCTGGGGACCATGCTGTCTTTCCCTGGTCTACACAGACACAGCACTCTGAGGAAGACGAGCTGCTGGCGTTTCGTAGCAACATCCCCTAATCTGAAGGGAAACATTTCATTGTAAGCGGGTTGCATCAGCCTTGCCACATGTTCTCAACTGGTTATAATGGAGGGCAGTCAGTAGGCCTCAACCTTCAAGCCCACTCCAATTTCATAGAGAAATCACCAGGCCTCGGTCTGCCTTCCTGTGGCAAGGAAACTTTGCTTTCATTCCTTAGGTGGCACTTTGCCTCAGAACTGCCCTACCCCAAGGATTCAGGGATGTGCTGCCCGATTAGTTGAGATCAGCCCTTCTTGCTCTTTCATGGATGAAACCAACTGGGCAAAGAGCCGTTTTAAGTGGGGGACCATGGTGTCTTTCCCTAGTCTACACAGAAACAGCACTCTGAGGGAGACGAGCTGCTGGCGTTTGGTAGCAACATCTCTTAATCTGAAGAGAAACATTTCGTTGTAAGCGGGTTGCCTCAGCCTTGCCACAGGTTCTCAACTGGTTATAAAGGAGGGCAGAGACTAGGCCTCACGTTTCAAGCACACTCCAATTTCATAGAGAGAACACCAGGCCTCGGTGTGCCTTCCTTTGGCAAGGAAACTTTGCTTTCATTCCTTAGGTGGCACTTTGGCTCAGAACTGCCCTACCCCAAGGATTCAGGGATGTGCAGCCCGATTAGTTGAGATCAACCCTTCTGGCTCTTTCATGGATGAAACCAACTGGGCAAAGAGCCGTTCTAAGCTGGGGACCATGCTGTCTTTCCCTGGTCTACACAGAAACAGCACTCTCAGGAAGACGAGCTGCTGGCGTTTCGTAGCAACATCCCCTATTCTGAAGGGAAACATTTCTTTGTAAGCGGGTTGCATCAGCCTTGCCACATGTTCTCAACTGGTTATAATGTAGGGCAGTCTGTAGGCCTCACCCTTCAAGCCCACTCCAATTTCATAGAGAAAACACCAGGCATCGGTGTGCCTTCCTGTGGCAAGGAAACTTTGCTTTCATTCCTTAGGTGGCACTTTGGCTCAGAAATGCCCTATCCCAAGGATTCAGGGATGTGCAGCCCGATTAGTTGAGATCAGCCCTTTGCCTCTTTCATGCATGAAACCAGCTTGGCATAGAGCCGTTCTAAGCTGGGGACCATGCTGTCTTTCCCTGGTCTACACAGAAACAGCACTCTGAGGGAGACGAGCTGCTGGCGTTTGGTAGCAACATCTCCTAATCTGAAGAGAAACATTTCGTTGTAAGCGGGTTGCCTCAGCCTTGCCACATGTTCTCAACTGGTTATAATGGAGGGCAGTCAGTAGGCCTCACCCTTCAAGCCCACTCCAATTTCATAGAGAAAACACCAGGCCTCGTTGTGCCTTCCTGTGGCACGGAAACTTTGCTTTCTTTCCTTAGGTGGCACTTTGGCAAAGAAATGACCTATCCCAAGGATTCAGGGATGTGCAGCCCGATTAGTTGAGATCAGCCCTTTTGGCTCTTTCATGCATGAAACCAGCTGGGCATAGAGCCGTTCTAAGCTGGGGACTATGGTGTCTTTCCCTAGTCTACACAGAAACTGCACTCTGAGGGAGACGAGCTGCTGGCGTTTGTTAGCAACATCTCCTAATCTGAAGAGAAACATTTCGTTGTAAGCGGGTTGTCTCAGCCTTGCCACATGTTCTCAACTGGTTATAAAATAGGGCAGTCACTAGGCCTCAGCTTTCAAGCACACTCCAATTTGATAGAGAAAACACCAGGCCTCGGTGTGCCTTCCTGTGGCAAGGAAACTTTTCTTTCATTCCTTAGGTGGCACTTTGGCTCAGAACTGCCCCACCCCAAGGATTCAGGGATGTGCAGCCCGATTAGTTGAGATCAGCCCTTCTGGCTCTTTCATGGATGAAACTAACTGGGCAAAGAGCCGTTCTAAGCTGGGGACCATGCTGTCTTTCCCTGGTCTACACAGAAACAGGACTTTGAGGGAGACAAGCTGCTGGCGTTTCGTAGCAACACCCCCTATTCTGAAGCGAAACATTTCGATGTAAGCGGGTTGCATCAGCCTTGCCACATGTTCTCAACTGGTTATAATGGAGGGCAGTCAGTAGGCCTCACCCTTCAAGCCCACTCCAATTTCATAGAGAAAACACCAGGCCTCGGTGTGCCTTCCTGTGGCAAGGAAACTTTGCTTTCATTCCTTAGGTGGCACTTTGGCTCAGAACTGCCCTACACCAAGGTTTCAGGGATGTGCAGCCCGATTAGTTGAGATCAGCCCTTCTGGCTCTTTCATGGATGAAACCAACTGGGCAAAGTGCCGTTCTAAGCTGGGGACCATGGTGTCTTTCCCTAGTCTACACAGAAACTGCACTCTGAGGGAGACGAGCTGCTGGCGTTTTGTAGCAACATCTCCAATTTCATAGAGAAAACACCAGGCCTCGGTGTGCCTTCCTGTGGCAAGGAAACTTTGCTTTCATTCCTTAGGTGGAACTTTGGCTCAGAACTGCCCTACCCCAAGGATTCAGGGATGTGCAGCCCGATTAGTTGAGATCAGCCCTTCTGGCTCTTTCATGGATGAAAACAGCTGGGCATAGGGCCGTTCTAAGCTTGGGACTATGGTGTCTTTCCCTAGTCTACACAGAAACAGCACTCTGAGGGAGACGAGCTGCTGGCGTTTGGTAGCAAAATCTGCTATTCTGAAGAGAAAAATTTCGTTATAAGCGGGTGGCATCAGCCTTGCCACATTTTCTCAAATGGCTCTAAAGGAGGGCAGTCAGTTGGCAGACTTACTTGCGGCCCTGCTTCCCAGGTTGGAAACTTTGCTTTCATTCCTTAGGTGGCCCATTGGCTCAGGACTGCCCTACCCCAAGAATTCAGGCTTGTGACGCCCGATTAGTTGAGATCAGCCCTTCTGGCTCTTTCATGGATGAAACTAACTGGGCAAAGAGCCGTTCTAACCTGGGGACCATGCTGTCTTTCCCTGGTCTACACAGACACAGCACTCTGAGGAAGACGAGCTGCTGGCGTTTCGTAGCAACATCCCCTATTCTGAAGGGAAACATTTCATTGTAAGCGGGTTGCATCAGCCTTGCCACATGTTCTCAACTGGTTATAATGGAGGGCAGTCAGTAGGCCTCACCCTTCAAGCCCACTCCAATTTCATAGAGAAATCACCAGGCCTCGGTCTGCCTTCCTGTGGCAAGGAAACTTTGCTTTCATTACTTAGGTGGCACTTTGGCTCAGAACTGCCCTACCCCAAGGATTCAGGGATGTGCTGCCCGATTAGTTGAGATCAGCCCTTCTGGCTCTTTCATGGATGAAACCAACTGGGCAAAGAGCCGTTCTAAGCGGGGGACCATGGTGTCTTTCACTAGTCTACACAGAAACAGCACTCTGAGGGAGACGAGCTGCTGGCGTTTGGTAGCAACATCTCCAATTTCATAGAGAAAACACCAGGCCTCGGTGTGCCTTCCTGTGGCAAGGAAACTTTGCTTTCATTCCTTAGGTGGCACTTTGGCTCAGAACTGCCCTACCCCAAGGATTCAGGGATGTGCAGCCCGATTAGTTGAGATCAGCCCTTTTGGCTCTTTCATGCATGAAACCAGCTGGGCATAGAGCCGTTCTAAGCTGGGGACTATGGTGTCTTTCCCTAGTCTACACAAAAACTGCACTCTGAGGGAGACGAGCTGCTGGCGTTTGTTAGCAACATCTCCTAATCTGAAGAGAAACATTTCGTTGTAAGCGGGTTGCCTCAGCCTTGCCACATGTTCTCAACTGGTTATAAAGGAGGGCAGTCACTAGGCCTCAGCTTTCAAGCACACTCCAATTTGATAGAGAAAACACCAGGCCTCGGTGTGCCTTCCTGTGGCAAGGAAACTTTGCTTTCATTCCTTAGGTGGCACTTTGGCTCAGAACTGCCCTACCCCAAGGTTTCAGGGATGTGCAGCCCGATTAGTTGAGATCAGCCCTTCTGGCTCTTTCATGGATGAAACCAACTGGGCAAAGAGCCGTTCTAACCTGGGGACCATGCTGTCTTTCCCTGGTCTACACAGACACAGCACTCTGAGGAAGACGAGCTGCTGGCGTTTCGTAGCAACATCCCCTAATCTGAAGGGAAACATTTCATTGTAAGCGGGTTGCATCAGCCTTGCCACATGTTCTCAACTGGTTATAATGGAGGGCAGTCAGTAGGCCTCAACCTTCAAGCCCACTCCAATTTCATAGAGAAATCACCAGGCCTCGGTCTGCCTTCCTGTGGCAAGGAAACTTTGCTTTCATTCCTTAGGTGGCACTTTGCCTCAGAACTGCCCTACCCCAAGGATTCAGGGATGTGCTGCCCGATTAGTTGAGATCAGCCCTTCTTGCTCTTTCATGGATGAAACCAACTGGGCAAAGAGCCGTTTTAAGTGGGGGACCATGGTGTCTTTCCCTAGTCTACACAGAAACAGCACTCTGAGGGAGACGAGCTGCTGGCGTTTGGTAGCAACATCTCTTAATCTGAAGAGAAACATTTCGTTGTAAGCGGGTTGCCTCAGCCTTGCCACAGGTTCTCAACTGGTTATAAAGGAGGGCAGAGACTAGGCCTCACCTTTCAAGCACACTCCAATTTCATAGAGAGAACACCAGGCCTCGGTGTGCCTTCCTTTGGCAAGGAAACTTTGCTTTCATTCCTTAGGTGGCACTTTGGCTCAGAACTGCCCTACCCCAAGGATTCAGGGATGTGCAGCCCGATTAGTTGAGATCAACCCTTCTGGCTCTTTCATGGATGAAACCAACTGGGCAAAGAGCCGTTCTAAGCTGGGGACCATGCTGTCTTTCCCTGGTCTACACAGAAACAGCACTCCTAGGGAGACGAGCTGCTGGCGTTTCGTACCAACATCCCCTATTCTACAGGGAAACTTTTCGTTGTAAGCGGGTTGCATCAGCCTTGCCACATGTTCTCAACTGGTTATAATGGAGGGCATTCAATAGGCCTCACCCTTCAAGCCCACTTCAATTGCATAGAGAAAACACCAGGCCTTGGTGTGCCTTACTGTGGCAAGGAAACTGCTTTCATTCCTAAGGTGGCACTTTGGCTCAGAACTGCCCTACCCCAAGGTTTCAGGGATGTGCAGCCCGATTAGTTGAGATCAGCCCTTCTGGCTCTTTCATGGATGAAACCAACTGGGCAAAGTGCCGTTCTAAGCTGGGGACCATGGTGTCTTTCTCTAGTCTACACAGAAACAGCACTCTGAGGGAGACGAGCTGCTGGCGTTTGGTAGCAACATCTCCTAATCTGAAGAGAAACATTTCGTTGTAAGCGGGTAGCCTCAGCTTTGCCACATGTTCTCAACTGGTTATAAAGGAGGGCCGTCACTAGGCCTCACCTTTCAAGCACACTCAAATTTCATAGAGAAAACACCCGGCCTCGGAGTGCCTTCCTGTCGCAAGGAAACTTTGCTTTCATTCCTTAGGTGGCACTTTGGCTCAGAACTGCCCTACCCCAAGTATTCAGGGATGTGCAGCCCGATTATTTGAGATCAGCCATTCTGGCTCTTTCATGGATGAAACTAACTGGGCAAAGAGCCGTTCTATGCTGGGGACCATGCTGTCTTTCCCTGGTCTACACAGAAACAGCACTCTCAGGAAGACGAGCTGCTGGCGTTTCGTAGCAACATCCCCTATTCTGAAGGGAAACATTTCTTTGTAAGCGGGTTGCATCAGCCTTGCCACATGTTCTCAACTGGTTATAATGTAGGGCAGTCAGTAGGCCTCACCCTTCAAGCCCACTCCAATTTCATAGAGAAAACACCAGGCATCGGTGTGCCTTCCTGTGGCAAGGAAACTTTGCTTTCATTCCTTAGGTGGCACTTTGGCTCAGAAATGCCCTATCCCATGGATTCAGGGATGTGCAGCCCGATTAGTTGCGATCAGCCCTTTGCCTCTTTCATGCATGAAACCAGCTTGGCATAGAGCCGTTCTAAGCTGGGGACCATGCTGTCTTTCCCTGGTCTACACAGAAACAGCACTCTGAGGGAGACGAGCTGCTGGCGTTTGGTAGCAACATCTCCTAATCTGAAGAGAAACATTTCGTTGTAAGCGGGTTGCCTCAGCCTTGCCACATGTTCTCAACTGGTTATAATGGAGGGCAGTCAGTAGGCCTCACCCTTCAAGCCCACTCCAATTTCATAGAGAAAACACCAGGCCTCGGTGTGCCTTCCTGTGGCACGGAAACTTTGCTTTCTTTCCTTAGGTGGCACTTTGGCAAAGAAATGACCTATCCCAAGGATTCAGGGATGTGCAGCCCGATTAGTTGAGATCAGCCCTTTTGGCTCTTTCATGCATGAAACCAGCTGGGCATAGAGCCGTTCTAAGCTGGGGACTATGGTGTCTTTCCCTAGTCTACACAGAAACAACACTCTGAGGGAGACGAGTTGCTGGCGTTTGGTAGCAACATCTCCTAATCTGAAGAGAAACATTTCGTTGTAAGCGGGTTGCCTCAGCCTTGCCACAGGTTCTCAACTGGTTATAAAGGAGGGCAGTCACTAGGCCTCACCTTTCAAGCACACTCCAATTTCATAGAGAAAACACCAGGCCTCGGTGTGCCTTCCTGTGGCAAGGAAACTTTGCTTTCATTCCTTAGGTGGCACTTTGACTCAGAACTGCCCTACCCCAAGGATTCAGGGATGTGCAGCCCGATTAGTTGAGATCAGCCCTTCTGACTCTTTCATGGATGAAACCAACTGGGCAAAGAGCCGTTCTAAGCTGGGGACCATGGTGACTTTCCCTAGTCTACACAGAAACAGCACTCTGAGGGAGACGAGCTGCTGGCGTTTGGTAGCAACATCTCCAATTTCATAGAGAAAACACCAGGCCTCGGTGTGCCTTCCTGTGGCAAGGAAACTTTGCTTTCATTCCTTAGGTGGCACTTTGGCTCAGAACTGCCCTACCCCAAGGATTCAGGGATGTGCAGCCCGATTAGTTGAGATCAGCCCTTTTGGCTCTTTCATGCATGAAACCAGCTGGGCATAGAGCCGTTCTAAGCTGGAGACTATGGTGTCTTTCCCTAGTCTACACAGAAACTGCACTCTGAGGGAGACGAGCTGCTGGCGTTTGTTAGCAACATCTCCTAATCTGAAGAGAAACATTTCGTTGTAAGCGGGTTGTCTCAGCCTTGCTACATGTTCTCAACTGGTTATAAAGTAGGGCAGTCACTAGGCCTCAGCTTTCAAGCACACTCCAATTTGATAGAGAAAACACCAGGCCTCGGTGTGCCTTCCTGTGGCAAAGAAACTTTTCTTTCATTCCTTAGGTGGCACTTTGGCTCAGAACTGCCCCACCCCAAGGATTCAGGGATGTGCAGCCCGATTAGTTGAGATCAGCCCTTCTGGCTCTTTCATGGATGAAACCGACTGGGCAAAGAGCCGTTCTAAGCTGGGGACCATGCTGTCTTTCCCTGGTCTACACAGAAACAGGACTCTGAGGGAGACAAGCTGCTGGCGTTTCGTAGCAACACCCCCTATTCTGAAGGGAAACATTTCGATGTAAGCGGGTTGCATCAGCCTTGCCACATGTTCTCAACTGGTTATAATGGAGGGCAGTCAGTAGGCCTCACCCTTCAAGCCCACTCCAATTTCATAGAGAAAACACCAGGCCTCGGTGTGCCTTCCTGTGGCAAGGAAACTTTGCTTTCATTCCTTAGGTGGCACTTTGGCTCAGAACTGCCCTACCCCAAGGTTTCAGGGATGTGCAGCCCGATTAGTTGAGATCAGCCCTTCTGGCTCTTTCATGGATGAAACCAACTGGGCAAAGTGCCGTTCTAAGCTGGGGACCATGCTGTCTTTCCCTAGTCTACACAGAAACTGCACTCTGAGGGAGACGAGCTGCTGGCGTTTTGTAGCAACATCTCCAATTTCATAGAGAAAACACCAGGCCTCGGTGTGCCTTCCTGTGGCAAGGAAACTTTGCTTTCATTCCTTAGGTGGCACTTTGGCTCAGAACTGCCCTACCCCAAGGATTCAGGGATGTACAGCCCGATTAGTTGAGATCAGCCCTTCTGGCTCTTTCATGGATGAAAACAGCTGGGCATAGGGCCGTTCTAAGCTTGGGACTATGGTGTCTTTCCCTAGTCTACACAGAAACAGCACTCTGAGGGAGACGAGCTGCTGGCGTTTGGTAGCAAAATCTGCTATTCTTAAGAGAAAAATTTCGTTATAAGCGGGTGGCATCAGCCTTGCCACATTTTCTCAAATGGCTCTAAAGGAGGGCAGTCAGTTGGCAGACTTACTTGCGGCCCTGCTTCCCAGGTTGGAAACTTTGCTTTCATTCCTTAGGTGGCCCATTGGCTCAGGACTGCCCTACCCCAAGAATTCAGGCTTGTGACGCCCGATTAGTTGAGATCAGCCCTTCTGGCTCTTTCATGGATGAAACTAACTGGGCAAAGAGCCGTTCTAACCTGGGGACCATGCTGTCTTTCCCTGGTCTACACAGACACAGCACTCTGAGGAAGACGAGCTGCTGGCGTTTCGTAGCAACATCCCCTATTCTGAAGGGAAACATTTCATTGTAAGCGGGTTGCATCAGCCTTGCCACATGTTCTCAACTGGTTATAATGGAGGGCAGTCAGTAGGCCTCACCCTTCAAGCCCACTCCAATTTCATAGAGAAATCACCAGGCCTCGGTCTGCCTTCCTGTGGCAAGGAAACTTTGCTTTCATTCCTTAGGTGGCACTTTGGCTCAGAACTGCCCTACCCCAAGGATTCAGGGATGTGCTGCCCGATTAGTTGAGATCAGCCCTTCTGGCTCTTTCATGGATGAAACCAACTGGGCAAAGAGCCGTTCTAAGCGGGGGACCATGGTGTCTTTCACTAGTCTACACAGAAACAGCACTCTGAGGGAGACGAGCTGCTGGCGTTTGGTAGCAACATCTCCAATTTCATAGAGAAAACACCAGGCCTCGGTGTGCCTTCCTATGGCAAGGAAACTTTGCTTTCATTCCTTAGGTGGCACTTTGGCTCAGAACTGCCCTACCCCAAGGATTCAGGGACGTGCAGCCCGATTAGTTGAGATCAGCCCTTTTGGCTCTTTCATGCATGAAACCAGCTGGGCATAGAGCCGTTCTAAGCTGGGGACTATGGTGTCTTTCCCTAGTCTACACAAAAACTGCACTCTGAGGGAGACGAGCTGCTGGCGTTTGTTAGCAACATCTCCTAATCTGAAGAGAAACATTTCGTTGTAAGCGGGTTGCCTCAGCCTTGCCACATGTTCTCAACTGGTTATAAAGGAGGGCAGTCACTAGGCCTCAGCTTTCAAGCACACTCCAATTTGATAGAGAAAACACCAGGCCTCGGTGTGCCTTCCTGTGGCAAGGAAACTTTGCTTTCATTCCTTAGGTGGCACTTTGGCTCAGAAGTGCCCTACCCCAAGGTTTCAGGGATGTGCAGCCCGATTAGTTGAGATCAGCCCTTCTGGCTCTTTCATGGATGAAACCAACTGGGCAAAGAGCCGTTCTAACCTGGGGACCATGCTGTCTTTCCCTGGTCTACACAGACACAGCACTCTGAGGAAGACGAGCTGCTGGCGTTTCGTAGCAACATCCCCTATTCTGAAGGGAAACATTTCATTGTAAGCGGGTTGCATCAGCCTTGCCACATGTTCTCAACTGGTTATAATGGAGGGCAGTCAGTAGGCCTCACCCTTCAAGCCCACTCCAATTTCATAGAGAAATCACCAGGCCTCGGTCTGCCTTCCTGTGGCAAGGAAACTTTGCTTTCATTCCTTAGGTGGCACTTTGGCTCAGAACTGCCCTACCCCAAGGATTCAGGGATGTGCTGCCCGATTAGTTGAGATCAGCCCTTCTTGCTCTTTCATGGATGAAACCAACTGGGCAAAGAGCCGTTCTAAGCGGGGGACCATGGTGTCTTTCCCTAGTCTACACAGAAACAGCACTCTGAGGGAGACGAGCTGCTGGCGTTTGGTAGCAACATCTCTTAATCTGAAGAGAAACATTTCGTTGTAAGCGGGTTGCCTCAGCCTTGCCACAGGTTCTCAACTGGTTATAAAGGAGGGCAGACACTAGGCCTCACCTTTCAAGCACACTCCAATTTCATAGAGAGAACACCAGGCCTCGGTGTGCCTTCCTTTGGCAAGGAAACTTTGCTTTCATTCCTTAGGTGGCACTTTGGCTCAGAACTGCCCTACCCCAAGGATTCAGGGATGTGCAGCCCGATTAGTTGAGATCAACCCTTCTGGCTCTTTCATGGATGAAACCAACTGGGCAAAGAGCCGTTCTAAGCTGGGGACCATGCTGTCTTTCCCTGGTCTACACAGAAACAGCACTCCTAGGGAGATGAGCTGCTGGCGTTTCGTACCAACATCCCCTATTCTACAGGGAAACTTTTCGTTGTAAGCGGGTTGCATCAGCCTTGCCACATGTTCTCAACTGGTTATAATGGAGGGCATTCAATAGGCCTCACCCTTCAAGCCCACTTCAATTGCATAGAGAAAACACCAGGCCTTGGTGTGCCTTACTGTGGCAAGGAAACTGCTTTCATTCCTAAGGTGGCACTTTGGCTCAGAACTGCCCTACCCCAAGGTTTCAGGGATGTGCAGCCCGATTAGTTGAGATCAGCCCTTCTGGCTCTTTCATGGATGAAACCAACTGGGCAAAGTGCCGTTCTAAGCTGGGGACCATGGTGTCTTTCTCTAGTCTACACAGAAACAGCACTCTGAGGGAGACGAGCTGCTGGCGTTTGGTAGCAACATCTCCTAATCTGAAGAGAAACATTTCGTTGTAAGCGGGTAGCCTCAGCTTTGCCACATGTTCTCAACTGGTTATAAAGGAGGGCCGTCACTAGGCCTCACCTTTCAAGCACACTCCAATTTCATAGAGAAAACACCCGGCCTCGGAGTGCCTTCCTGTGGCAAGGAAACTTTGCTTTCATTCCTTAGGTGGCACTTTGGCTCAGAACTGCCCTACCCCAAGTATTCAGGGATGTGCAGCCCGATTAGTTGAGATCAGCCATTCTGGCTCTTTCATGGATGAAACTAACTGGGCAAAGAGCCGTTCTTAGCTGGGGACCATGCTGTCTTTCCCTGGTCTACACAGAAACAGCACTCTCAGGAAGACGAGCTGCTGGCGTTTCGTAGCAACATCCCCTATTCTGAAGGGAAACATTTCTTTGTAAGCGGGTTGCATCAGCCTTGCCACATGTTCTCAACTGGTTATAATGTAGGGCAGTCAGTAGGCCTCACCCTTCAAGCCCACTCCAATTTCATAGAGAAAACACCAGGCATCGGTGTGCCTTCATGTGGCAAGGAAACTTTGCTTTCATTCCTTAGGTGGCACTTTGGCTCAGAACTGCCCTACCCCAAGGATTCAGGGATGTGCTGCCCGATTAGTTGAGATCAGCCCTTCTGGCTCTTTCATGGATGAAACCAACTGGGCAAAGAGCCGTTCTAAGCGGGGGACCATGGTGTCTTTCACTAGTCTACACAGAAACAGCACTCTGAGGGAGACGAGCTGCTGGCGTTTGGTAGCAACATCTCCAATTTCATAGAGAAAACACCAGGCCTCGGTGTGCCTTCCTGTGGCAAGGAAACTTTGCTTTCATTCCTTAGGTGGCACTTTGGCTCAGAAATGCACTATCCCAAGGATTCAGGGATGTGCAGCCCGATTAGTTGAGATCAGCCCTTTGCCTCTTTCATGCATGAAACCAGCTTGGCATAGAGCCGTTCTAAGCTGGGGACCATGCTGTCTTTCCCTGGTCTACACAGAAACAGCACTCTGAGGGAGACGAGCTGCTGGCGTTTGGTAGCAACATCTCCTAATCTGAAGAGAAACATTTCGTTGTAAGCGGGTTGCCTCAGCCTTGCCACATGTTCTCAACTGGTTATAATGGAGGGCAGTCAGTAGGCCTCACCCTTCAAGCCCACTCCAATTTCATAGAGAAAACACCAGGCCTCGGTGTGCCTTCCTGTGGCACGGAAACTTTGCTTTCTTTCCTTAGGTGGCACTTTGGCAAAGAAATGACCTATCCCAAGGATTCAGGGATGTGCAGCCCGATCAGTTGAGATCAGCCCTTTTGGCTCTTTCATGCATGAAACCAGCTGGGCATAGAGCCGTTCTAAGCTGGGGACTATGGTGTCTTTCCCTAGTCTACACAGAAACAACACTCTGAGGGAGACGAGTGGCTGGCGTTTGGTAGCAACATCTCCTAATCTGAAGAGAAACATTTCGTTGTAAGCGGGTTGCCTCAGCCTTGCCACAGGTTCTCAACTGGTTATAAAGGAGGGCAGTCACTAGGCCTCACCTTTCAAGCACACTCCAATTTCATAGAGAAAACACCAGGCCTCGGTGTGCCTTCCTGTGGCAAGGAAACTTTGCTTTCATTCCTTAGGTGGCACTTTGGCTCAGAACTGCCCTACCCCAAGGATTCAGGGATGTGCAGCCCGATTAGTTGAGATCAGCCCTTCTGGCTCTTTCATGGATGAAACCAACTGGGCAAAGAGCCGTTCTAAGCTGGGGACCATGGTGTCTTTCCCTAGTCTACACAGAAACAGCACTCTGAGGGAGACGAGCTGCTGGCGTTTGGTAGCAACATCTCCAATTTCATAGAGAAAACACCAGGCCTCGGTGTGCCTTCCTGTGGCAAGGAAACTTTGCTTTCATTCCTTAGGTGGCACTTTGGCTCAGAACTCCCCTACCCCAAGGATTCAGGGACGTGCAGCCCGATTAGTTGAGATCAGCCCTTTTGGCTCTTTCATGCATGAAACCAGCTGGGCATAGAGCCGTTCTAAGCTGGGGACCATGCTGTCTTTCCCTGTTCTACACAGAAACAGCACTCTGAGGGAGACGAGCTGCTGGCCTTTCATAGCAACATCCCCTATTCTGAAGGGAAACTTTTCGTTGTAAGCGGGTTACATCAGCCTTGCCACATGTTCTCAACTGGTTATAATGGAGGGCAGTCAGTAGGCCTCACCCTTCAAGCCCACTCCAATTTCATAGAGGAAACACCAGGCCTCGGTCTGCCTTCCTGTGGCAAGGAAACTTTGCTTTCATTCCTTAGGTGGCACTTTGGCTCAGAACTGCCCTACCCCAAGGATTCTGGGACGTGCAGCCCGATTAGTTGAGATCAGCCCTTTTGGCTCTTTCATGCATGAAACCAGCTGGGCATAGAGCCGTTCTAAGCTGGGGACTATGGTGTCTTTCCCTAGTCTACACAAAAACTGCACTCTGAGGGAGACGAGCTGCTGGCGTTTGTTAGCAACATCTCCTAATCTGAAGAGAAACATTTCGTTGTAAGCGGGTTGCCTCAGCCTTGCCACATGTTCTCAACTGGTTATAAAGGAGGGCAGTCACTAGGCCTCAGCTTTCAAGCACACTCCAATTTGATAGAGAAAACACCAGGCCTCGGTGTGCCTTCCTGTGGCAAGGAAACTTTGCTTTCATTCCTTAGGTGGCACTTTGGCTCAGAACTGCCCTACCCCAAGGTTTCAGGGATGTGCAGCCCGATTAGTTGAGATCAGCCCTTCTGACTCTTTCATGGATGAAACCAACTGGGCAAAGAGCCGTTCTAACCTGGGGACCATGCTGTCTTTCCCTGGTCTACACAGACACAGCACTCTGAGGAAGACGAGCTGCTGGCGTTTCGTAGCAACATCCCCTATTCTGAAGGGAAACATTTCATTGTAAGCGGGTTGCATCAGCCTTGCCACATGTTCTCAACTGGTTATAATGGAGGGCAGTCAGTAGGCCTCACCCTTCAAGCCCACTCCAATTTCATAGAGAAATCACCAGGCCTCGGTCTGCCTTCCTGTGGCAAGGAAACTTTGCTTTCATTCCTTAGGTGGCACTTTGGCTCAGAACTGCCCTACCCCAAGGATTCAGGGATGTGCTGCCCGATTAGTTGAGATCAGCCCTTCTTGCTCTTTCATGGATGAAACCGACTGGGCAAAGAGCCGTTCTAAGCGGGGGACCATGGTGTCTTTCCCTAGTCTACACAGAAACAGCACTCTGAGGGAGACGAGCTGCTGGCGTTTGGTAGCAACATCTCTTAATCTGAAGAGAAACATTTCGTTGTAAGCGGGTTGCCTCAGCCTTGCCACAGGTTCTCAACTGGTTATAAAGGAGGGCAGACACTAGGCCTCACCTTTCAAGCACACTCCAATTTCATAGAGAGAACACCAGGCCTCGGTGTGCCTTCCTTTGGCAAGGAAACTTTGCTTTCATTCCTTAGGTGGCACTTTGGCTCAGAACTGCCCTACCCCAAGGATTCAGGGATGTGCAGCCCGATTAGTTGAGATCAACCCTTCTGGCTCTTTCATGGATGAAACCAACTGGGCAAAGAGCCGTTCTAAGCTGGGGACCATGCTGTCTTTCCCTGGTCTACACAGAAACAGCACTCCTAGGGAGACGAGCTGCTGGCGTTTCGTACCAACATCCCCTATTCTACAGGGAAACTTTTCGTTGTAAGCGGGTTGCCTCAGCCTTGCCACATGTTCTCAACTGGTTATAATGGAGGGCATTCAATAGGCCTCACCCTTCAAGCCCACTTCAATTGCATAGAGAAAACACCAGGCCTTGGTGTGCCTTACTGTGGCAAGGAAACTGCTTTCATTCCTAAGGTGGCACTTTGGCTCAGAACTGCCCTACCCCAAGGTTTCAGGGATGTGCAGCCCGATTAGTTGAGATCAGCCCTTCTGGCTCTTTCATGGATGAAACCAACTGGGCAAAGTGCCGTTCTAAGCTGGGGACCATGGTGTCTTTCTCTAGTCTACACAGAAACAGCACTCTGAGGGAGACGAGCTGCTGGCGTTTGGTAGCAACATCTCCTAATCTGAAGAGAAACATTTCGTTGTAAGCGGGTAGCCTCAGCTTTGCCACATGTTCTCAACTGGTTATAAAGGAGGGCCGTCACTAGGCCTCACCTTTCAAGCACACTCCAATTTCATAGAGAAAACACCCGGCCTCGGAGTGCCTTCCTGTGGCAAGGAAACTTTGCTTTCATTCCTTAGGTGGCACTTTGGCTCAGAACTGCCCTACCCCAAGTATTCAGGGATGTGCAGCCCGATTAGTTGAGATCAGCCATTCTGGCTCTTTCATGGATGAAACTAACTGGGCAAAGAGCCGTTCTTAGCTGGGGACCATGCTGTCTTTCCCTGGTCTACACAGAAACAGCACTCTCAGGAAGACGAGCTGCTGGCGTTTCGTAGCAACATCCCCTATTCTGAAGGGAAACATTTCTTTGTAAGCGGGTTGCATCAGCCTTGCCACATGTTCTCAACTGGTTATAATGTAGGGCAGTCAGTAGGCCTCACCCTTCAAGCCCACTCCAATTTCATAGAGAAAACACCAGGCATCGGTGTGCCTTCATGTGGCAAGGAAACTTTGCTTTCATTCCTTAGGTGGCACTTTGGCTCAGAACTGCCCTACCCCAAGGATTCAGGGATGTGCTGCCCGATTAGTTGAGATCAGCCCTTCTGGCTCTTTCATGGATGAAACCAACTGGGCAAAGAGCCGTTCTAAGCGGGGGACCATGGTGTCTTTCACTAGTCTACACAGAAACAGCACTCTGAGGGAGACGAGCTGCTGGCGTTTGGTAGCAACATCTCCAATTTCATAGAGAAAACACCAGGCCTCGGTGTGCCTTCCTGTGGCAAGGAAACTTTGCTTTCATTCCTTAGGTGGCACTTTGGCTCAGAAATGCACTATCCCAAGGATTCAGGGATGTGCAGCCCGATTAGTTGAGATCAGCCCTTTGCCTCTTTCATGCATGAAACCAGCTTGGCATAGAGCCGTTCTAAGCTGGGGACCATGCTGTCTTTCCCTGGTCTACACAGAAACAGCACTCTGAGGGAGACGAGCTGCTGGCGTTTGGTAGCAACATCTCCTAATCTGAAGAGAAACATTTCGTTGTAAGCGGGTTGCCTCAGCCTTGCCACATGTTCTCAACTGGTTATAATGGAGGGCAGTCAGTAGGCCTCACCCTTCAAGCCCACTCCAATTTCATAGAGAAAACACCAGGCCTCGGTGTGCCTTCCTGTGGCACGGAAACTTTGCTTTCTTTCCTTAGGTGGCACTTTGGCAAAGAAATGACCTATCCCAAGGATTCAGGGATGTGCAGCCCGATCAGTTGAGATCAGCCCTTTTGGCTCTTTCATGCATGAAACCAGCTGGGCATAGAGCCGTTCTAAGCTGGGGACTATGGTGTCTTTCCCTAGTCTACACAGAAACAACACTCTGAGGGAGACGAGTTGCTGGCGTTTGGTAGCAACATCTCCTAATCTGAAGAGAAACATTTCGTTGTAAGCGGGTTGCCTCAGCCTTGCCACAGGTTCTCAACTGGTTATAAAGGAGGGCAGTCACTAGGCCTCACCTTTCAAGCACACTCCAATTTCATAGAGAAAACACCAGGCCTCGGTGTGCCTTCCTGTGGCAAGGAAACTTTGCTTTCATTCCTTAGGTGGCACTTTGGCTCAGAACTGCCCTACCCCAAGGATTCAGGGATGTGCAGCCCGATTAGTTGAGATCAGCCCTTCTGGCTCTTTCATGGATGAAACCAACTGGGCAAAGAGCCGTTCTAAGCTGGGGACCATGGTGTCTTTCCCTAGTCTACACAGAAACAGCACTCTGAGGGAGACGAGCTGCTGGCGTTTGGTAGCAACATCTCCAATTTCATAGAGAAAACACCAGGCCTCGGTGTGCCTTCCTGTGGCAAGGAAACTTTGCTTTCATTCCTTAGGTGGCACTTTGGCTCAGAACTCCCCTACCCCAAGGATTCAGGGACGTGCAGCCCGATTAGTTGAGATCAGCCCTTTTGGCTCTTTCATGCATGAAACCAGCTGGGCATAGAGCCGTTCTAAGCTGGGGACTATGGTGTCTTTCCCTAGTCTACACAGAAACTGCACTCTGAGGGAGACGAGCTGCTGGCGTTTGTTAGCAACATCTCCTAATCTGAAGAGAAACATTTCGTTGTAAGCGGGTTGCCTCAGCCTTGCCACATGTTCTCAACTGGTTATAAAGGAGGGCAGTCACTAGGCCTCAGCTTTCAAGCACACTCCAATTTGATAGAGAAAACACCAGGCCTCAGTGTGCCTTCCTGTGGCAAGGAAACTTTGCTTTCATTCCTTAGGTGGCACTTTGGCTCAGAACTGCCCCACCCCAAGGTTTCAGGGATGTGCAGCCCGATTAGTTGAGATCAGCCCTTCTGGCTCTTTCATGGATGAAACCAACTGGGAGAAGTGCCGTTCTAAGCTGGGGACCATGGTGTCTTTCTCTAGTCTACACAGAAACAGCACTCTGAGGGAGACGATCTGCTGGCGTTTGGTAGCAACATCTCCTAATCTGAAGAGAAACATTTCGTTGTAAGCGGGTAGCCTCAGCTTTGCCACATGTTCTCAACTGGTTATAAAGGAGGGCCGTCACTAGGCCTCAACTTTCAAGCACACTCCAATTTCATAGAGAAAACACCAGGCCTCGGTGTGCCTTCCTGTGGCAAGGAAACTTTGCTTTCATTCCTTAGGTGGCACTTTGGCTCAGAACTTCCCTACCCCAAGGATTCAGGGATGTGCAGCCCGATTAGTTGAGATCAGCCCTTCTGACTCTTTCATGGATGAAACCAACTGGGCAAAGAGCCGTTCTAAGCTGGGGACCATGCTGTCTTTCCCTGTTCTACACAGAAACAGCACTCTGAGGGAGACGAGCTGCTGGCCTTTCATAGCAACATCCCCTATTCTGAAGGGAAACTTTTCGTTGTAAGCGGGTTACATCAGCCTTGCCACATGTTCTCAACTGGTTATAATGGAGGGCAGTCAGTAGGCCTCACCCTTCAAGCCCACTCCAATTTCATAGACGAAACACCAGGCCTCGGTCTGCCTTACTGTGGCAAGGAAACTGCTTTCATTCCTAAGGTGGCACTTTGGCTCAGAACTGCCCTACCCCAAGGTTTCAGGGATGTGCAGCCCGATTAGTTGAGATCAGCCCTTCTGGCTCTTTCATGGATGAAACCAACTGGGCAAAGTGCCGTTCTAAGCCGGGGACCATGGTGTCTTTCTCTAGTCTACACAGAAACAGCACTCTGAGGGAGACGAGCTGCTGGCGTTTGGTAGCAACATCTCCTAATCTGAAGAGAAACATTTCGTTGTAAGCGGGTAGCCTCAGCTTTGCCACATGTTCTCAACTGGTTATAAAGGAGGGCCGTCACTAGGCCTCACCTTTCAAGCACACTCCAATTTCATAGAGAAAACACCCGGCCTCGGAGTGCCTTCCTGTCGCAAGGAAACTTTGCTTTCATTCCTTAGGTGGCACTTTGGCTCAGAACTGCCCTACCCCAAGTATTCAGGGATGTGCAGCCCGATTAGTTGAGATCAGCCATTCTGGCTCTTTCATGGATGAAACTAACTGGGCAAAGAGCCGTTCTAAGCTGGGGACCATGCTGTCTTTCCCTGGTCTATACAGAAACAGCACTCTCAGGAAGACGAGCTGCTGGCGTTTCGTAGCAACATCCCCTATTCTGAAGGGAAACATTTCTTTGTAAGCGGGTTGCATCAGCCTTGCCACATGTTCTCAACTGGTTATAATGTAGGGCAGTCAGTAGGCCTCACCCTTCAAGCCCACTCCAATTTCATAGAGAAAACACCAGGCTTCGGTGTGCCTTCCTGTGGCAAGGAAACTTTGCTTTCATTCCTTAGGTGGCACTTTGGCTCAGAAATGCCCTATCCCAAGGATTCAGGGATGTGCAGCCCGATTAGTTGAGATCAGCCCTTTGCCTCTTTCATGCATGAAACCAGCTTGGCATAGAGCCGTTCTAAGCTGGGGACCATGCTATCTTTCCCTGGTCTACACAGAAACAGCACTCTGAGGGAGACGAGCTGCTGGCGTTTGGTAGCAACATCTCCTAATCTGAAGAGAAACATTTCGTTGTAAGCGGGTTGCCTCAGCCTTGCCACATGTTCTCAACTGGTTATAATGGAGGGCAGTCAGTAGGCCTCACCCTTCAAGCCCACTCCAATTTCATAGAGAAAACACCAGGCCTCGGTGTGCCTTCCTGTGGCACGGAAACTTTGCTTTCTTTCCTTAGGTGGCACTTTGGCAAAGAAATGACCTATCCCAAGGATTCAGGGATGTGCAGCCCGATTAGTTGAGATCAGCCCTTTTGGCTCTTTCATGCATGAAACCAGCTGGGCATAGAGCCGTTCTAAGCTGGGGACTATGGTGTCTTTCCCTAGTCTACACAGAAACAACACTCTGAGGGAGACGAGTTGCTGGCGTTTGGTAGCAACATCTCCTAATCTGAAGAGAAACATTTCGTTGTAAGCGGGTTGCCTCAGCCTTGCCACATGTTCTCAACTGGTTATAAAGGAGGGCAGTCACTAGGCCTCACCTTTCAAGCACACTCCAATTTCATAGAGAAAACACCAGGCCTCGGTGTGCCTTCCTGTGGCAAGGAAACTTTGCTTTCATTCCTTAGGTGGCACTTTGGCTCAGAACTGCCCCACCCCAAGGATTCAGGGATGTGCAGCCCGATTAGTTGAGATCAGCCCTTCTGGCCCTTTCATGGATGAAACCAACTGGGAGAAGTGCCGTTCTAAGCTGGGGACCATGGTGTCTTTCTCTAGTCTACACAGAAACAGCACTCTGAGGAAGACGATCTGCTGGCGTTTGGTAGCAACATCTCCTAATCTGAAGAGAAACATTTCGTTGTAAGCGGGTAGCCTCAGCTTTGCCACATGTTCTCAACTGGTTATAAAGGAGGGCCGTCACTAGGCCTCAACTTTCAAGCACACTCCAATTTCATAGAGAAAACACCAGGCCTCGGTGTGCCTTCCTGTGGCAAGGAAACTTTGCTTTCATTCCTTAGGTGGCACTTTGGCTCAGAACTTCCCTACCCCAAGGATTCAGGGATGTGCACCCCGATTAGTTGAGATCAACCCTTCTGACTCTTTCATGGATGAAACCAACTGGGCAAAGAGCCGTTCTAAGCTGGGGACCATGCTGTCTTTCCCTGTTCTACACAGAAACAGCACTCTGAGGGAGACGAGCTGCTGGCCTTTCATAGCAACATCCCCTATTCTGAAGGGAAACTTTTCGTTGTAAGCGGGTTACATCAGCCTTGCCACATGTTCTCAACTGGTTATAATGGAGGGCAGTCAGTAGGCCTCACCCTTCAAGCCCACTCCAATTTCATAGAGGAAACACCAGGCCTCGGTCTGCCTTCCTGTGGCAAGGAAACTTTGCTTTCATTCCTTAGGTGGCACTTTGGCTCAGAACTGCCCTACCCCAAGGATTCTGGGACGTGCAGCCCGATTAGTTGAGATCAGCCCTTTTGGCTCTTTCATGCATGAAACCAGCTGGGCATAGAGCCGTTCTAAGCTGGGGACTATGGTGTCTTTCCCTAGTCTACACAAAAACTGCACTCTGAGGGAGACGAGCTGCTGGCGTTTGTTAGCAACATCTCCTAATCTGAAGAGAAACATTTCGTTGTAAGCGGGTTGCCTCAGCCTTGCCACATGTTCTCAACTGGTTATAAAGGAGGGCAGTCACTAGGCCTCAGCTTTCAAGCACACTCCAATTTGATAGAGAAAACACCAGGCCTCGGTGTGCCTTCCTGTGGCAAGGAAACTTTGCTTTCATTCCTTAGGTGGCACTTTGGCTCAGAACTGCCCTACCCCAAGGTTTCAGGGATGTGCAGCCCGATTAGTTGAGATCAGCCCTTCTGACTCTTTCATGGATGAAACCAACTGGGCAAAGAGCCGTTCTAACCTGGGGACCATGCTGTCTTTCCCTGGTCTACACAGACACAGCACTCTGAGGAAGACGAGCTGCTGGCGTTTCGTAGCAACATCCCCTATTCTGAAGGGAAACATTTCATTGTAAGCGGGTTGCATCAGCCTTGCCACATGTTCTCAACTGGTTATAATGGAGGGCAGTCAGTAGGCCTCACCCTTCAAGCCCACTCCAATTTCATAGAGAAATCACCAGGCCTCGGTCTGCCTTCCTGTGGCAAGGAAACTTTGCTTTCATTCCTTAGGTGGCACTTTGGCTCAGAACTGCCCTACCCCAAGGATTCAGGGATGTGCTGCCCGATTAGTTGAGATCAGCCCTTCTTGCTCTTTCATGGATGAAACCGACTGGGCAAAGAGCCGTTCTAAGCGGGGGACCATGGTGTCTTTCCCTAGTCTACACAGAAACAGCACTCTGAGGGAGACGAGCTGCTGGCGTTTGGTAGCAACATCTCTTAATCTGAAGAGAAACATTTCGTTGTAAGCGGGTTGCCTCAGCCTTGCCACAGGTTCTCAACTGGTTATAAAGGAGGGCAGACACTAGGCCTCACCTTTCAAGCACACTCCAATTTCATAGAGAGAACACCAGGCCTCGGTGTGCCTTCCTTTGGCAAGGAAACTTTGCTTTCATTCCTTAGGTGGCACTTTGGCTCAGAACTGCCCTACCCCAAGGATTCAGGGATGTGCAGCCCGATTAGTTGAGATCAACCCTTCTGGCTCTTTCATGGATGAAACCAACTGGGCAAAGAGCCGTTCTAAGCTGGGGACCATGCTGTCTTTCCCTGGTCTACACAGAAACAGCACTCCTAGGGAGACGAGCTGCTGGCGTTTCGTACCAACATCCCCTATTCTACAGGGAAACTTTTCGTTGTAAGCGGGTTGCCTCAGCCTTGCCACATGTTCTCAACTGGTTATAATGGAGGGCAATCAATAGGCCTCACCCTTCAAGCCCACTTCAATTGCATAGAGAAAAAACCAGGCCTCGGTGTGCCTTACTGTGGCAAGGAAACTGCTTTCATTCCTAAGGTGGCACTTTGGCTCAGAACTGCCCTACCCCAAGGTTTCAGGGATGTGCAGCCCGATTAGTTGAGATCAGCCCTTCTGGCTCTTTCATGGATGAAACCAACTGGGCAAAGTGCCGTTCTAAGCTGGGGACCATGGTGTCTTTTTCTAGTCTACACAGAAACAGCACTGTGAGGGAGACGAGCTGCTGGCGTTTGGTAGCAACATCTCCTAATCTGAAAAGAAACATTTCGTTGTAAGCGGGTAGCCTCAGCTTTGCCACATGTTCTCAACTGGTTATAAAGGAGGGCCGTCACTAGGCCTCACCTTTCAAGCACACTCCAATTTCATAGAGAAAACACCCGGCCTCGGAGTGCCTTCCTGTGGCAAGGAAACTTTGCTTTCATTCCTTAGGTGGCACTTTGGCTCAGAACTGCCCTACCCCAAGTATTCAGGGATGTGCAGCCCGATTAGTTGAGATCAGCCATTCTGGCTCTTTCATGGATGAAACTAACTGGGCAAAGAGCCGTTCTAAGCTGGGGACCATGCTGTCTTTCCCTGGTCTACACAGAAACAGCACTCTCAGGAAGACGAGCTGCTGGCGTTTCGTAGCAACATCCCCTATTCTGAAGGGAAACATTTCTTTGTAAGCGGGTTGCATCAGCCTTGCCACATGTTCTCAACTGGTTATAATGTAGGGCAGTCAGTAGGCCTCACCCTTCAAGCCCACTCCAATTTCATAGAGAAAACACCAGGCATCGGTGTGCCTTCCTGTGGCAAGGAAACTTTGCTTTCATTCCTTAGGTGGCACTTTGGCTCAGAAATGCCCTATCCCAAGGATTCAGGGATGTGCAGCCCGATTAGTTGAGATCAGCCCTTTGCCTCTTTCATGCATGAAACCAGCTTGGCATAGAGCCGTTCTAAGCTGGGGACCATGCTGTCTTTCCCTGGTCTACACAGAAACAGCACTCTGAGGGAGACGAGCTGCTGGCGTTTGGTAGCTACATCTCCTAATCTGAAGAGAGACATTTCGTTGTAAGCGGGTTGCCTCAGCCTTGCCACATGTTCTCAACTGGTTATAATGGAGGGCAGTCAGTAGGCCTCACCCTTCAAGCCCACTCCAATTTCATAGAGAAAACACCAGGCCTCGGTGTGCCTTCCTGTGGCACGGAAACTTTGCTTTCTTTCCTTAGGTGGCACTTTGGCAAAGAAATGACCTATCCCAAGGATTCAGGGATGTGCAGCCCGATTAGTTGAGATCAGCCCTTTTGGCTCTTTCATGCATGAAACCAGCTGGGCATAGAGCCGTTCTAAGCTGGGGACTATGGTGTCTTTCCCTAGTCTACACAAAAACTGCACTCTGAGGGAGACGAGTTGCTGGCGTTTGGTAGCAACATCTCCTAATCTGAAGAGAAACATTTCGTTATAAGCGGGTTGCCTCAGCCTTGCCACAGGTTCTCAACTGGTTATAAAGGAGGGCAGTCACTAGGCCTCAGCTTTCAAGCACACTCCAATTTCATAGAGAAAACACCAGGCCTCGGTGTGCCTTCCTGTGGCAAGGAAACTTTGCTTTCATTCCTTAGGTGGCACTTTGGCTCAGAACTGCCCTACCCCAAGGATTCAGGGATGTGCAGCCCGATTAGTTGAGATCAGCCCTTCTGGCTCTTTCATGGATGAAACCAACTGGGCAAAGTGCCGTTCTAAGCTGGGGACCATGGTGTCTTTCCCTAGTCTACACAGAAACTGCACTCTGAGGGAGACGAGCTGCTGGCGTTTTGTAGCAACATCTCCAATTTCATAGAGAAAACACCAGGCCTCGGTGTGCCTTCCTGTGGCAAGGAAACTTTGCTTTCATTCCTTAGGTGGCACTTTGGCTCAGAACTGCCCTACCCCAAGGTTTCAGGGATGTGCAGCCCGATTAGTTGAGATCAGCACTTCTGACTCTTTCATGGATGAAACCAACAGGGCAAAGAGCCGTTCTAACCTGGGGACCATGCTGTCTTTCCCTGGTCTACACAGACACAGCACTCTGAGGAAGACGAGCTGCTGGCGTTTCGTAGCAACATCCCCTATTCTGAAGGGAAACATTTCATTGTAAGCGGGTTGCATCAGCCTTGCCACATGTTCTCAACTGGTTATAATGGAGGGCAGTCAGTAGGCCTCACCCTTCAAGCCCACTCCAATTTCATGGAGAAATCACCAGGCCTCGGTCTGCCTTCCTGTGGCAAGGAAACTTTGCTTTCATTCCTTAGGTGGCACTTTGGCTCAGAACTGCCCCACCCCAAGGATTCAGGGATGTGCTGCCCGATTAGTTGAGATCAGCCCTTCTGGCTCTTTCATGGATGAAACCAACTGGGCAAAGAGCCGTTCTAAGCGGGGGACCATGGTGTCTTTCACTAGTCTACACAGAAACAGCACTCTGAGGGAGACGAGCTGCTGGCGTTTGGTAGCAACATCTCCAATTTCATAGAGAAAACACCAGGCCTCGGTGTGCCTTCCTGTGGCAAGGAAACTTTGCTTTCATTCCTTAGGTGGCACTTTGGCTCAGAAATGCCCTATCCCAAGGATTCAGGGATGTGCAGCCCGATTAGTTGAGATCAGCCCTTTGCCTCTTTCATGCATGAAACCAGCTTGGCATAGAGCCGTTCTAAGCTGGGGACCATGCTGTCTTTCCCTGGTCTACACAGAAACAGCACTCTGAGGGAGACGAGCTGCTGGCGTTTGGTAGCAACATCTCCTAATCTGAAGAGAAACATTTCGTTGTAAGCGGGTTGCCTCAGCCTTGCCACATGTTCTCAACTGGTTATAATGGAGGGCAGTCAGTAGGCCTCACCCTTCAAGCCCACTCCAATTTCATAGAGAAAACACCAGGCCTCGGTGTGCCTTCCTGTGGCACGGAAACTTTGCTTTCATTCCTTAGGTGGCACTTTGGCTCAGAACTGCCCTACCCCAAGGATTCAGGGATGTGCAGCCCGATTAGTTGAGATCAGCCCTTCTGGCTCTTTCATGGATGAAACCAACTGGGCAAAGAGCCGTTCTAAGCTGGGGACCATGGTGTCTTTCCCTAGTCTACACAGAAACAGCACTCTGAGGGAGACGAGCTGCTGGCGTTTGGTAGCAACATCTCCAATTTCATAGAGAAAACACCAGGCCTCGGTGTGCCTTCCTGTGGCAAGGAAACTTTGCTTTCATTCCTTAGGTGGCACTTTGGCTCAGAACTGCCCTACCCCAAGGATTCAGGGACGTGCAGCCCGATTAGTTGAGATCAGCCCTTTTGGCTCTTTCATGCATGAAACCAGCTGGGCATAGAGCCGTTCTAAGCTGGGGACTATGGTGTCTTTCCCTAGTCTACACAGAAACTGCACTCTGAGGGAGACGAGCTGCTGGCGTTTGTTAGCAACATCTCCTAATCTGAAGAGAAACATTTCGTTGTAAGCGGGTTGCCTCAGCCTTGCCACATGTTCTCAACTGGTTATAAAGGAGGGCAGTCACTAGGCCTCAGCTTTCAAGCACACTCCAATTTGATAGAGAAAACACCAGGCCTCAGTGTGCCTTCCTGTGGCAAGGAAACTTTGCTTTCATTCCTTAGGTGGCACTTTGGCTCAGAACTGCCCCACCCCAAGGTTTCAGGGATGTGCAGCCCGATTAGTTGAGATCAGCCCTTCTGGCTCTTTCATGGATGAAACCAACTGGGAGAAGTGCCGTTCTAAGCTGGGGACCATGGTGTCTTTCTCTAGTCTACACAGAAACAGCACTCTGAGGGAGACGAGCTGCTGGCGTTTGGTAGCAACATCTCTTAATCTGAAGAGAAACATTTCGTTGTAAGCGGGTTGCCTCAGCCTTGCCACAGGTTCTCAACTGGTTATAAAGGAGGGCAGACACTAGGCCTCACTTTTCAAGCACACTCCAATTTCATAGAGAGAACACCAGGCCTCGGTGTGCCTTCCTTTGGCAAGGAAACTTTGCTTTCATTCCTTAGGTGGCACTTTGGCTCAGAACTGCCCTACCCCAAGGATTCAGGGATGTGCAGCCCGATTAGTTGAGATCAGCCCTTCTGACTCTTTCATGGATGAAACCAACTGGGCAAAGAGCCGTTCTAAGCTGGGGACCATGGTGACTTTCCCTAGTCTACACAGAAACAGCACTCTGAGGGAGACGAGCTGCTGGCGTTTGGTAGCAACATCTCCAATTTCATAGAGAAAACACCAGGCCTCGGTGTGCCTTCCTGTGGCAAGGAAACTTTGCTTTCATTCCTTAGGTGGCACTTTGGCTCAGAACTGCCCTACCCCAAGGATTCAGGGATGTGCAGCCCGATTAGTTGAGATCAGCCCTTTTGCCTCTTTCATGCATGAAACCAGCTGGGCATAGAGCCGTTCTAAGCTGGGGACTATGGTGTCTTTCCCTAGTCTACACAGAAACTGCACTCTGAGGGAGACGAGCTGCTGGCGTTTGGTAGCAACATCTCTTAATCTGAAGAGAAACATTTCGTTGTAAGCGGGTTGCCTCAGCCTTGCCACAGGTTCTCAACTGGTTATAAAGGAGGGCAGACACTAGGCCTCACCTTTCAAGCACACTCCAATTTCATAGAGAGAACACCAGGCCTCGGTGTGCCTTCCTTTGGCAAGGAAACTTTGCTTTCATTCCTTAGGTGGCACTTTGGCTCAGAACTGCCCTACCCCAAGGATTCAGGGATGTGCAGCCCGATTAGTTGAGATCAACCCTTCTGGCTCTTTCATGGATGAAACCAACTGGGCAAAGAGCCGCTCTAAGCTGGGGACCATGCTGTCTTTCCCTGGTCTACACAGAAACAGCACTCCTAGGGAGATGAGCTGCTGGCGTTTCGTACCAATATCCCCTATTCTACAGGGAAACTTTTCGTTGTAAGCGGGTTGCATCAGCCTTGCCACATGTACTCAACTGGTTATAATGGAGGGCATTCAATAGGCCTCACCCTTCAAGCCCACTTCAATTGCATAGAGAAAACACCAGGCCTCGGTGTGCCTTACTGTGGCAAGGAAACTGCTTTCATTCCTAAGGTGGCACTTTGGCTCAGAACTGCCCTACCCCAAGGTTTCAGGGATGTGCAGCCCGATTAGTTGAGATCAGCCCTTCTGGCTCTTTCATGGATGAAACCAACTGGGCAAAGTTCCGTTCTAAGCTGGGGACCATGGTGTCTTTCTCTAGTCTACACAGAAACAGCACTCTGTGGGAGACGATCTGCTGGCGTTTGGTAGCAACATCTCCTAATCTGAAGAGAAACATTTCGTTGTAAGCGGGTAGCCTCAGCTTTGCCACATGTTCTCAACTGGTTATAAAGGAGGGCCGTCACTAGGCCTCACCTTTCAAGCACACTCCAATTTCATAGAGAAAACACCAGGCCTCGGTGTGCCTTCCTGTGGCAAGGAAACTTTGCTTTCATTCCTTAGGTGGCACTTTGGCTCAGAACTTCCCTACCCCAAGGATTCAGGGATGTGCAGCCCGATTAGTTGAGATCAGCCCTTCTGGCACTTTCATGGATGAAACCAACTGGGTAAAGAGCCGTTCTAAGCTGGGGACCATGCTGTCTTTCCCTGTTCTACACAGAAACAGCACTCTGAGGGAGACGAGCTGCTGGCCTTTCATAGCAACATCCCCTATTCTGAAGGGAAACTTTTCGTTGTAAGCGGGTTACATCAGCCTTGCCACATGTTCTCAACTGGTTATAATGGAGGGCAGTCAGTAGGCCTCACCCTTCAAGCCCACTCCAATTTCATAGAGGAAACACCAGGCCTCGGTCTGCCTTCCTGTGGCAAGGAAACTTTGCTTTCATTCCTTAGGTGGCACTTTGGCTCAGAACTGCCCTACCCCAAGGTTTCTGGGATGTGCAGCCCGATTAGTTGAGATCAGCCCTTTTGGCTCTTTCATGCATGAAACCAGCTGGGCATAGAGCCGTTCTAAGCTGGGGACTATGGTGTCTTTCCCTAGTCTACACAAAAACTGCACTCTGAGGGAGACGAGGTGCTGGCGTTTGTTAGCAACATCTCCTAATCTGAAGAGAAACATTTCGTTGTAAGCGGGTTGCCTCAGCCTTGCCACATGTTCTCAACTGGTTATAAAGGAGGGCAGTCACTAGGCCTCAGCTTTCAAGCACACTCCAATTTGATAGAGAAAACACCAGGCCTCGGTGTGCCTTCCTGTGGCAAGGAAACTTTGCTTTCATTCCTTAGGTGGCACTTTGGCTCAGAACTGCCCTACCCCAAGGATTCAGGGATGTGCTGCCCGATTAGTTGAGATCAGCCCTTCTTGCTCTTTCATGGATGAAACCGACTGGGCAAAGAGCCGTTCTAAGCGGGGGACCATGGTGTCTTTCCCTAGTCTACACAGAAACAGCACTCTGAGGGAGACGAGCTGCTGGCGTTTGGTAGCAACATCTCTTAATCTGAAGAGAAACATTTCGTTGTAAGCGGGTTGCCTCAGCCTTGCCACAGGTTCTCAACTGGTTATAAAGGAGGGCAGACACTAGGCCTCACCTTTCAAGCACACTCCAATTTCATAGAGAGAACACCAGGCCTCGGTGTGCCTTCCTTTGGCAAGGAAACTTTGCTTTCATTCCTTAGGTGGCACTTTGGCTCAGAACTGCCCTACCCCAAGGATTCAGGGATGTGCAGCCCGATTAGTTGAGATCAACCCTTCTGGCTCTTTCATGGATGAAACCAACTGGGCAAAGAGCCGTTCTAAGCTGGGGACCATGCTGTCTTTCCCTGGTCTACACAGAAACAGCACTCCTAGGGAGACGAGCTGCTGGCGTTTCGTACCAACATCCCCTATTCTACAGGGAAACTTTTCATTGTAAGCGGGTTGCATCAGCCTTGCCACATGTTCTCAACTGGTTATAATGGAGGGCATTCAATAGGCCTCACCCTTCAAGCCCACTTCAATTGCATAGAGAAAACACCAGGCCTTGGTGTGCCTTACTGTGGCAAGGAAACTGCTTTCATTCCTAAGGTGGCACTTTGGCTCAGAACTGCCCTACCCCAAGGTTTCAGGGATGTGCAGCCCGATTAGTTGAGATCAGCCCTTCTGGCTCTTTCATGGATGAAACCAACTGGGCAAAGTTCCGTTCTAAGCTGGGGACCATGGTGTCTTTCTCTAGTCTACACAGAAACAGCACTCTGTGGGAGACGATCTGCTGGCGTTTGGTAGCAACATCTCCTAATCTGAAGAGAAACATTTCGTTGTAAGCGGGTAGCCTCAGCTTTGCCACATGTTCTCAACTGGTTATAAAGGAGGGCCGTCACTAGGCCTCACCTTTCAAGCACACTCCAATTTCATAGAGAAAACACCAGGCCTCGGTGTGCCTTCCTGTGGCAAGGAAACTTTGCTTTCATTCCTTAGGTGGCACTTTGGCTCAGAACTTCCCTACCCCAAGGATTCAGGGATGTGCAGCCCGATTAGTTGAGATCAGCCCTTCTGGCACTTTCATGGATGAAACCAACTGGGTAAAGAGCCGTTCTAAGCTGGGGACCATGCTGTCTTTCCCTGTTCTACACAGAAACAGCACTCTGAGGGAGACGAGCTGCTGGCCTTTCATAGCAACATCCCCTATTCTGAAGGGAAACTTTTCGTTGTAAGCGGGTTACATCAGCCTTGCCACATGTTCTCAACTGGTTATAATGGAGGGCAGTCAGTAGGCCCCACCCTTCAAGCCCACTCCAATTTCATAGAGGAAACACCAGGCCTCGGTCTGCCTTCCTGTGGCAAGGAAACTTTGCTTTCATTCCTTAGGTGGCACTTTGGCTCAGAACTGCCCTACCCCAAGGTTTCTGGGATGTGCAGCCCGATTAGTTGAGATCAGCCCTTTTGGCTCTTTCATGCATGAAACCAGCTGGGCATAGAGCCGTTCTAAGCTGGGGACTATGGTGTCTTTCCCTAGTCTACACAAAAACTGCACTCTGAGGGAGACGAGGTGCTGGCGTTTGTTAGCAACATCTCCTAATCTGAAGAGAAACATTTCGTTGTAAGCGGGTTGCCTCAGCCTTGCCACATGTTCTCAACTGGTTATAAAGGAGGGCAGTCACTAGGCCTCAGCTTTCAAGCACACTCCAATTTGATAGAGAAAACACCAGGCCTCGGTGTGCCTTCCTGTGGCAAGGAAACTTTGCTTTCATTCCTTAGGTGGCACTTTGGCTCAGAACTGCCCTACCCCAAGGATTCAGGGATGTGCTGCCCGATTAGTTGAGATCAGCCCTTCTTGCTCTTTCATGGATGAAACCGACTGGGCAAAGAGCCGTTCTAAGCGGGGGACCATGGTGTCTTTCCCTAGTCTACACAGAAACAGCACTCTGAGGGAGACGAGCTGCTGGCGTTTGGTAGCAACATCTCTTAATCTGAAGAGAAACATTTCGTTGTAAGCGGGTTGCCTCAGCCTTGCCACAGGTTCTCAACTGGTTATAAAGGAGGGCAGACACTAGGCCTCACCTTTCAAGCACACTCCAATTTCATAGAGAGAACACCAGGCCTCGGTGTGCCTTCCTTTGGCAAGGAAACTTTGCTTTCATTCCTTAGGTGGCACTTTGGCTCAGAACTGCCCTACCCCAAGGATTCAGGGATGTGCAGCCCGATTAGTTGAGATCAACCCTTCTGGCTCTTTCATGGATGAAACCAACTGGGCAAAGAGCCGTTCTAAGCTGGGGACCATGCTGTCTTTCCCTGGTCTACACAGAAACAGCACTCCTAGGGAGACGAGCTGCTGGCGTTTCGTACCAACATCCCCTATTCTACAGGGAAACTTTTCGTTGTAAGCGGGTTGCATCAGCCTTGCCACATGTTCTCAACTGGTTATAATGGAGGGCATTCAATAGGCCTCACCCTTCAAGCCCACTTCAATTGCATAGAGAAAACACCAGGCCTTGGTGTGCCTTACTGTGGCAAGGAAACTGCTTTCATTCCTAAGGTGGCACTTTGGCTCAGAACTGCCCTACCCCAAGGTTTCAGGGATGTGCAGCCCGATTAGTTGAGATCAGCCCTTCTGGCTCTTTCATGGATGAAACCAACTGGGCAAAGTGCCGTTCTAAGCTGGGGACCATGGTGTCTTTCTCTAGTCTACACAGAAACAGCACTGTGAGGGAGACGAGCTGCTGGCGTTTGGTAGCAACATCTCCTAATCTGAAAAGAAACATTTCGTTGTAAGCGGGTAGCCTCAGCTTTGCCACATGTTCTCAACTGGTTATAAAGGAGGGCCGTCACTAGGCCTCACCTTTCAAGCACACTCCAATTTCATAGAGAAAACACCCGGCCTCGGAGTGCCTTCCTGTGGCAAGGAAACTTTGCTTTCATTCCTTAGGTGGCACTTTGGCTCAGAACTGCCCTACCCCAAGTATTCAGGGATGTGCAGCCCGATTAGTTGAGATCAGCCATTCTGGCTCTTTCATGGATGAAACTAACTGGGCAAAGAGCCGTTCTAAGCTGGGGACCATGCTGTCTTTCCCTGGTCTATACAGAAACAGCACTCTCAGGAAGACGAGCTGCTGGCGTTTCGTAGCAACATCCCCTATTCTGAAGGGAAACATTTCTTTGTAAGCGGGTTGCATCAGCCTTGCCACATGTTCTCAACTGGTTATAATGTAGGGCAGTCAGTAGGCCTCACCCTTCAAGCCCACTCCAATTTCATAGAGAAAACACCAGGCTTCGGTGTGCCTTCCTGTGGCAAGGAAACTTTGCTTTCATTCCTTAGGTGGCACTTTGGCTCAGAAATGCCCTATCCCAAGGATTCAGGGATGTGCAGCCCGATTAGTTGAGATCAGCCCTTTGCCTCTTTCATGCATGAAACCAGCTTGGCATAGAGCCGTTCTAAGCTGGGGACCATGCTATCTTTCCCTGGTCTACACAGAAACAGCACTCTGAGGGAGACGAGCTGCTGGCGTTTGGTAGCAACATCTCCTAATCTGAAGAGAAACATTTCGTTGTAAGCGGGTTGCCTCAGCCTTGCCACATGTTCTCAACTGGTTATAATGGAGGGCAGTCAGTAGGCCTCACCCTTCAAGCCCACTCCAATTTCATAGAGAAAACACCAGGCCTCGGTGTGCCTTCCTGTGGCACGGAAACTTTGCTTTCTTTCCTTAGGTGGCACTTTGGCAAAGAAATGACCTATCCCAAGGATTCAGGGATGTGCAGCCCGATTAGTTGAGATCAGCCCTTTTGGCTCTTTCATGCATGAAACCAGCTGGGCATAGAGCCGTTCTAAGCTGGGGACTATGGTGTCTTTCCCTAGTCTACACAGAAACAACACTCTGAGGGAGACGAGTTGCTGGCGTTTGGTAGCAACATCTCCTAATCTGAAGAGAAACATTTCGTTGTAAGCGGGTTGCCTCAGCCTTGCCACATGTTCTCAACTGGTTATAAAGGAGGGCAGTCACTAGGCCTCACCTTTCAAGCACACTCCAATTTCATAGAGAAAACACCAGGCCTCGGTGTGCCTTCCTGTGGCAAGGAAACTTTGCTTTCATTCCTTAGGTGGCACTTTGGCTCAGAACTGCCCCACCCCAAGGATTCAGGGATGTGCAGCCCGATTAGTTGAGATCAGCCCTTCTGGCCCTTTCATGGATGAAACCAACTGGGAGAAGTGCCGTTCTAAGCTGGGGACCATGGTGTCTTTCTCTAGTCTACACAGAAACAGCACTCTGAGGAAGACGATCTGCTGGCGTTTGGTAGCAACATCTCCTAATCTGAAGAGAAACATTTCGTTGTAAGCGGGTAGACTCAGCTTTGCCACATGTTCTCAACTGGTTATAAAGGAGGGCCGTCACTAGGCCTCAACTTTCAAGCACACTCCAATTTCATAGAGAAAACACCAGGCCTCGGTGTGCCTTCCTGTGGCAAGGAAACTTTGCTTTCATTCCTTAGGTGGCACTTTGGCTCAGAACTTCCCTACCCCAAGGATTCAGGGATGTGCACCCCGATTAGTTGAGATCAACCCTTCTGACTCTTTCATGGATGAAACCAACTGGGCAAAGAGCCGTTCTAAGCTGGGGACCATGCTGTCTTTCCCTGTTCTACACAGAAACAGCACTCTGAGGGAGACGAGCTGCTGGCCTTTCATAGCAACATCCCCTATTCTGAAGGGAAACTTTTCGTTGTAAGCGGGTTACATCAGCCTTGCCACATGTTCTCAACTGGTTATAATGGAGGGCAGTCAGTAGGCCTCACCCTTCAAGCCCACTCCAATTTCATAGAGGAAACACCAGGCCTCGGTCTGCCTTCCTGTGGCAAGGAAACTTTGCTTTCATTCCTTAGGTGGCACTTTGGCTCAGAACTGCCCTACCCCAAGGATTCTGGGACGTGCAGCCCGATTAGTTGAGATCAGCCCTTTTGGCTCTTTCATGCATGAAACCAGCTGGGCATAGAGCCGTTCTAAGCTGGGGACTATGGTGTCTTTCCCTAGTCTACACAAAAACTGCACTCTGAGGGAGACGAGCTGCTGGCGTTTGTTAGCAACATCTCCTAATCTGAAGAGAAACATTTCGTTGTAAGCGGGTTGCCTCAGCCTTGCCACATGTTCTCAACTGGTTATAAAGGAGGGCAGTCACTAGGCCTCAGCTTTCAAGCACACTCCAATTTGATAGAGAAAACACCAGGCCTCGGTGTGCCTTCCTGTGGCAAGGAAACTTTGCTTTCATTCCTTAGGTGGCACTTTGGCTCAGAACTGCCCTACCCCAAGGTTTCAGGGATGTGCAGCCCGATTAGTTGAGATCAGCCCTTCTGACTCTTTCATGGATGAAACCAACTGGGCAAAGAGCCGTTCTAACCTGGGGACCATGCTGTCTTTCCCTGGTCTACACAGACACAGCACTCTGAGGAAGACGAGCTGCTGGCGTTTCGTAGCAACATCCCCTATTCTGAAGGGAAACATTTCATTGTAAGCGGGTTGCATCAGCCTTGCCACATGTTCTCAACTGGTTATAATGGAGGGCAGTCAGTAGGCCTCACCCTTCAAGCCCACTCCAATTTCATAGAGAAATCACCAGGCCTCGGTCTGCCTTCCTGTGGCAAGGAAACTTTGCTTTCATTCCTTAGGTGGCACTTTGGCTCAGAACTGCCCTACCCCAAGGATTCAGGGATGTGCTGCCCGATTAGTTGAGATCAGCCCTTCTTGCTCTTTCATGGATGAAACCGACTGGGCAAAGAGCCGTTCTAAGCTGGGGACCATGCTGTCTTTCCCTGGTCTACACAGAAACAGCACTCCTAGGGAGACGAGCTGCTGGCGTTTCGTACCAACATCCCCTATTCTACAGGGAAACTTTTCGTTGTAAGCGGGTTGCCTCAGCCTTGCCACATGTTCTCAACTGGTTATAATGGAGGGCAATCAATAGGCCTCACCCTTCAAGACCACTTCAATTGCATAGAGAAAACACCAGGCCTCGGTGTGCCTTACTGTGGCAAGGAAACTGCTTTCATTCCTAAGGTGGCACTTTGGCTCAGAACTGCCCTACCCCAAGGTTTCAGGGATGTGCAGCCCGATTAGTTGAGATCAGCCCTTCTGGCTCTTTCATGGATGAAACCAACTGGGCAAAGTGCCGTTCTAAGCTGGGGACCATGGTGTCTTTCTCTAGTCTACACAGAAACAGCACTGTGAGGGAGACGAGCTGCTGGCGTTTGGTAGCAACATCTCCTAATCTGAAAAGAAACATTTCGTTGTAAGCGGGTAGCCTCAGCTTTGCCACATGTTCTCAACTGGTTATAAAGGAGGGCCGTCACTAGGCCTCACCTTTCAAGCACACTCCAATTTCATAGAGAAAACACCCGGCCTCGGAGTGCCTTCCTGTGGCAAGGAAACTTTGCTTTCATTCCTTAGGTGGCACTTTGGCTCAGAACTGCCCTACCCCAAGGATTCAGGGATGTGCAGCCCGATTAGTTGAGATCAGCCATTCTGGCTCTTTCATGGATGAAACTAACTGGGCAAAGAGCCGTTCTAAGCTGGGGACCATGCTGTCTTTCCCTGGTCTACACAGAAACAGCACTCTCAGGAAGACGAGCTGCTGGCGTTTCGTAGCAACATCCCCTATTCTGAAGGGAAACATTTCTTTGTAAGCGGGTTGCATCAGCCTTGCCACATGTTCTCAACTGGTTATAATGTAGGGCAGTCAGTAGGCCTCACCCTTCAAGCCCACTCCAATTTCATAGAGAAAACACCAGGCATCGGTGTGCCTTCCTGTGGCAAGGAAACTTTGCTTTCATTCCTTAGGTGGCACTTTGGCTCAGAAATGCCCTATCCCAAGGATTCAGGGATGTGCAGCCCGATTAGTTGAGATCAGCCCTTTGCCTCTTTCATGCATGAAACCAGCTTGGCATAGAGCCGTTCTAAGCTGGGGACCATGCTGTCTTTCCCTGGTCTACACAGAAACAGCACTCTGAGGGAGACGAGCTGCTGGCGTTTGGTAGCTACATCTCCTAATCTGAAGAGAGACATTTCGTTGTAAGCGGGTTGCCTCAGCCTTGCCACATGTTCTCAACTGGTTATAATGGAGGGCAGTCAGTAGGCCTCACCCTTCAAGCCCACTCCAATTTCATAGAGAAAACACCAGGCCTCGGTGTGCCTTCCTGTGGCACGGAAACTTTGCTTTCTTTCCTTAGGTGGCACTTTGGCAAAGAAATGACCTATCCCAAGGATTCAGGGATGTGCAGCCCGATTAGTTGAGATCAGCCCTTTTGGCTCTTTCATGCATGAAACCAGCTGGGCATAGAGCCGTTCTAAGCTGGGGACTATGGTGTCTTTCCCTAGTCTACACAAAAACTGCACTCTGAGGGAGACGAGTTGCTGGCGTTTGGTAGCAACATCTCCTAATCTGAAGAGAAACATTTCGTTATAAGCGGGTTGCCTCAGCCTTGCCACAGGTTCTCAACTGGTTATAAAGGAGGGCAGTCACTAGGCCTCAGCTTTCAAGCACACTCCAATTTCATAGAGAAAACACCAGGCCTCGGTGTGCCTTCCTGTGGCAAGGAAACTTTGCTTTCATTCCTTAGGTGGCACTTTGGCTCAGAACTGCCCTACCCCAAGGATTCAGGGATGTGCAGCCCGATTAGTTGAGATCAGCCCTTCTGGCTCTTTCATGGATGAAACCAACTGGGCAAAGTGCCGTTCTAAGCTGGGGACCATGGTGTCTTTCCCTAGTCTACACAGAAACTGCACTCTGAGGGAGACGAGCTGCTGGCGTTTTGTAGCAACATCTCCAATTTCATAGAGAAAACACCAGGCCTCGGTGTGCCTTCCTGTGGCAAGGAAACTTTGCTTTCATTCCTTAGGTGGCACTTTGGCTCAGAACTGCCCTACCCCAAGGTTTCAGGGATGTGCAGCCCGATTAGTTGAGATCAGCACTTCTGACTCTTTCATGGATGAAACCAACAGGGCAAAGAGCCGTTCTAACCTGGGGACCATGCTGTCTTTCCCTGGTCTACACAGACACAGCACTCTGAGGAAGACGAGCTGCTGGCGTTTCGTAGCAACATCCCCTATTCTGAAGGGAAACATTTCATTGTAAGCGGGTTGCATCAGCCTTGCCACATGTTCTCAACTGGTTATAATGGAGGGCAGTCAGTAGGCCTCACCCTTCAAGCCCACTCCAATTTCATGGAGAAATCACCAGGCCTCGGTCTGCCTTCCTGTGGCAAGGAAACTTTGCTTTCATTCCTTAGGTGGCACTTTGGCTCAGAACTGCCCTACCCCAAGGATTCAGGGATGTGCTGCCCGATTAGTTGAGATCAGCCCTTCTGGCTCTTTCATGGATGAAACCAACTGGGCAAAGAGCCGTTCTAAGCGGGGGACCATGGTGTCTTTCACTAGTCTACACAGAAACAGCACTCTGAGGGAGACGAGCTGCTGGCGTTTGGTAGCAACATCTCCAATTTCATAGAGAAAACACCAGGCCTCGGTGTGCCTTCCTGTGGCAAGGAAACTTTGCTTTCATTCCTTAGGTGGCACTTTGGCTCAGAAATGCCCTATCCCAAGGATTCAGGGATGTGCAGCCCGATTAGTTGAGATCAGCCCTTTGCCTCTTTCATGCATGAAACCAGCTTGGCATAGAGCCGTTCTAAGCTGGGGACCATGCTGTCTTTCCCTGGTCTACACAGAAACAGCACTCTGAGGGAGACGAGCTGCTGGCGTTTGGTAGCAACATCTCCTAATCTGAAGAGAAACATTTCGTTGTAAGCGGGTTGCCTCAGCCTTGCCACATGTTCTCAACTGGTTATAATGGAGGGCAGTCAGTAGGCCTCACCCTTCAAGCCCACTCCAATTTCATAGAGAAAACACCAGGCCTCGGTGTGCCTTCCTGTGGCACGGAAACTTTGCTTTCTTTCCTTAGGTGGCACTTTGGCAAAGAAATGACCTATCCCAAGGATTCAGGGATGTGCAGCCCGATTAGTTGAGATCAGCCCTTTTGGCTCTTTCATGCATGAAACCAGCTGGGCATAGAGCCGTTCTAAGCTGGGGACTATGGTGTCTTTCCCTAGTCTACACAGAAACAACACTCTGAGGGAGACAAGTTGCTGGCGTTTGGTAGCAACATCTCCTAATCTGAAGAGAAACATTTCGTTGTAAGCGGGTTGCCTCAGCCTTGCCACAGGTTCTCAACTGGTTATAAAGGAGGGCAGTCACTAGGCCTCACCTTTCAAGCACACTCCAATTTCATAGAGAAAACACCAGGCCTCGGTGTGCCTTCCTGTGGCAAGGAAACTTTGCTTTCATTCCTTAGGTGGCACTTTGGCTCAGAACTGCCCTACCCCAAGGATTCAGGGATGTGCAGCCCGATTAGTTGAGATCAGCCCTTCTGGCTCTTTCATGGATGAAACCAACTGGGCAAAGAGCCGTTCTAAGCTGGGGACCATGGTGTCTTTCCCTAGTCTACACAGAAACAGCACTCTGAGGGAGACGAGCTGCTGGCGTTTGGTAGCAACATCTCCAATTTCATAGAGAAAACACCAGGCCTCGGTGTGCCTTCCTGTGGCAAGGAAACTTTGCTTTCATTCCTTAGGTGGCACTTTGGCTCAGAACTGCCCTACCCCAAGGATTCAGGGACGTGCAGCCCGATTAGTTGAGATCAGCCCTTTTGGCTCTTTCATGCATGAAACCAGCTGGGCATAGAGCCGTTCTAAGCTGGGGACTATGGTGTCTTTCCCTAGTCTACACAGAAACTGCACTCTGAGGGAGACGAGCTGCTGGCGTTTGTTAGCAACATCTCCTAATCTGAAGAGAAACATTTCGTTGTAAGCGGGTTGCCTCAGCCTTGCCACATGTTCTCAACTGGTTATAAAGGAGGGCAGTCACTAGGCCTCAGCTTTCAAGCACACTCCAATTTGATAGAGAAAACACCAGGCCTCAGTGTGCCTTCCTGTGGCAAGGAAACTTTGCTTTCATTCCTTAGGTGGCACTTTGGCTCAGAACTGCCCCACCCCAAGGTTTCAGGGATGTGCAGCCCGATTAGTTGAGATCAGCCCTTCTGGCTCTTTCATGGATGAAACCAACTGGGAGAAGTGCCGTTCTAAGCTGGGGACCATGGTGTCTTTCTCTAGTCTACACAGAAACAGCACTCTGAGGGAGACGAGCTGCTGGCGTTTGGTAGCAACATCTCTTAATCTGAAGAGAAACATTTCGTTGTAAGCGGGTTGCCTCAGCCTTGCCACAGGTTCTCAACTGGTTATAAAGGAGGGCAGACACTAGGCCTCACTTTTCAAGCACACTCCAATTTCATAGAGAGAACACCAGGCCTCGGTGTGCCTTCCTTTGGCAAGGAAACTTTGCTTTCATTCCTTAGGTGGCACTTTGGCTCAGAACTGCCCTACCCCAAGGATTCAGGGATGTGCAGCCCGATTAGTTGAGATCAGCCCTTCTGACTCTTTCATGGATGAAACCAACTGGGCAAAGAGCCGTTCTAAGCTGGGGACCATGGTGACTTTCCCTAGTCTACACAGAAACAGCACTCTGAGGGAGACGAGCTGCTGGCGTTTGGTAGCAACATCTCCAATTTCATAGAGAAAACACCAGGCCTCGGTGTGCCTTCCTGTGGCAAGGAAACTTTGCTTTCATTCCTTAGGTGGCACTTTGGCTCAGAACTGCCCTACCCCAAGGATTCAGGGATGTGCAGCCCGATTAGTTGAGATCAGCCCTTTGCCTCTTTCATGCATGAAACCAGCTTGGCATAGAGCCGTTCTAAGCTGGGGACCATGCTATCTTTCCCTGGTCTACACAGAAACAGCACTCTGAGGGAGACGAGCTGCTGGCGTTTGGTAGCAACATCTCCTAATCTGAAGAGAAACATTTCGTTGTAAGCGGGTTGCCTCAGCCTTGCCACATGTTCTCAACTGGTTATAATGGAGGGCAGTCAGTAGGCCTCACCCTTCAAGCCCACTCCAATTTCATAGAGAAAACACCAGGCCTCGGTGTGCCTTCCTGTGGCACGGAAACTTTGCTTTCTTTCCTTAGGTGGCACTTTGGCAAAGAAATGACCTATCCCAAGGATTCAGGGATGTGCAGCCCGATTAGTTGAGATCAGCCCTTTTGGCTCTTTCATGCATGAAACCAGCTGGGCATAGAGCCGTTCTAAGCTGGGGACTATGGTGTCTTTCCCTAGTCTACACAGAAACAACACTCTGAGGGAGACGAGTTGCTGGCGTTTGGTAGCAACATCTCCTAATCTGAAGAGAAACATTTCGTTGTAAGCGGGTTGCCTCAGCCTTGCCACATGTTCTCAACTGGTTATAAAGGAGGGCAGTCACTAGGCCTCACCTTTCAAGCACACTCCAATTTCATAGAGAAAACACCAGGCCTCGGTGTGCCTTCCTGTGGCAAGGAAACTTTGCTTTCATTCCTTAGGTGGCACTTTGGCTCAGAACTGCCCCACCCCAAGGATTCAGGGATGTGCAGCCCGATTAGTTGAGATCAGCCCTTCTGGCCCTTTCATGGATGAAACCAACTGGGAGAAGTGCCGTTCTAAGCTGGGGACCATGGTGTCTTTCTCTAGTCTACACAGAAACAGCACTCTGAGGAAGACGATCTGCTGGCGTTTGGTAGCAACATCTCCTAATCTGAAGAGAAACATTTCGTTGTAAGCGGGTAGACTCAGCTTTGCCACATGTTCTCAACTGGTTATAAAGGAGGGCCGTCACTAGGCCTCAACTTTCAAGCACACTCCAATTTCATAGAGAAAACACCAGGCCTCGGTGTGCCTTCCTGTGGCAAGGAAACTTTGCTTTCATTCCTTAGGTGGCACTTTGGCTCAGAACTTCCCTACCCCAAGGATTCAGGGATGTGCACCCCGATTAGTTGAGATCAACCCTTCTGACTCTTTCATGGATGAAACCAACTGGGCAAAGAGCCGTTCTAAGCTGGGGACCATGCTGTCTTTCCCTGTTCTACACAGAAACAGCACTCTGAGGGAGACGAGCTGCTGGCCTTTCATAGCAACATCCCCTATTCTGAAGGGAAACTTTTCGTTGTAAGCGGGTTACATCAGCCTTGCCACATGTTCTCAACTGGTTATAATGGAGGGCAGTCAGTAGGCCTCACCCTTCAAGCCCACTCCAATTTCATAGAGGAAACACCAGGCCTCGGTCTGCCTTCCTGTGGCAAGGAAACTTTGCTTTCATTCCTTAGGTGGCACTTTGGCTCAGAACTGCCCTACCCCAAGGATTCTGGGACGTGCAGCCCGATTAGTTGAGATCAGCCCTTTTGGCTCTTTCATGCATGAAACCAGCTGGGCATAGAGCCGTTCTAAGCTGGGGACTATGGTGTCTTTCCCTAGTCTACACAAAAACTGCACTCTGAGGGAGACGAGCTGCTGGCGTTTGTTAGCAACATCTCCTAATCTGAAGAGAAACATTTCGTTGTAAGCGGGTTGCCTCAGCCTTGCCACATGTTCTCAACTGGTTATAAAGGAGGGCAGTCACTAGGCCTCAGCTTTCAAGCACACTCCAATTTGATAGAGAAAACACCAGGCCTCGGTGTGCCTTCCTGTGGCAAGGAAACTTTGCTTTCATTCCTTAGGTGGCACTTTGGCTCAGAACTGCCCTACCCCAAGGTTTCAGGGATGTGCAGCCCGATTAGTTGAGATCAGCCCTTCTGACTCTTTCATGGATGAAACCAACTGGGCAAAGAGCCGTTCTAACCTGGGGACCATGCTGTCTTTCCCTGGTCTACACAGACACAGCACTCTGAGGAAGACGAGCTGCTGGCGTTTCGTAGCAACATCCCCTATTCTGAAGGGAAACATTTCATTGTAAGCGGGTTGCATCAGCCTTGCCACATGTTCTCAACTGGTTATAATGGAGGGCAGTCAGTAGGCCTCACCCTTCAAGCCCACTCCAATTTCATAGAGAAATCACCAGGCCTCGGTCTGCCTTCCTGTGGCAAGGAAACTTTGCTTTCATTCCTTAGGTGGCACTTTGGCTCAGAACTGCCCTACCCCAAGGATTCAGGGATGTGCTGCCCGATTAGTTGAGATCAGCCCTTCTTGCTCTTTCATGGATGAAACCGACTGGGCAAAGAGCCGTTCTAAGCGGGGGACCATGGTGTCTTTCCCTAGTCTACACAGAAACAGCACTCTGAGGGAGACGAGCTGCTGGCGTTTGGTAGCAACATCTCTTAATCTGAAGAGAAACATTTCGTTGTAAGCGGGTTGCCTCAGCCTTGCCACAGGTTCTCAACTGGTTATAAAGGAGGGCAGACACTAGGCCTCACCTTTCAAGCACACTCCAATTTCATAGAGAGAACACCAGGCCTCGGTGTGCCTTCCTTTGGCAAGGAAACTTTGCTTTCATTCCTTAGGTGGCACTTTGGCTCAGAACTGCCCTACCCCAAGGATTCAGGGATGTGCAGCCCGATTAGTTGAGATCAACCCTTCTGGCTCTTTCATGGATGAAACCAACTGGGCAAAGAGCCGTTCTAAGCTGGGGACCATGCTGTCTTTCCCTGGTCTACACAGAAACAGCACTCCTAGGGAGACGAGCTGCTGGCGTTTCGTACCAACATCCCCTATTCTACAGGGAAACTTTTCGTTGTAAGCGGGTTGCCTCAGCCTTGCCACATGTTCTCAACTGGTTATAATGGAGGGCAATCAATAGGCCTCACCCTTCAAGCCCACTTCAATTGCATAGAGAAAACACCAGGCCTCGGTGTGCCTTACTGTGGCAAGGAAACTGCTTTCATTCCTAAGGTGGCACTTTGGCTCAGAACTGCCCTACCCCAAGGTTTCAGGGATGTGCAGCCCGATTAGTTGAGATCAGCCCTTCTGGCTCTTTCATGGATGAAACCAACTGGGCAAAGTGCCGTTCTAAGCTGGGGACCATGGTGTCTTTCTCTAGTCTACACAGAAACAGCACTGTGAGGGAGACGAGCTGCTGGCGTTTGGTAGCAACATCTCCTAATCTGAAAAGAAACATTTCGTTGTAAGCGGGTAGCCTCAGCTTTGCCACATGTTCTCAACTGGTTATAAAGGAGGGCCGTCACTAGGCCTCACCTTTCAAGCACACTCCAATTTCATAGAGAAAACACCCGGCCTCGGAGTGCCTTCCTGTGGCAAGGAAACTTTGCTTTCATTCCTTAGGTGGCACTTTGGCTCAGAACTGCCCTACCCCAAGGATTCAGGGATGTGCAGCCCGATTAGTTGAGATCAGCCATTCTGGCTCTTTCATGGATGAAACTAACTGGGCAAAGAGCCGTTCTAAGCTGGGGACCATGCTGTCTTTCCCTGGTCTACACAGAAACAGCACTCTCAGGAAGACGAGCTGCTGGCGTTTCGTAGCAACATCCCCTATTCTGAAGGGAAACATTTCTTTGTAAGCGGGTTGCATCAGCCTTGCCACATGTTCTCAACTGGTTATAATGTAGGGCAGTCAGTAGGCCTCACCCTTCAAGCCCACTCCAATTTCATAGAGAAAACACCAGGCATCGGTGTGCCTTCCTGTGGCAAGGAAACTTTGCTTTCATTCCTTAGGTGGCACTTTGGCTCAGAAATGCCCTATCCCAAGGATTCAGGGATGTGCAGCCCGATTAGTTGAGATCAGCCCTTTGCCTCTTTCATGCATGAAACCAGCTTGGCATAGAGCCGTTCTAAGCTGGGGACCATGCTGTCTTTCCCTGGTCTACACAGAAACAGCACTCTGAGGGAGACGAGCTGCTGGCGTTTGGTAGCTACATCTCCTAATCTGAAGAGAGACATTTCGTTGTAAGCGGGTTGCCTCAGCCTTGCCACATGTTCTCAACTGGTTATAATGGAGGGCAGTCAGTAGGCCTCACCCTTCAAGCCCACTCCAATTTCATAGGGAAAACACCAGGCCTCGGTGTGCCTTCCTGTGGCACGGAAACTTTGCTTTCTTTCCTTAGGTGGCACTTTGGCAAAGAAATGACCTATCCCAAGGATTCAGGGATGTGCAGCCCGATTAGTTGAGATCAGCCCTTTTGGCTCTTTCATGCATGAAACCAGCTGGGCATAGAGCCGTTCTAAGCTGGGGACTATGGTGTCTTTCCCTAGTCTACACAAAAACTGCACTCTGAGGGAGACGAGTTGCTGGCGTTTGGTAGCAACATCTCCTAATCTGAAGAGAAACATTTCGTTATAAGCGGGTTGCCTCAGCCTTGCCACAGGTTCTCAACTGGTTATAAAGGAGGGCAGTCACTAGGCCTCAGCTTTCAAGCACACTCCAATTTCATAGAGAAAACACCAGGCCTCGGTGTGCCTTCCTGTGGCAAGGAAACTTTGCTTTCATTCCTTAGGTGGCACTTTGGCTCAGAACTGCCCTACCCCAAGGATTCAGGGATGTGCAGCCCGATTAGTTGAGATCAGCCCTTCTGGCTCTTTCATGGATGAAACCAACTGGGCAAAGTGCCGTTCTAAGCTGGGGACCATGGTGTCTTTCCCTAGTCTACACAGAAACTGCACTCTGAGGGAGACGAGCTGCTGGCGTTTTGTAGCAACATCTCCAATTTCATAGAGAAAACACCAGGCCTCGGTGTGCCTTCCTGTGGCAAGGAAACTTTGCTTTCATTCCTTAGGTGGCACTTTGGCTCAGAACTGCCCTACCCCAAGGTTTCAGGGATGTGCAGCCCGATTAGTTGAGATCAGCACTTCTGACTCTTTCATGGATGAAACCAACAGGGCAAAGAGCCGTTCTAACCTGGGGACCATGCTGTCTTTCCCTGGTCTACACAGACACAGCACTCTGAGGAAGACGAGCTGCTGGCGTTTCGTAGCAACATCCCCTATTCTGAAGGGAAACATTTCATTGTAAGCGGGTTGCATCAGCCTTGCCACATGTTCTCAACTGGTTATAATGGAGGGCAGTCAGTAGGCCTCACCCTTCAAGCCCACTCCAATTTCATGGAGAAATCACCAGGCCTCGGTCTGCCTTCCTGTGGCAAGGAAACTTTGCTTTCATTCCTTAGGTGGCACTTTGGCTCAGAACTGCCCTACCCCAAGGATTCAGGGATGTGCTGCCCGATTAGTTGAGATCAGCCCTTCTGGCTCTTTCATGGATGAAACCAACTGGGCAAAGAGCCGTTCTAAGCGGGGGACCATGGTGTCTTTCACTAGTCTACACAGAAACAGCACTCTGAGGGAGACGAGCTGCTGGCGTTTGGTAGCAACATCTCCAATTTCATAGAGAAAACACCAGGCCTCGGTGTGCCTTCCTGTGGCAAGGAAACTTTGCTTTCATTCCTTAGGTGGCACTTTGGCTCAGAAATGCCCTATCCCAAGGATTCAGGGATGTGCAGCCCGATTAGTTGAGATCAGCCCTTTGCCTCTTTCATGCATGAAACCAGCTTGGCATAGAGCCGTTCTAAGCTGGGGACCATGCTGTCTTTCCCTGGTCTACACAGAAACAGCACTCTGAGGGAGACGAGCTGCTGGCGTTTGGTAGCAACATCTCCTAATCTGAAGAGAAACATTTCGTTGTAAGCGGGTTGCCTCAGCCTTGCCACATGTTCTCAACTGGTTATAATGGAGGGCAGTCAGTAGGCCTCACCCTTCAAGCCCACTCCAATTTCATAGAGAAAACACCAGGCCTCGGTGTGCCTTCCTGTGGCACGGAAACTTTGCTTTCTTTCCTTAGGTGGCACTTTGGCAAAGAAATGACCTATCCCAAGGATTCAGGGATGTGCAGCCCGATTAGTTGAGATCAGCCCTTTTGGCTCTTTCATGCATGAAACCAGCTGGGCATAGAGCCGTTCTAAGCTGGGGACTATGGTGTCTTTCCCTAGTCTACACAGAAACAACACTCTGAGGGAGACAAGTTGCTGGCGTTTGGTAGCAACATCTCCTAATCTGAAGAGAAACATTTCGTTGTAAGCGGGTTGCCTCAGCCTTGCCACAGGTTCTCAACTGGTTATAAAGGAGGGCAGTCACTAGGCCTCACCTTTCAAGCACACTCCAATTTCATAGAGAAAACACCAGGCCTCGGTGTGCCTTCCTGTGGCAAGGAAACTTTGCTTTCATTCCTTAGGTGGCACTTTGGCTCAGAACTGCCCTACCCCAAGGATTCAGGGATGTGCAGCCCGATTAGTTGAGATCAGCCCTTCTGGCTCTTTCATGGATGAAACCAACTGGGCAAAGAGCCGTTCTAAGCTGGGGACCATGGTGTCTTTCCCTAGTCTACACAGAAACAGCACTCTGAGGGAGACGAGCTGCTGGCGTTTGGTAGCAACATCTCCAATTTCATAGAGAAAACACCAGGCCTCGGTGTGCCTTCCTGTGGCAAGGAAACTTTGCTTTCATTCCTTAGGTGGCACTTTGGCTCAGAACTGCCCTACCCCAAGGATTCAGGGACGTGCAGCCCGATTAGTTGAGATCAGCCCTTTTGGCTCTTTCATGCATGAAACCAGCTGGGCATAGAGCCGTTCTAAGCTGGGGACTATGGTGTCTTTCCCTAGTCTACACAGAAACTGCACTCTGAGGGAGACGAGCTGCTGGCGTTTGTTAGCAACATCTCCTAATCTGAAGAGAAACATTTCGTTGTAAGCGGGTTGCCTCAGCCTTGCCACATGTTCTCAACTGGTTATAAAGGAGGGCAGTCACTAGGCCTCAGCTTTCAAGCACACTCCAATTTGATAGAGAAAACACCAGGCCTCAGTGTGCCTTCCTGTGGCAAGGAAACTTTGCTTTCATTCCTTAGGTGGCACTTTGGCTCAGAACTGCCCCACCCCAAGGTTTCAGGGATGTGCAGCCCGATTAGTTGAGATCAGCCCTTCTGGCTCTTTCATGGATGAAACCAACTGGGAGAAGTGCCGTTCTAAGCTGGGGACCATGGTGTCTTTCTCTAGTCTACACAGAAACAGCACTCTGAGGGAGACGAGCTGCTGGCGTTTGGTAGCAACATCTCTTAATCTGAAGAGAAACATTTCGTTGTAAGCGGGTTGCCTCAGCCTTGCCACAGGTTCTCAACTGGTTATAAAGGAGGGCAGACACTAGGCCTCACTTTTCAAGCACACTCCAATTTCATAGAGAGAACACCAGGCCTCGGTGTGCCTTCCTTTGGCAAGGAAACTTTGCTTTCATTCCTTAGGTGGCACTTTGGCTCAGAACTGCCCTACCCCAAGGATTCAGGGATGTGCAGCCCGATTAGTTGAGATCAGCCCTTCTGACTCTTTCATGGATGAAACCAACTGGGCAAAGAGCCGTTCTAAGCTGGGGACCATGGTGACTTTCCCTAGTCTACACAGAAACAGCACTCTGAGGGAGACGAGCTGCTGGCGTTTGGTAGCAACATCTCCAATTTCATAGAGAAAACACCAGGCCTCGGTGTGCCTTCCTGTGGCAAGGAAACTTTGCTTTCATTCCTTAGGTGGCACTTTGGCTCAGAACTGCCCTACCCCAAGGATTCAGGGATGTGCAGCCCGATTAGTTGAGATCAGCCCTTTTGCCTCTTTCATGCATGAAACCAGCTGGGCATAGAGCCGTTCTAAGCTGGGGACTATGGTGTCTTTCCCTAGTCTACACAGAAACTGCACTCTGAGGGAGACGAGCTGCTGGCGTTTGGTAGCAACATCTCTTAATCTGAAGAGAAACATTTCGTTGTAAGCGGGTTGCCTCAGCCTTGCCACAGGTTCTCAACTGGTTATAAAGGAGGGCAGACACTAGGCCTCACCTTTCAAGCACACTCCAATTTCATAGAGAGAACACCAGGCCTCGGTGTGCCTTCCTTTGGCAAGGAAACTTTGCTTTCATTCCTTAGGTGGCACTTTGGCTCAGAACTGCCCTACCCCAAGGATTCAGGGATGTGCAGCCCGATTAGTTGAGATCAACCCTTCTGGCTCTTTCATGGATGAAACCAACTGGGCAAAGAGCCGCTCTAAGCTGGGGACCATGCTGTCTTTCCCTGGTCTACACAGAAACAGCACTCCTAGGGAGATGAGCTGCTGGCGTTTCGTACCAATATCCCCTATTCTACAGGGAAACTTTTCGTTGTAAGCGGGTTGCATCAGCCTTGCCACATGTACTCAACTGGTTATAATGGAGGGCATTCAATAGGCCTCACCCTTCAAGCCCACTTCAATTGCATAGAGAAAACACCAGGCCTCGGTGTGCCTTACTGTGGCAAGGAAACTGCTTTCATTCCTAAGGTGGCACTTTGGCTCAGAACTGCCCTACCCCAAGGTTTCAGGGATGTGCAGCCCGATTAGTTGAGATCAGCCCTTCTGGCTCTTTCATGGATGAAACCAACTGGGCAAAGTTCCGTTCTAAGCTGGGGACCATGGTGTCTTTCTCTAGTCTACACAGAAACAGCACTCTGTGGGAGACGATCTGCTGGCGTTTGGTAGCAACATCTCCTAATCTGAAGAGAAACATTTCGTTGTAAGCGGGTAGCCTCAGCTTTGCCACATGTTCTCAACTGGTTATAAAGGAGGGCCGTCACTAGGCCTCACCTTTCAAGCACACTCCAATTTCATAGAGAAAACACCAGGCCTCGGTGTGCCTTCCTGTGGCAAGGAAACTTTGCTTTCATTCCTTAGGTGGCACTTTGGCTCAGAACTTCCCTACCCCAAGGATTCAGGGATGTGCAGCCCGATTAGTTGAGATCAGCCCTTCTGGCACTTTCATGGATGAAACCAACTGGGTAAAGAGCCGTTCTAAGCTGGGGACCATGCTGTCTTTCCCTGTTCTACACAGAAACAGCACTCTGAGGGAGACGAGCTGCTGGCCTTTCATAGCAACATCCCCTATTCTGAAGGGAAACTTTTCGTTGTAAGCGGGTTACATCAGCCTTGCCACATGTTCTCAACTGGTTATAATGGAGGGCAGTCAGTAGGCCTCACCCTTCAAGCCCACTCCAATTTCATAGAGGAAACACCAGGCCTCGGTCTGCCTTCCTGTGGCAAGGAAACTTTGCTTTCATTCCTTAGGTGGCACTTTGGCTCAGAACTGCCCTACCCCAAGGTTTCTGGGATGTGCAGCCCGATTAGTTGAGATCAGCCCTTTTGGCTCTTTCATGCATGAAACCAGCTGGGCATAGAGCCGTTCTAAGCTGGGGACTATGGTGTCTTTCCCTAGTCTACACAAAAACTGCACTCTGAGGGAGACGAGGTGCTGGCGTTTGTTAGCAACATCTCCTAATCTGAAGAGAAACATTTCGTTGTAAGCGGGTTGCCTCAGCCTTGCCACATGTTCTCAACTGGTTATAAAGGAGGGCAGTCACTAGGCCTCAGCTTTCAAGCACACTCCAATTTGATAGAGAAAACACCAGGCCTCGGTGTGCCTTCCTGTGGCAAGGAAACTTTGCTTTCATTCCTTAGGTGGCACTTTGGCTCAGAACTGCCCTACCCCAAGGATTCAGGGATGTGCTGCCCGATTAGTTGAGATCAGCCCTTCTTGCTCTTTCATGGATGAAACCGACTGGGCAAAGAGCCGTTCTAAGCGGGGGACCATGGTGTCTTTCCCTAGTCTACACAGAAACAGCACTCTGAGGGAGACGAGCTGCTGGCGTTTGGTAGCAACATCTCTTAATCTGAAGAGAAACATTTCGTTGTAAGCGGGTTGCCTCAGCCTTGCCACAGGTTCTCAACTGGTTATAAAGGAGGGCAGACACTAGGCCTCACCTTTCAAGCACACTCCAATTTCATAGAGAGAACACCAGGCCTCGGTGTGCCTTCCTTTGGCAAGGAAACTTTGCTTTCATTCCTTAGGTGGCACTTTGGCTCAGAACTGCCCTACCCCAAGGATTCAGGGATGTGCAGCCCGATTAGTTGAGATCAACCCTTCTGGCTCTTTCATGGATGAAACCAACTGGGCAAAGAGCCGTTCTAAGCTGGGGACCATGCTGTCTTTCCCTGGTCTACACAGAAACAGCACTCCTAGGGAGACGAGCTGCTGGCGTTTCGTACCAACATCCCCTATTCTACAGGGAAACTTTTCGTTGTAAGCGGGTTGCATCAGCCTTGCCACATGTTCTCAACTGGTTATAATGGAGGGCATTCAATAGGCCTCACCCTTCAAGCCCACTTCAATTGCATAGAGAAAACACCAGGCCTTGGTGTGCCTTACTGTGGCAAGGAAACTGCTTTCATTCCTAAGGTGGCACTTTGGCTCAGAACTGCCCTACCCCAAGGTTTCAGGGATGTGCAGCCCGATTAGTTGAGATCAGCCCTTCTGGCTCTTTCATGGATGAAACCAACTGGGCAAAGTTCCGTTCTAAGCTGGGGACCATGGTGTCTTTCTCTAGTCTACACAGAAACAGCACTCTGTGGGAGACGATCTGCTGGCGTTTGGTAGCAACATCTCCTAATCTGAAGAGAAACATTTCGTTGTAAGCGGGTAGCCTCAGCTTTGCCACATGTTCTCAACTGGTTATAAAGGAGGGCCGTCACTAGGCCTCACCTTTCAAGCACACTCCAATTTCATAGAGAAAACACCAGGCCTCGGTGTGCCTTCCTGTGGCAAGGAAACTTTGCTTTCATTCCTTAGGTGGCACTTTGGCTCAGAACTTCCCTACCCCAAGGATTCAGGGATGTGCAGCCCGATTAGTTGAGATCAGCCCTTCTGGCACTTTCATGGATGAAACCAACTGGGTAAAGAGCCGTTCTAAGCTGGGGACCATGCTGTCTTTCCCTGTTCTACACAGAAACAGCACTCTGAGGGAGACGAGCTGCTGGCCTTTCATAGCAACATCCCCTATTCTGAAGGGAAACTTTTCGTTGTAAGCGGGTTACATCAGCCTTGCCACATGTTCTCAACTGGTTATAATGGAGGGCAGTCAGTAGGCCCCACCCTTCAAGCCCACTCCAATTTCATAGAGGAAACACCAGGCCTCGGTCTGCCTTCCTGTGGCAAGGAAACTTTGCTTTCATTCCTTAGGTGGCACTTTGGCTCAGAACTGCCCTACCCCAAGGTTTCTGGGATGTGCAGCCCGATTAGTTGAGATCAGCCCTTTTGGCTCTTTCATGCATGAAACCAGCTGGGCATAGAGCCGTTCTAAGCTGGGGACTATGGTGTCTTTCCCTAGTCTACACAAAAACTGCACTCTGAGGGAGACGAGGTGCTGGCGTTTGTTAGCAACATCTCCTAATCTGAAGAGAAACATTTCGTTGTAAGCGGGTTGCCTCAGCCTTGCCACATGTTCTCAACTGGTTATAAAGGAGGGCAGTCACTAGGCCTCAGCTTTCAAGCACACTCCAATTTGATAGAGAAAACACCAGGCCTCGGTGTGCCTTCCTGTGGCAAGGAAACTTTGCTTTCATTCCTTAGGTGGCACTTTGGCTCAGAACTGCCCTACCCCAAGGATTCAGGGATGTGCTGCCCGATTAGTTGAGATCAGCCCTTCTTGCTCTTTCATGGATGAAACCGACTGGGCAAAGAGCCGTTCTAAGCGGGGGACCATGGTGTCTTTCCCTAGTCTACACAGAAACAGCACTCTGAGGGAGACGAGCTGCTGGCGTTTGGTAGCAACATCTCTTAATCTGAAGAGAAACATTTCGTTGTAAGCGGGTTGCCTCAGCCTTGCCACAGGTTCTCAACTGGTTATAAAGGAGGGCAGACACTAGGCCTCACCTTTCAAGCACACTCCAATTTCATAGAGAGAACACCAGGCCTCGGTGTGCCTTCCTTTGGCAAGGAAACTTTGCTTTCATTCCTTAGGTGGCACTTTGGCTCAGAACTGCCCTACCCCAAGGATTCAGGGATGTGCAGCCCGATTAGTTGAGATCAACCCTTCTGGCTCTTTCATGGATGAAACCAACTGGGCAAAGAGCCGTTCTAAGCTGGGGACCATGCTGTCTTTTCCTGGTCTACACAGAAACAGCACTCCTAGGGAGACGAGCTGCTGGCGTTTCGTACCAACATCCCCTATTCTACAGGGAAACTTTTCGTTGTAAGCGGGTTGCATCAGCCTTGCCACATGTTCTCAACTGGTTATAATGGAGGGCATTCAATAGGCCTCACCCTTCAAGCCCACTTCAATTGCATAGAGAAAACACCAGGCCTTGGTGTGCCTTACTGTGGCAAGGAAACTGCTTTCATTCCTAAGGTGGCACTTTGGCTCAGAACTGCCCTACCCCAAGGTTTCAGGGATGTGCAGCCCGATTAGTTGAGATCAGCCCTTCTGGCTCTTTCATGGATGAAACCAACTGGGCAAAGTGCCGTTCTAAGCTGGGGACCATGGTGTCTTTCTCTAGTCTACACAGAAACAGCACTGTGAGGGAGACGAGCTGCTGGCGTTTGGTAGCAACATCTCCTAATCTGAAAAGAAACATTTCGTTGTAAGCGGGTAGCCTCAGCTTTGCCACATGTTCTCAACTGGTTATAAAGGAGGGCCGTCACTAGGCCTCACCTTTCAAGCACACTCCAATTTCATAGAGAAAACACCCGGCCTCGGAGTGCCTTCCTGTGGCAAGGAAACTTTGCTTTCATTCCTTAGGTGGCACTTTGGCTCAGAACTGCCCTACCCCAAGTATTCAGGGATGTGCAGCCCGATTAGTTGAGATCAGCCCTTCTGGCTCTTTCATGGATGAAACTAACTGGGCAAAGAGCCGTTCTAAGCTGGGGACCATGCTGTCTTTCCCTGGTCTACACAGAAACAGCACTCTCAGGAAGACGAGCTGCTGGCGTTTCGTAGCAACATCCCCTATTCTGAAGGGAAACATTTCTTTGTAAGCGGGTTGCATCAGCCTTGCCACATGTTCTCAACTGGTTATAATGTAGGGCAGTCAGTAGGCCTCACCCTTCAAGCCCACTCCAATTTCATAGAGAAAACACCAGGCCTCGGTGTGCCTTCCTGTGGCAAGGAAACTTTGCTTTCATTCCTTAGGTGGCACTTTGGCTCAGAAATGCCCTATCCCAAGGATTCAGGGATGTGCAGCCCGTTTAGTTGAGATCAGCCCTTTGCCTCTTTCATGCATGAAACCAGCTTGGCATAGAGCCGTTCTAAGCTGGGGACCATGCTGTCTTTCCCTGGTCTACACAGAAACAGCACTCTGAGGGAGACGAGCTGCTGGCGTTTGGTAGCTACATCTCCTAATCTGAAGAGAAACATTTCGTTGTAAGCGGGTTGCCTCAGCCTTGCCACATGTTCTCAACTGGTTATAATGGAGGGCAGTCAGTAGGCCTCACCCTTCAAGCCCACTCCAATTTCATAGAGAAAACACCAGGCCTCGGTGTGCCTTCCTGTGGCACGGAAACTTTGCTTTCTTTCCTTAGGTGGCACTTTGGCAAAGAAATGACCTATCCCAAGGATTCAGGGATGTGCAGCCCGATTAGTTGAGATCAGCCCTTTTGGCTCTTTCATGCATGAAACCAGCTGGGCATAGAGCCGTTCTAAGCTGGGGACTATGGTGTCTTTCCCTAGTCTACACAGAAACTGCACTCTGAGGGAGACGAGTTGCTGGCGTTTGGTAGCAACATCTCCTAATCTGAAGAGAAACATTTCGTTATAAGCGGGTTGCCTCAGCCTTGCCACAGGTTCTCAACTGGTTATAAAGGAGGGCAGTCACTAGGCCTCACCTTTCAAGCACACTCCAATTTCATAGAGAAAACACCAGGCCTCGGTGTGCCTTCCTGTGGCAAGGAAACTTTGCTTTCATTCCTTAGGTGGCACTTTGGCTCAGAACTGCCCTACCCCAAGGATTCAGGATGTGCAGCCCGATTAGTTGAGATCAGCCCTTCTGGCGCTTTCATGGATGAAACCAACTGGGCAAAGAGCCGTTCTAAGCTGGGGACCATGGTGTCTTTCCCTAGTCTACACAGAACCAGCACTCTGAGGGAGACGAGCTGCTGGCGTTTGGTAGCAACATCTCCAATTTCATAGAGAAAACACCAGGCCTCGGTGTGCCTTCCTGTGGCAAGGAAACTTTGCTTTCATTCCTTAGGTGGCACTTTGGCTCAGAACTGCCCTACCCCAAGGATTCAGGGATGTGCTGCCCGATTAGTTGAGATCAGCCCTTCTGGCTATTTCATGGATGAAACCAACTGGGCAAAGAGCAGTTCTAAGCGGGGGACCATGGTGTCTTTCAGTAGTCTACACAGAAACAGCACTCTGAGGGAGACGAGCTGCTGGCGTTTGGTAGCAACATCTCCAATTTCATAGAGAAAACACCAGGCCTCGGTGTGCCTTCCTGTGGCAAGGAAACTTTGCTTTCATTCCTTAGGTGGCACTTTGGCTCAGAACTGCCCTACCCAAGGATTCAGGGATGTGCAGCCCGATTAGTTGAGATCAGCCCTTTTGGCTCTTTCATGCATGAAACCAGCTGGGCATAGAGCCGTTCTAAGCTGGGGACTATGGTGTCTTTCCCTAGTCTACACAAAAACTGCACTCTGAGGGAGACGAGCTGCTGGCGTTTGTTAGCAACATCTCCTAATCTGAAGAGAAACATTTCGTTGTAAGCGCGTTGCCTCAGCCTTGCCACATGTTCTCAACTGGTTATAAAGGAGGGCAGTCACTAGGCCTCAGCTTTCAAGCACACTCCAATTTGATAGAGAAAACACCAGGCCTCGGTGTGCCTTCCTGTGGCAAGGAAACTTTGCTTTCATTCCTTAGGTGGCACTTTGGCTCAGAACTGCCCTACCCCAAGGTTTCAGGGATGTGCAGCCCGATTAGTTGAGATCAGCCCTTCTGACTCTTTCATGGATGAAACCAACTGGGCAAAGAGCCGTTCTAAGCGGGGGACCATGGTGTCTTTCCCTAGTCTACACAGAAACAGCACTCTGAGGGAGACGAGCTGCTGGCGTTTGGTAGCAACATCTCTTAATCTGAAGAGAAACATTTCGTTGTAAGCGGGTTGCCTCAGCCTTGCCACAGGTTCTCAACTGGTTATAAAGGAGGGCAGACACTAGGCCTCACCTTTCAAGCACACTCCAATTTCATAGAGAGAACACCAGGCCTCGGTGTGCCTTCCTTTGGCAAGGAAACTTTGCTTTCATTCCTTAGGTGGCACTTTGGCTCAGAACTGCCCTACCCCAAGGATTCAGGGATGTGCAGCCCGATTAGTTGAGATCAACCCTTCTGGCTCTTTCATGGATGAAACCAACTGGGCAAAGAGCCGTTCTAAGCTGGGGACCATGCTGTCTTTCCCTGGTCTACACAGAAACAGCACTCCTAGGGAGACGAGCTGCTGGCGTTTCGTACCAACATCCCCTATTCTACAGGGAAACTTTTCGTTGTAAGCGGGTTGCATCAGCCTTGCCACATGTTCTCAACTGGTTATAATGGAGGGCATTCAATAGGCCTCACCCTTCAAGCCCACTTCAATTGCATAGAGAAAACACCAGGCCTTGGTGTGCCTTACTGTGGCAAGGAAACTGCTTTCATTCCTAAGGTGGCACTTTGGCTCAGAACTGCCCTACCCCAAGGTTTCAGGGATGTGCAGCCCGATTAGTTGAGATCAGCCCTTCTGGCTCTTTCATGGATGAAACCAACTGGGCAAAGTTCCGTTCTAAGCTGGGGACCATGGTGTCTTTCTCTAGTCTACACAGAAACAGCACTCTGTGGGAGACGATCTGCTGGCGTTTGGTAGCAACATCTCCTAATCTGAAGAGAAACATTTCGTTGTAAGCGGGTAGCCTCAGCTTTGCCACATGTTCTCAACTGGTTATAAAGGAGGGCCGTCACTAGGCCTCACCTTTCAAGCACACTCCAATTTCATAGAGAAAACACCAGGCCTCGGTGTGCCTTCCTGTGGCAAGGAAACTTTGCTTTCATTCCTTAGGTGGCACTTTGGCTCAGAACTTCCCTACCCCAAGGATTCAGGGATGTGCAGCCCGATTAGTTGAGATCAGCCCTTCTGGCACTTTCATGGATGAAACCAACTGGGTAAAGAGCCGTTCTAAGCTGGGGACCATGCTGTCTTTCCCTGTTCTACACAGAAACAGCACTCTGAGGGAGACGAGCTGCTGGCCTTTCATAGCAACATCCCCTATTCTGAAGGGAAACTTTTCGTTGTAAGCGGGTTACATCAGCCTTGCCACATGTTCTCAACTGGTTATAATGGAGGGCAGTCAGTAGGCCCCACCCTTCAAGCCCACTCCAATTTCATAGAGGAAACACCAGGCCTCGGTCTGCCTTCCTGTGGCAAGGAAACTTTGCTTTCATTCCTTAGGTGGCACTTTGGCTCAGAACTGCCCTACCCCAAGGTTTCTGGGATGTGCAGCCCGATTAGTTGAGATCAGCCCTTTTGGCTCTTTCATGCATGAAACCAGCTGGGCATAGAGCCGTTCTAAGCTGGGGACTATGGTGTCTTTCCCTAGTCTACACAAAAACTGCACTCTGAGGGAGACGAGGTGCTGGCGTTTGTTAGCAACATCTCCTAATCTGAAGAGAAACATTTCGTTGTAAGCGGGTTGCCTCAGCCTTGCCACATGTTCTCAACTGGTTATAAAGGAGGGCAGTCACTAGGCCTCAGCTTTCAAGCACACTCCAATTTGATAGAGAAAACACCAGGCCTCGGTGTGCCTTCCTGTGGCAAGGAAACTTTGCTTTCATTCCTTAGGTGGCACTTTGGCTCAGAACTGCCCTACCCCAAGGATTCAGGGATGTGCTGCCCGATTAGTTGAGATCAGCCCTTCTTGCTCTTTCATGGATGAAACCGACTGGGCAAAGAGCCGTTCTAAGCGGGGGACCATGGTGTCTTTCCCTAGTCTACACAGAAACAGCACTCTGAGGGAGACGAGCTGCTGGCGTTTGGTAGCAACATCTCTTAATCTGAAGAGAAACATTTCGTTGTAAGCGGGTTGCCTCAGCCTTGCCACAGGTTCTCAACTGGTTATAAAGGAGGGCAGACACTAGGCCTCACCTTTCAAGCACACTCCAATTTCATAGAGAGAACACCAGGCCTCGGTGTGCCTTCCTTTGGCAAGGAAACTTTGCTTTCATTCCTTAGGTGGCACTTTGGCTCAGAACTGCCCTACCCCAAGGATTCAGGGATGTGCAGCCCGATTAGTTGAGATCAACCCTTCTGGCTCTTTCATGGATGAAACCAACTGGGCAAAGAGCCGTTCTAAGCTGGGGACCATGCTGTCTTTTCCTGGTCTACACAGAAACAGCACTCCTAGGGAGACGAGCTGCTGGCGTTTCGTACCAACATCCCCTATTCTACAGGGAAACTTTTCGTTGTAAGCGGGTTGCATCAGCCTTGCCACATGTTCTCAACTGGTTATAATGGAGGGCATTCAATAGGCCTCACCCTTCAAGCCCACTTCAATTGCATAGAGAAAACACCAGGCCTTGGTGTGCCTTACTGTGGCAAGGAAACTGCTTTCATTCCTAAGGTGGCACTTTGGCTCAGAACTGCCCTACCCCAAGGTTTCAGGGATGTGCAGCCCGATTAGTTGAGATCAGCCCTTCTGGCTCTTTCATGGATGAAACCAACTGGGCAAAGTGCCGTTCTAAGCTGGGGACCATGGTGTCTTTCTCTAGTCTACACAGAAACAGCACTGTGAGGGAGACGAGCTGCTGGCGTTTGGTAGCAACATCTCCTAATCTGAAAAGAAACATTTCGTTGTAAGCGGGTAGCCTCAGCTTTGCCACATGTTCTCAACTGGTTATAAAGGAGGGCCGTCACTAGGCCTCACCTTTCAAGCACACTCCAATTTCATAGAGAAAACACCCGGCCTCGGAGTGCCTTCCTGTGGCAAGGAAACTTTGCTTTCATTCCTTAGGTGGCACTTTGGCTCAGAACTGCCCTACCCCAAGTATTCAGGGATGTGCAGCCCGATTAGTTGAGATCAGCCCTTCTGGCTCTTTCATGGATGAAACTAACTGGGCAAAGAGCCGTTCTAAGCTGGGGACCATGCTGTCTTTCCCTGGTCTACACAGAAACAGCACTCTCAGGAAGACGAGCTGCTGGCGTTTCGTAGCAACATCCCCTATTCTGAAGGGAAACATTTCTTTGTAAGCGGGTTGCATCAGCCTTGCCACATGTTCTCAACTGGTTATAATGTAGGGCAGTCAGTAGGCCTCACCCTTCAAGCCCACTCCAATTTCATAGAGAAAACACCAGGCCTCGGTGTGCCTTCCTGTGGCAAGGAAACTTTGCTTTCATTCCTTAGGTGGCACTTTGGCTCAGAAATGCCCTATCCCAAGGATTCAGGGATGTGCAGCCCGTTTAGTTGAGATCAGCCCTTTGCCTCTTTCATGCATGAAACCAGCTTGGCATAGAGCCGTTCTAAGCTGGGGACCATGCTGTCTTTCCCTGGTCTACACAGAAACAGCACTCTGAGGGAGACGAGCTGCTGGCGTTTGGTAGCTACATCTCCTAATCTGAAGAGAAACATTTCGTTGTAAGCGGGTTGCCTCAGCCTTGCCACATGTTCTCAACTGGTTATAATGGAGGGCAGTCAGTAGGCCTCACCCTTCAAGCCCACTCCAATTTCATAGAGAAAACACCAGGCCTCGGTGTGCCTTCCTGTGGCACGGAAACTTTGCTTTCTTTCCTTAGGTGGCACTTTGGCAAAGAAATGACCTATCCCAAGGATTCAGGGATGTGCAGCCCGATTAGTTGAGATCAGCCCTTTTGGCTCTTTCATGCATGAAACCAGCTGGGCATAGAGCCGTTCTAAGCTGGGGACTATGGTGTCTTTCCCTAGTCTACACAGAAACTGCACTCTGAGGGAGACGAGTTGCTGGCGTTTGGTAGCAACATCTCCTAATCTGAAGAGAAACATTTCGTTATAAGCGGGTTGCCTCAGCCTTGCCACAGGTTCTCAACTGGTTATAAAGGAGGGCAGTCACTAGGCCTCACCTTTCAAGCACACTCCAATTTCATAGAGAAAACACCAGGCCTCGGTGTGCCTTCCTGTGGCAAGGAAACTTTGCTTTCATTCCTTAGGTGGCACTTTGGCTCAGAACTGCCCTACCCCAAGGATTCAGGGATGTGCAGCCCGATTAGTTGAGATCAGCCCTTCTGGCGCTTTCATGGATGAAACCAACTGGGCAAAGAGCCGTTCTAAGCTGGGGACCATGGTGTCTTTCCCTAGTCTACACAGAACCAGCACTCTGAGGGAGACGAGCTGCTGGCGTTTGGTAGCAACATCTCCAATTTCATAGAGAAAACACCAGGCCTCGGTGTGCCTTCCTGTGGCAAGGAAACTTTGCTTTCATTCCTTAGGTGGCACTTTGGCTCAGAACTGCCCTACCCCAAGGATTCAGGGATGTGCTGCCCGATTAGTTGAAATCAGCCCTTCTGGCTATTTCATGGATGAAACCAACTGGGCAAAGAGCAGTTCTAAGCGGGGGACCATGGTGTCTTTCAGTAGTCTACACAGAAACAGCACTCTGAGGGAGACGAGCTGCTGGCGTTTGGTAGCAACATCTCCAATTTCATAGAGAAAACACCAGGCCTCGGTGTGCCTTCCTGTGGCAAGGAAACTTTGCTTTCATTCCTTAGGTGGCACTTTGGCTCAGAACTGCCCTACCCAAGGATTCAGGGATGTGCAGCCCGATTAGTTGAGATCAGCCCTTTTGGCTCTTTCTTGCATGAAACCAGCTGGGCATAGAGCCGTTCTAAGCTGGGGACTATGGTGTCTTTCCCTAGTCTACACAAAAACTGCACTCTGAGGGAGACGAGCTGCTGGCGTTTGTTAGCAACATCTCCTAATCTGAAGAGAAACATTTCGTTGTAAGCGCGTTGCCTCAGCCTTGCCACATGTTCTCAACTGGTTATAAAGGAGGGCAGTCACTAGGCCTCAGCTTTCAAGCACACTCCAATTTGATAGAGAAAACACCAGGCCTCGGTGTGCCTTCCTGTGGCAAGGAAACTTTGCTTTCATTCCTTAGGTGGCACTTTGGCTCAGAACTGCCCTACCCCAAGGTTTCAGGGATGTGCAGCCCGATTAGTTGAGATCAGCCCTTCTGACTCTTTCATGGATGAAACCAACTGGGCAAAGAGCCGTTCTAACCTGGGGACCATGCTGTCTTTCCCTGGTCTACACAGACACAGCACTCTGAGGAAGACGAGCTGCTGGCGTTTCGTAGCAACATCCCCTATTCTGAAGGGAAACATTTCATTGTAAGCGGGTTGCATCAGCGTTGCCACATGTTCTCAACTGGTTATAATGGAGGGCAGTCAGTAGGCCTCACCCTTCAAGCCCACTCCAATTTCATAGAGAAATCACCAGGCCTCGGTCTGCCTTCCTGTGGCAAGGAAACTTTGCTTTCATTCCTTAGGTGGCACTTTGGCTCAGAACTGCCCTACCCCAAGGATTCAGGGATGTGCTGCCCGATTAGTTGAGATCAGCCCTTCTTGCTCTTTCATGGATGAAACCAACTGGGCAAAGAGCCGTTCTAAGTGGGGGACCATGGTGTCTTTCCCTAGTCTACACAGAAACAGCACTCTGAGGGAGACGAGCTGCTGGCGTTTGGTAGCAACATCTCTTAATCTGAAGAGAAACATTTCGTTGTAAGCGGGTTGCCTCAGCCTTGCCACAGGTTCTCAACTGGTTATAAAGGAGGGCAGACACTAGGCCTCACCTTTCAAGCACACTCCAATTTCATAGAGAGAACACCAGGCCTCGGTGTGCCTTCCTTTGGCAAGGAAACTTTGCTTTCATTCCTTAGGTGGCACTTTGGCTCAGAACTGCCCTACCCCAAGGATTCAGGGATGTGCAGCCCGATTAGTTGAGATCAACCCTTCTGGCTCTTTCATGGATGAAACCAACTGGGCAAAGAGCCGTTCTAAGCTGGGGACCATGCTGTCTTTCCCTGGTCTACACAAAAACAGCACTCCTAGGGAGACGAGCTGCTGGCGTTTCGTACCAACATCCCCTATTCTACAGGGAAACTTTTCGTTGTAAGAGGGTTGCATCAGCCTTGCCACATGTTCTCAACTGGTTATAATGGAGGGCATTCAATAGGCCTCACCCTTCAAGCCCACTTCAATTGCATAGAGAAAACACCAGGCCTTGGTGTGCCTTACTGTGGCAAGGAAACTGCTTTCATTCCTTAGGTGGCACTTTGGCTCAGAAATGCCCTATCCCAAGGATTCAGGGATGTGCAGCCCGATTAGTTGAGATCAGCCCTTTTGGCTCTTTCATGCATGAAACCAGCTTGGCATAGAGCCGTTCTAACCTGGGGACCATGCTGTCTTTCCCTGGTCTACACAGAAACAGCACTCTGAGGGAGACGAGCTGCTGGCGTTTGGTAGCAACATCTCCTAATCTGAAGAGAAACATTTCGTCGTAAGCGGGTTGCCTCAGCCTTGCCACATGTTCTCAACTGGTTATAATGGAGGGCAGTCAGTAGGCCTCACCCTTCAAGCCCACTCCAATTTCATAGAGAAAACACCAGGCCTCGGTGTGCCTTCCTGTGGCAAGGAAACTTTGCTTTCATTCCTTAGGTGGCACTTTGGCAAAGAAATGCCCTATCCCAAGGATTCAGGGATGTGCAGCCCGATTAGTTGAGATCAGCCCTTTTGGCTCTTTCATGCATGAAACCAGCTGGGCATAGAGCCGTTCTAAGCTGGGGACTATGGTGTCTTTCCCTAGTCTACACAGAAACTGCACTCTGAGGGAGACGAGTTGCTGGCGTTTGGTAGCAACATCTCCTAATCTGAAGAGAAACATTTCGTTATAAGCGGGTTGCCTCAGCCTTGCCACAGGTTCTCAACTGGTTATAAAGGAGGGCACTCACTAGGCCTCACCTTTCAAGCACACTCCAATTTCATAGAGAAAACACCAGGCCTCGGTGTGCCTTCCTGTGGCAAGGAAACTTTGCTTTCATTCCTTAGGTGGCACTTTGGCTCAGAACTGCCCTACCCCAAGGATTCAGGGATGTGCAGCCCGATTAGTTGAGATCAGCCCTTTTGCCTCTTTCATGCATGAAACCAGCTGGGCATAGAGCCGTTCTAAGCTGGGGACTATGGTGTCTTTCCCTAGTCTACACAGAAACTGCACTCTGAGGGAGACGAGCTGCTGGCGTTTGGTAGCAACATCTCTTAATCTGAAGAGAAACATTTCGTTGTAAGCGGGTTGCCTCAGCCTTGCCACAGGTTCTCAACTGGTTATAAAGGAGGGCAGACACTAGGCCTCACCTTTCAAGCACACTCCAATTTCATAGAGAGAACACCAGGCCTCGGTGTGCCTTCCTTTGGCAAGGAAACTTTGCTTTCATTCCTTAGGTGGCACTTTGGCTCAGAACTGCCCTACCCCAAGGATTCAGGGATGTGCAGCCCGATTAGTTGAGATCAACCCTTCTGGCTCTTTCATGGATGAAACCAACTGGGCAAAGAGCCGTTCTAAGCTTGGGACCATGCTGTCTTTCCCTGGTCTACACAGAAACAGCACTCCTAGGGAGATGAGCTGCTGGCGTTTCGTACCAATATCCCCTATTCTACAGGGAAACTTTTCGTTGTAAGCGGGTTGCATCAGCCTTGCCACATGTTCTCAACTGGTTATAATGGAGGGCATTCAATAGGCCTCACCCTTCAAGCCCACTTCAATTGCATAGAGAAAACACCAGGCCTCGGTGTGCCTTACTGTGGCAAGGAAACTGCTTTCATTCCTAAGGTGGCACTTTGGCTCAGAACTGCCCTACCCCAAGGTTTCAGGGATGTGCAGCCCGATTAGTTGAGATCAGCCCTTCTGGCTCTTTCATGGATGAAACCAACTGGGCAAAGTGCCGTTCTAAGCCGGGGACCATGGTGTCTTTCTCTAGTCTACACAGAAACAGCACTCTGAGGGAGACGAGCTGCTGGCGTTTGGTAGCAACATCTCCTAATCTGAAGAGAAACATTTCGTTGTAAGCGGGTAGCCTCAGCTTTGCCACATGTTCTCAACTGGTTATAAAGGAGGGCCGTCACTAGGCCTCACCTTTCAAGCACACTCCAATTTCATAGAGAAAACACCCGGCCTCGGAGTGCCTTCCTGTCGCAAGGAAACTTTGCTTTCATTCCTTAGGTGGCACTTTGGCTCAGAACTGCCCTACCCCAAGTATTCAGGGATGTGCAGCCCGATTAGTTGAGATCAGCCATTCTGGCTCTTTCATGGATGAAACTAACTGGGCAAAGAGCCGTTCTAAGCTGGGGACCATGCTGTCTTTCCCTGGTCTATACAGAAACAGCACTCTCAGGAAGACGAGCTGCTGGCGTTTCGTAGCAACATCCCCTATTCTGAAGGGAAACATTTCTTTGTAAGCGGGTTGCATCAGCCTTGCCACATGTTCTCAACTGGTTATAATGTAGGGCAGTCAGTAGGCCTCACCCTTCAAGCCCACTCCAATTTCATAGAGAAAACACCAGGCTTCGGTGTGCCTTCCTGTGGCAAGGAAACTTTGCTTTCATTCCTTAGGTGGCACTTTGGCTCAGAAATGCCCTATCCCAAGGATTCAGGGATGTGCAGCCCGATTAGTTGAGATCAGCCCTTTGCCTCTTTCATGCATGAAACCAGCTTGGCATAGAGCCGTTCTAAGCTGGGGACCATGCTATCTTTCCCTGGTCTACACAGAAACAGCACTCTGAGGGAGACGAGCTGCTGGCGTTTGGTAGCAACATCTCCTAATCTGAAGAGAAACATTTCGTTGTAAGCGGGTTGCCTCAGCCTTGCCACATGTTCTCAACTGGTTATAATGGAGGGCAGTCAGTAGGCCTCACCCTTCAAGCCCACTCCAATTTCATAGAGAAAACACCAGGCCTCGGTGTGCCTTCCTGTGGCACGGAAACTTTGCTTTCTTTCCTTAGGTGGCACTTTGGCAAAGAAATGACCTATCCCAAGGATTCAGGGATGTGCAGCCCGATTAGTTGAGATCAGCCCTTTTGGCTCTTTCATGCATGAAACCAGCTGGGCATAGAGCCGTTCTAAGCTGGGGACTATGGTGTCTTTCCCTAGTCTACACAGAAACAACACTCTGAGGGAGACGAGTTGCTGGCGTTTGGTAGCAACATCTCCTAATCTGAAGAGAAACATTTCGTTGTAAGCGGGTTGCCTCAGCCTTGCCACATGTTCTCAACTGGTTATAAAGGAGGGCAGTCACTAGGCCTCACCTTTCAAGCACACTCCAATTTCATAGAGAAAACACCAGGCCTCGGTGTGCCTTCCTGTGGCAAGGAAACTTTGCTTTCATTCCTTAGGTGGCACTTTGGCTCAGAACTGCCCTACCCCAAGGATTCAGGGATGTGCAGCCCGATTAGTTGAGATCAGCCCTTCTGGCTCTTTCATGGATGAAACCAACTGGGCAAAGAGCCGTTCTAAGCTGGGGACCATGGTGTCTTTCCCTAGTCTACACAGAAACAGCACTCTGAGGGAGACGAGCTGCTGGCGTTTGGTAGCAACATCTCCAATTTCATAGAGAAAACACCAGGCCTCGTTGTGCCTTCCTGTGGCAAGGAAACTTTGCTTTCATTCCTTAGGTGGCACTTTGGCTCAGAACTGCCCTACCCCAAGGATTCAGGGACGTGCAGCCCGATTAGTTGAGATCAGCCCTTTTGGCTCTTTCATGCATGAAACCAGCTGGGCATAGAGCCGTTCTAAGCTGGGGACTATGGTGTCTTTCCCTAGTCTACACAGAAACTGCACTCTGAGGGAGACGAGCTGCTGGCGTTTGTTAGCAACATCTCCTAATCGGAAGAGAAACATTTCGTTGTAAGCGGGTTGCCTCAGCCTTGCCACATGTTCTCAACTGGTTATAAAGGAGGGCAGTCACTAGGCCTCAGCTTTCAAGCACACTCCAATTTGATAGAGAAAACACCAGGCCTCGGTGTGCCTTCCTGTGGCAAGGAAACTTTGCTTTCATTCCTTAGGTGGCACTTTGGCTCAGAACTGCCCCACCCCAAGGATTCAGGGATGTGCAGCCCGATTAGTTGAGATCAGCCCTTCTGGCCCTTTCATGGATGAAACCAACTGGGAGAAGTGCCGTTCTAAGCTGGGGACCATGGTGTCTTTCTCTAGTCTACACAGAAACAGCACTCTGAGGAAGACGATCTGCTGGCGTTTGGTAGCAACATCTCCTAATCTGAAGAGAAACATTTCGTTGTAAGCGGGTAGCCTCAGCTTTGCCACATGTTCTCAACTGGTTATAAAGGAGGGCCGTCACTAGGCCTCAACTTTCAAGCACACTCCAATTTCATAGAGAAAACACCAGGCCTCGGTGTGCCTTCCTGTGGCAAGGAAACTTTGCTTTCATTCCTTAGGTGGCACTTTGGCTCAGAACTTCCCTACCCCAAGGATTCAGGGATGTGCACCCCGATTAGTTGAGATCAACCCTTCTGACTCTTTCATGGATGAAACCAACTGGGCAAAGAGCCGTTCTAAGCTGGGGACCATGCTGTCTTTCCCTGTTCTACACAGAAACAGCACTCTGAGGGAGACGAGCTGCTGGCCTTTCATAGCAACATCCCCTATTCTGAAGGGAAACTTTTCGTTGTAAGCGGGTTACATCAGCCTTGCCACATGTTCTCAACTGGTTATAATGGAGGGCAGTCAGTAGGCCTCACCCTTCAAGCCCACTCCAATTTCATAGAGGAAACACCAGGCCTCGGTCTGCCTTCCTGTGGCAAGGAAACTTTGCTTTCATTCCTTAGGTGGCACTTTGGCTCAGAACTGCCCTACCCCAAGGATTCTGGGACGTGCAGCCCGATTAGTTGAGATCAGCCCTTTTGGCTCTTTCATGCATGAAACCAGCTGGGCATAGAGCCGTTCTAAGCTGGGGACTATGGTGTCTTTCCCTAGTCTACACAAAAACTGCACTCTGAGGGAGACGAGCTGCTGGCGTTTGTTAGCAACATCTCCTAATCTGAAGAGAAACATTTCGTTGTAAGCGGGTTGCCTCAGCCTTGCCACATGTTCTCAACTGGTTATAAAGGAGGGCAGTCACTAGGCCTCAGCTTTCAAGCACACTCCAATTTGATAGAGAAAACACCAGGCCTCGGTGTGCCTTCCTGTGGCAAGGAAACTTTGCTTTCATTCCTTAGGTGGCACTTTGGCTCAGAACTGCCCTACCCCAAGGTTTCAGGGATGTGCAGCCCGATTAGTTGAGATCAGCCCTTCTGACTCTTTCATGGATGAAACCAACTGGGCAAAGAGCCGTTCTAACCTGGGGACCATGCTGTCTTTCCCTGGTCTACACAGACACAGCACTCTGAGGAAGACGAGCTGCTGGCGTTTCGTAGCAACATCCCCTATTCTGAAGGGAAACATTTCATTGTAAGCGGGTTGCATCAGCCTTGCCACATGTTCTCAACTGGTTATAATGGAGGGCAGTCAGTAGGCCTCACCCTTCAAGCCCACTCCAATTTCATAGAGAAATCACCAGGCCTCGGTCTGCCTTCCTGTGGCAAGGAAACTTTGCTTTCATTCCTTAGGTGGCACTTTGGCTCAGAACTGCCCTACCCCAAGGATTCAGGGATGTGCTGCCCGATTAGTTGAGATCAGCCCTTCTTGCTCTTTCATGGATGAAACCGACTGGGCAAAGAGCCGTTCTAAGCGGGGGACCATGGTGTCTTTCCCTAGTCTACACAGAAACAGCACTCTGAGGGAGACGAGCTGCTGGCGTTTGGTAGCAACATCTCCTAATCTGAAAAGAAACATTTCGTTGTAAGCGGGTAGCCTCAGCTTTGCCACATGTTCTCAACTGGTTATAAAGGAGGGCCGTCACTAGGCCTCACCTTTCAAGCACACTCCAATTTCATAGAGAAAACACCCGGCCTCGGAGTGCCTTCCTGTGGCAAGGAAACTTTGCTTTCATTCCTTAGGTGGCACTTTGGCTCAGAACTGCCCTACCCCAAGTATTCAGGGATGTGCAGCCCGATTAGTTGAGATCAGCCATTCTGGCTCTTTCATGGATGAAACTAACTGGGCAAAGAGCCGTTCTAAGCTGGGGACCATGCTGTCTTTCCCTGGTCTACACAGAAACAGCACTCTCAGGAAGACGAGCTGCTGGCGTTTCGTAGCAACATCCCCTATTCTGAAGGGAAACATTTCTTTGTAAGCGGGTTGCATCAGCCTTGCCACATGTTCTCAACTGGTTATAATGTAGGGCAGTCAGTAGGCCTCACCCTTCAAGCCCACTCCAATTTCATAGAGAAAACACCAGGCATCGGTGTGCCTTCCTGTGGCAAGGAAACTTTGCTTTCATTCCTTAGGTGGCACTTTGGCTCAGAAATGCCCTATCCCAAGGATTCAGGGATGTGCAGCCCGATTAGTTGAGATCAGCCCTTTGCCTCTTTCATGCATGAAACCAGCTTGGCATAGAGCCGTTCTAAGCTGGGGACCATGCTGTCTTTCCCTGGTCTACACAGAAACAGCACTCTGAGGGAGACGAGCTGCTGGCGTTTGGTAGCTACATCTCCTAATCTGAAGAGAAACATTTCGTTGTAAGCGGGTTGCCTCAGCCTTGCCACATGTTCTCAACTGGTTATAATGGAGGGCAGTCAGTAGGCCTCACCCTTCAAGCCCACTCCAATTTCATAGAGAAAACACCAGGCCTCGGTGTGCCTTCCTGTGGCACGGAAACTTTGCTTTCTTTCCTTAGGTGGCACTTTGGCAAAGAAATGACCTATCCCAAGGATTCAGGGATGTGCAGCCCGATTAGTTGAGATCAGCCCTTTTGGCTCTTTCATGCATGAAACCAGCTGGGCATAGAGCCGTTCTAAGCTGGGGACTATGGTGTCTTTCCCTAGTCTACACAAAAACTGCACTCTGAGGGAGACGAGTTGCTGGCGTTTGGTAGCAACATCTCCTAATCTGAAGAGAAACATTTCGTTATAAGCGGGTTGCCTCAGCCTTGCCACAGGTTCTCAACTGGTTATAAAGGAGGGCAGTCACTAGGCCTCAGCTTTCAAGCACACTCCAATTTCATAGAGAAAACACCAGGCCTCGGTGTGCCTTCCTGTGGCAAGGAAACTTTGCTTTCATTCCTTAGGTGGCACTTTGGCTCAGAACTGCCCTACCCCAAGGATTCAGGGATGTGCAGCCCGATTAGTTGAGATCAGCCCTTCTGGCTCTTTCATGGATGAAACCAACTGGGCAAAGTGCCGTTCTAAGCTGGGGACCATGGTGTCTTTCCCTAGTCTACACAGAAACTGCACTCTGAGGGAGACGAGCTGCTGGCGTTTTGTAGCAACATCTCCAATTTCATAGAGAAAACACCAGGCCTCGGTGTGCCTTCCTGTGGCAAGGAAACTTTGCTTTCATTCCTTAGGTGGCACTTTGGCTCAGAACTGCCCTACCCCAAGGTTTCAGGGATGTGCAGCCCGATTAGTTGAGATCAGCACTTCTGACTCTTTCATGGATGAAACCAACAGGGCAAAGAGCCGTTCTAACCTGGGGACCATGCTGTCTTTCCCTGGTCTACACAGACACAGCACTCTGAGGAAGACGAGCTGCTGGCGTTTCGTAGCAACATCCCCTATTCTGAAGGGAAACATTTCATTGTAAGCGGGTTGCATCAGCCTTGCCACATGTTCTCAACTGGTTATAATGGAGGGCAGTCAGTAGGCCTCACCCTTCAAGCCCACTCCAATTTCATGGAGAAATCACCAGGCCTCGGTCTGCCTTCCTGTGGCAAGGAAACTTTGCTTTCATTCCTTAGGTGGCACTTTGGCTCAGAACTGCCCTACCCCAAGGATTCAGGGATGTGCTGCCCGATTAGTTGAGATCAGCCCTTCTGGCTCTTTCATGGATGAAACCAACTGGGCAAAGAGCCGTTCTAAGCGGGGGACCATGGTGTCTTTCACTAGTCTACACAGAAACAGCACTCTGAGGGAGACGAGCTGCTGGCGTTTGGTAGCAACATCTCCAATTTCATAGAGAAAACACCAGGCCTCGGTGTGCCTTCCTGTGGCAAGGAAACTTTGCTTTCATTCCTTAGGTGGCACTTTGGCTCAGAAATGCCCTATCCCAAGGATTCAGGGATGTGCAGCCCGATTAGTTGAGATCAGCCCTTTGCCTCTTTCATGCATGAAACCAGCTTGGCATAGAGCCGTTCTAAGCTGGGGACCATGCTGTCTTTCCCTGGTCTACACAGAAACAGCACTCTGAGGGAGACGAGCTGCTGGCGTTTGGTAGCAACATCTCCTAATCTGAAGAGAAACATTTCGTTGTAAGCGGGTTGCCTCAGCCTTGCCACATGTTCTCAACTGGTTATAATGGAGGGCAGTCAGTAGGCCTCACCCTTCAAGCCCACTCCAATTTCATAGAGAAAACACCAGGCCTCGGTGTGCCTTCCTGTGGCACGGAAACTTTGCTTTCTTTCCTTAGGTGGCACTTTGGCAAAGAAATGACCTATCCCAAGGATTCAGGGATGTGCAGCCCGATTAGTTGAGATCAGCCCTTTTGGCTCTTTCATGCATGAAACCAGCTGGGTATAGAGCCGTTCTAAGCTGGGGACTATGGTGTCTTTCCCTAGTCTACACAGAAACAACACTCTGAGGGAGACAAGTTGCTGGCGTTTGGTAGCAACATCTCCTAATCTGAAGAGAAACATTTCGTTGTAAGCGGGTTGCCTCAGCCTTGCCACAGGTTCTCAACTGGTTATAAAGGAGGGCAGTCACTAGGCCTCACCTTTCAAGCACACTCCAATTTCATAGAGAAAACACCAGGCCTCGGTGTGCCTTCCTGTGGCAAGGAAACTTTGCTTTCATTCCTTAGGTGGCACTTTGGCTCAGAACTGCCCTACCCCAAGGATTCTGGGATGTGCAGCCCGATTAGTTGAGATCAGCCCTTCTGGCTCTTTCATGGATGAAACCAACTGGGCAAAGAGCCGTTCTAAGCTGGGGACCATGGTGTCTTTCCCTAGTCTACACAGAAACAGCACTCTGAGGGAGACGAGCTGCTGGCGTTTGGTAGCAACATCTCCAATTTCATAGAGAAAACACCAGGCCTCGGTGTGCCTTCCTGTGGCAAGGAAACTTTGCTTTCATTCCTTAGGTGGCACTTTGGCTCAGAACTGCCCTACCCCAAGGATTCAGGGACGTGCAGCCCGATTAGTTGTGATCAGCCCTTTTGGCTCTTTCATGCATGAAACCAGCTGGGCATAGAGCCGTTCTAAGCTGGGGACTATGGTGTCTTTCCCTAGTCTACACAGAAACTGCACTCTGAGGGAGACGAGCTGCTGGCGTTTGTTAGCAACATCTCCTAATCTGAAGAGAAACATTTCGTTGTAAGCGGGTTGCCTCAGCCTTGCCACATGTTCTCAACTGGTTATAAAGGAGGGCAGTCACTAGGCCTCAGCTTTCAAGCACACTCCAATTTGATAGAGAAAACACCAGGCCTCAGTGTGCCTTCCTGTGGCAAGGAAACTTTGCTTTCATTCCTTAGGTGGCACTTTGGCTCAGAACTGCCCCACCCCAAGGTTTCAGGGATGTGCAGCCCGATTAGTTGAGATCAGCCCTTCTGGCTCTTTCATGGATGAAACCAACTGGGAGAAGTGCCGTTCTAAGCTGGGGACCATGGTGTCTTTCTCTAGTCTACACAGAAACAGCACTCTGAGGGAGACGAGCTGCTGGCGTTTGGTAGCAACATCTCTTAATCTGAAGAGAAACATTTCGTTGTAAGCGGGTTGCCTCAGCCTTGCCACAGGTTCTCAACTGGTTATAAAGGAGGGCAGACACTAGGCCTCACCTTTCAAGCACACTCCAATTTCATAGAGAGAACACCAGGCCTCGGTGTGCCTTCCTTTGGCAAGGAAACTTTGCTTTCATTCCTTAGGTGGCACTTTGGCTCAGAACTGCCCTACCCCAAGGATTCAGGGATGTGCAGCCCGATTAGTTGAGATCAGCCCTTCTGACTCTTTCATGGATGAAACCAACTGGGCAAAGAGCCGTTCTAAGCTGGGGACCATGGTGACTTTCCCTAGTCTACACAGAAACAGCACTCTGAGGGAGACGAGCTGCTGGCGTTTGGTAGCAACATCTCCAATTTCATAGAGAAAACACCAGGCCTCGGTGTGCCTTCCTGTGGCAAGGAAACTTTGCTTTCATTCCTTAGGTGGCACTTTGGCTCAGAACTGCCCTACCCCAAGGATTCAGGGATGTGCAGCCCGATTAGTTGAGATCAGCCCTTTTGCCTCTTTCATGCATGAAACCAGCTGGGCATAGAGCCGTTCTAAGCTGGGGACTATGGTGTCTTTCCCTAGTCTACACAGAAACTGCACTCTGAGGGAGACGAGCTGCTGGCGTTTGGTAGCAACATCTCTTAATCTGAAGAGAAACATTTCGTTGTAAGCGGGTTGCCTCAGCCTTGCCACAGGTTCTCAACTGGTTATAAAGGAGGGCAGACACTAGGCCTCACCTTTCAAGCACACTCCAATTTCATAGAGAGAACACCAGGCCTCGGTGTGCCTTCCTTTGGCAAGGAAACTTTGCTTTCATTCCTTAGGTGGCACTTTGGCTCAGAACTGCCCTACCCCAAGGATTCAGGGATGTGCAGCCCGATTAGTTGAGATCAACCCTTCTGGCTCTTTCATGGATGAAACCAACTGGGCAAAGAGCCGCTCTAAGCTGGGGACCATGCTGTCTTTCCCTGGTCTACACAGAAACAGCACTCCTAGGGAGATGAGCTGCTGGCGTTTCGTACCAATATCCCCTATTCTACAGGGAAACTTTTCGTTGTAAGCGGGTTGCATCAGCCTTGCCACATGTACTCAACTGGTTATAATGGAGGGCATTCAATAGGCCTCACCCTTCAAGCCCACTTCAATTGCATAGAGAAAACACCAGGCCTCGGTGTGCCTTACTGTGGCAAGGAAACTGCTTTCATTCCTAAGGTGGCACTTTGGCTCAGAACTGCCCTACCCCAAGGTTTCAGGGATGTGCAGCCCGATTAGTTGAGATCAGCCCTTCTGGCTCTTTCATGGATGAAACCAACTGGGCAAAGTTCCGTTCTAAGCTGGGGACCATGGTGTCTTTCTCTAGTCTACACAGAAACAGCACTCTGTGGGAGACGATCTGCTGGCGTTTGGTAGCAACATCTCCTAATCTGAAGAGAAACATTTCGTTGTAAGCGGGTAGCCTCAGCTTTGCCACATGTTCTCAACTGGTTATAAAGGAGGGCCGTCACTAGGCCTCACCTTTCAAGCACACTCCAATTTCATAGAGAAAACACCAGGCCTCGGTGTGCCTTCCTGTGGCAAGGAAACTTTGCTTTCATTCCTTAGGTGGCACTTTGGCTCAGAACTTCCCTACCCCAAGGATTCAGGGATGTGCAGCCCGATTAGTTGAGATCAGCCCTTCTGGCACTTTCATGGATGAAACCAACTGGGTAAAGAGCCGTTCTAAGCTGGGGACCATGCTGTCTTTCCCTGTTCTACACAGAAACAGCACTCTGAGGGAGACGAGCTGCTGGCCTTTCATAGCAACATCCCCTATTCTGAAGGGAAACTTTTCGTTGTAAGCGGGTTACATCAGCCTTGCCGCATGTTCTCAACTGGTTATAATGGAGGGCAGTCAGTAGGCCTCACCCTTCAAGCCCACTCCAATTTCATAGAGGAAACACCAGGCCTCGGTCTGCCTTCCTGTGGCAAGGAAACTTTGCTTTCATTCCTTAGGTGGCACTTTGGCTCAGAACTGCCCTACCCCAAGGTTTCAGGGATGTGCAGCCCGATTAGTTGAGATCAGCCCTTCTGGCTCTTTCATGGATGAAACCAACTGGGCAAAGTGCCGTTCTAAGCTGGGGACCATGGTGTCTTTCTCTAGTCTACACAGAAACAGCACTGTGAGGGAGACGAGCTGCTGGCGTTTGGTAGCAACATCTCCTAATCTGAAAAGAAACATTTCGTTGTAAGCGGGTAGCCTCAGCTTTGCCACATGTTCTCAACTGGTTATAAAGGAGGGCCGTCACTAGGCCTCACCTTTCAAGCACACTCCAATTTCATAGAGAAAACACCCGGCCTCGGAGTGCCTTCCTGTGGCAAGGAAACTTTGCTTTCATTCCTTAGGTGGCACTTTGGCTCAGAACTGCCCTACCCCAAGTATTCAGGGATGTGCAGCCCGATTAGTTGAGATCAGCCATTCTGGCTCTTTCATGGATGAAACTAACTGGGCAAAGAGCCGTTCTAAGCTGGGGACCATGCTGTCTTTCCCTGGTCTACACAGAAACAGCACTCTCAGGAAGACGAGCTGCTGGCGTTTCGTAGCAACATCCCCTATTCTGAAGGGAAACATTTCTTTGTAAGCGGGTTGCATCAGCCTTGCCACATGTTCTCAACTGGTTATAATGTAGGGCAGTCAGTAGGCCTCACCCTTCAAGCCCACTCCAATTTCATAGAGAAAACACCAGGCATCGGTGTGCCTTCCTGTGGCAAGGAAACTTTGCTTTCATTCCTTAGGTGGCACTTTGGCTCAGAAATGCCCTATCCCAAGGATTCAGGGATGTGCAGCCCGATTAGTTGAGATCAGCCCTTTGCCTCTTTCATGCATGAAACCAGCTTGGCATAGAGCCGTTCTAAGCTGGGGACCATGCTGTCTTTCCCTGGTCTACACAGAAACAGCACTCTGAGGGAGACGAGCTGCTGGCGTTTGGTAGCTACATCTCCTAATCTGAAGAGAAACATTTCGTTGTAAGCGGGTTGCCTCAGCCTTGCCACATGTTCTCAACTGGTTATAATGGAGGGCAGTCAGTAGGCCTCACCCTTCAAGCCCACTCCAATTTCATAGAGAAAACACCAGGCCTCGGTGTGCCTTCCTGTGGCACGGAAACTTTGCTTTCTTTCCTTAGGTGGCACTTTGGCAAAGAAATGACCTATCCCAAGGATTCAGGGATGTGCAGCCCGATTAGTTGAGATCAGCCCTTTTGGCTCTTTCATGCATGAAACCAGCTGGGCATAGAGCCGTTCTAAGCTGGGGACTATGGTGTCTTTCCCTAGTCTACACAAAAACTGCACTCTGAGGGAGACGAGTTGCTGGCGTTTGGTAGCAACATCTCCTAATCTGAAGAGAAACATTTCGTTATAAGCGGGTTGCCTCAGCCTTGCCACAGGTTCTCAACTGGTTATAAAGGAGGGCAGTCACTAGGCCTCAGCTTTCAAGCACACTCCAATTTCATAGAGAAAACACCAGGCCTCGGTGTGCCTTCCTGTGGCAAGGAAACTTTGCTTTCATTCCTTAGGTGGCACTTTGGCTCAGAACTGCCCTACCCCAAGGATTCAGGGATGTGCAGCCCGATTAGTTGAGATCAGCCCTTCTGGCTCTTTCATGGATGAAACCAACTGGGCAAAGTGCCGTTCTAAGCTGGGGACCATGGTGTCTTTCCCTAGTCTACACAGAAACTGCACTCTGAGGGAGACGAGCTGCTGGCGTTTTGTAGCAACATCTCCAATTTCATAGAGAAAACACCAGGCCTCGGTGTGCCTTCCTGTGGCAAGGAAACTTTGCTTTCATTCCTTAGGTGGCACTTTGGCTCAGAACTGCCCTACCCCAAGGTTTCAGGGATGTGCAGCCCGATTAGTTGAGATCAGCACTTCTGACTCTTTCATGGATGAAACCAACAGGGCAAAGAGCCGTTCTAACCTGGGGACCATGCTGTCTTTCCCTGGTCTACACAGACACAGCACTCTGAGGAAGACGAGCTGCTGGCGTTTCGTAGCAACATCCCCTATTCTGAAGGGAAACATTTCATTGTAAGCGGGTTGCATCAGCCTTGCCACATGTTCTCAACTGGTTATAATGGAGGGCAGTCAGTAGGCCTCACCCTTCAAGCCCACTCCAATTTCATGGAGAAATCACCAGGCCTCGGTCTGCCTTCCTGTGGCAAGGAAACTTTGCTTTCATTCCTTAGGTGGCACTTTGGCTCAGAACTGCCCTACCCCAAGGATTCAGGGATGTGCTGCCCGATTAGTTGAGATCAGCCCTTCTGGCTCTTTCATGGATGAAACCAACTGGGCAAAGAGCCGTTCTAAGCGGGGGACCATGGTGTCTTTCACTAGTCTACACAGAAACAGCACTCTGAGGGAGACGAGCTGCTGGCGTTTGGTAGCAACATCTCCAATTTCATAGAGAAAACACCAGGCCTCGGTGTGCCTTCCTGTGGCAAGGAAACTTTGCTTTCATTCCTTAGGTGGCACTTTGGCTCAGAAATGCCCTATCCCAAGGATTCAGGGATGTGCAGCCCGATTAGTTGAGATCAGCCCTTTGCCTCTTTCATGCATGAAACCAGCTTGGCATAGAGCCGTTCTAAGCTGGGGACCATGCTGTCTTTCCCTGGTCTACACAGAAACAGCACTCTGAGGGAGACGAGCTGCTGGCGTTTGGTAGCAACATCTCCTAATCTGAAGAGAAACATTTCGTTGTAAGCGGGTTGCCTCAGCCTTGCCACATGTTCTCAACTGGTTATAATGGAGGGCAGTCAGTAGGCCTCACCCTTCAAGCCCACTCCAATTTCATAGAGAAAACACCAGGCCTCGGTGTGCCTTCCTGTGGCACGGAAACTTTGCTTTCTTTCCTTAGGTGGCACTTTGGCAAAGAAATGACCTATCCCAAGGATTCAGGGATGTGCAGCCCGATTAGTTGAGATCAGCCCTTTTGGCTCTTTCATGCATGAAACCAGCTGGGCATAGAGCCGTTCTAAGCTGGGGACTATGGTGTCTTTCCCTAGTCTACACAGAAACAACACTCTGAGGGAGACAAGTTGCTGGCGTTTGGTAGCAACATCTCCTAATCTGAAGAGAAACATTTCGTTGTAAGCGGGTTGCCTCAGCCTTGCCACAGGTTCTCAACTGGTTATAAAGGAGGGCAGTCACTAGGCCTCACCTTTCAAGCACACTCCAATTTCATAGAGAAAACACCAGGCCTCGGTGTGCCTTCCTGTGGCAAGGAAACTTTGCTTTCATTCCTTAGGTGGCACTTTGGCTCAGAACTGCCCTACCCCAAGGATTCAGGGATGTGCAGCCCGATTAGTTGAGATCAGCCCTTCTGGCTCTTTCATGGATGAAACCAACTGGGCAAAGAGCCGTTCTAAGCTGGGGACCATGGTGTCTTTCCCTAGTCTACACAGAAACAGCACTCTGAGGGAGACGAGCTGCTGGCGTTTGGTAGCAACATCTCCAATTTCATAGAGAAAACACCAGGCCTCGGTGTGCCTTCCTGTGGCAAGGAAACTTTGCTTTCATTCCTTAGGTGGCACTTTGGCTCAGAACTGCCCTACCCCAAGGATTCAGGGACGTGCAGCCCGATTAGTTGTGATCAGCCCTTTTGGCTCTTTCATGCATGAAACCAGCTGGGCATAGAGCCGTTCTAAGCTGGGGACTATGGTGTCTTTCCCTAGTCTACACAGAAACTGCACTCTGAGGGAGACGAGCTGCTGGCGTTTGTTAGCAACATCTCCTAATCTGAAGAGAAACATTTCGTTGTAAGCGGGTTGCCTCAGCCTTGCCACATGTTCTCAACTGGTTATAAAGGAGGGCAGTCACTAGGCCTCAGCTTTCAAGCACACTCCAATTTGATAGAGAAAACACCAGGCCTCAGTGTGCCTTCCTGTGGCAAGGAAACTTTGCTTTCATTCCTTAGGTGGCACTTTGGCTCAGAACTGCCCCACCCCAAGGTTTCAGGGATGTGCAGCCCGATTAGTTGAGATCAGCCCTTCTGGCTCTTTCATGGATGAAACCAACTGGGAGAAGTGCCGTTCTAAGCTGGGGACCATGGTGTCTTTCTCTAGTCTACACAGAAACAGCACTCTGAGGGAGACGAGCTGCTGGCGTTTGGTAGCAACATCTCTTAATCTGAAGAGAAACATTTCGTTGTAAGCGGGTTGCCTCAGCCTTGCCACAGGTTCTCAACTGGTTATAAAGGAGGGCAGACACTAGGCCTCACCTTTCAAGCACACTCCAATTTCATAGAGAGAACACCAGGCCTCGGTGTGCCTTCCTTTGGCAAGGAAACTTTGCTTTCATTCCTTAGGTGGCACTTTGGCTCAGAACTGCCCTACCCCAAGGATTCAGGGATGTGCAGCCCGATTAGTTGAGATCAGCCCTTCTGACTCTTTCATGGATGAAACCAACTGGGCAAAGAGCCGTTCTAAGCTGGGGACCATGGTGACTTTCCCTAGTCTACACAGAAACAGCACTCTGAGGGAGACGAGCTGCTGGCGTTTGGTAGCAACATCTCCAATTTCATAGAGAAAACACCAGGCCTCGGTGTGCCTTCCTGTGGCAAGGAAACTTTGCTTTCATTCCTTAGGTGGCACTTTGGCTCAGAACTGCCCTACCCCAAGGATTCAGGGATGTGCAGCCCGATTAGTTGAGATCAGCCCTTTTGCCTCTTTCATGCATGAAACCAGCTGGGCATAGAGCCGTTCTAAGCTGGGGACTATGGTGTCTTTCCCTAGTCTACACAGAAACTGCACTCTGAGGGAGACGAGCTGCTGGCGTTTGGTAGCAACATCTCTTAATCTGAAGAGAAACATTTCGTTGTAAGCGGGTTGCCTCAGCCTTGCCACAGGTTCTCAACTGGTTATAAAGGAGGGCAGACACTAGGCCTCACCTTTCAAGCACACTCCAATTTCATAGAGAGAACACCAGGCCTCGGTGTGCCTTCCTTTGGCAAGGAAACTTTGCTTTCATTCCTTAGGTGGCACTTTGGCTCAGAACTGCCCTACCCCAAGGATTCAGGGATGTGCAGCCCGATTAGTTGAGATCAACCCTTCTGGCTCTTTCATGGATGAAACCAACTGGGCAAAGAGCCGCTCTAAGCTGGGGACCATGCTGTCTTTCCCTGGTCTACACAGAAACAGCACTCCTAGGGAGATGAGCTGCTGGCGTTTCGTACCAATATCCCCTATTCTACAGGGAAACTTTTCGTTGTAAGCGGGTTGCATCAGCCTTGCCACATGTACTCAACTGGTTATAATGGAGGGCATTCAATAGGCCTCACCCTTCAAGCCCACTTCAATTGCATAGAGAAAACACCAGGCCTCGGTGTGCCTTACTGTGGCAAGGAAACTGCTTTCATTCCTAAGGTGGCACTTTGGCTCAGAACTGCCCTACCCCAAGGTTTCAGGGATGTGCAGCCCGATTAGTTGAGATCAGCCCTTCTGGCTCTTTCATGGATGAAACCAACTGGGCAAAGTTCCGTTCTAAGCTGGGGACCATGGTGTCTTTCTCTAGTCTACACAGAAACAGCACTCTGTGGGAGACGATCTGCTGGCGTTTGGTAGCAACATCTCCTAATCTGAAGAGAAACATTTCGTTGTAAGCGGGTAGCCTCAGCTTTGCCACATGTTCTCAACTGGTTATAAAGGAGGGCCGTCACTAGGCCTCACCTTTCAAGCACACTCCAATTTCATAGAGAAAACACCAGGCCTCGGTGTGCCTTCCTGTGGCAAGGAAACTTTGCTTTCATTCCTTAGGTGGCACTTTGGCTCAGAACTTCCCTACCCCAAGGATTCAGGGATGTGCAGCCCGATTAGTTGAGATCAGCCCTTCTGGCACTTTCATGGATGAAACCAACTGGGTAAAGAGCCGTTCTAAGCTGGGGACCATGCTGTCTTTCCCTGTTCTACACAGAAACAGCACTCTGAGGGAGACGAGCTGCTGGCCTTTCATAGCAACATCCCCTATTCTGAAGGGAAACTTTTCGTTGTAAGCGGGTTACATCAGCCTTGCCACATGTTCTCAACTGGTTATAATGCAGGGCAGTCAGTAGGCCTCACCCTTCAAGCCCACTCCAATTTCATAGAGGAAACACCAGGCCTCGGTCTGCCTTCCTGTGGCAAGGAAACTTTGCTTTCATTCCTTAGGTGGCACTTTGGCTCAGAACTGCCCTACCCCAAGGTTTCAGGGATGTGCAGCCCGATTAGTTGAGATCAGCCCTTCTGGCTCTTTCATGGATGAAACCAACTGGGCAAAGTGCCGTTCTAAGCTGGGGACCATGGTGTCTTTCTCTAGTCTACACAGAAACAGCACTGTGAGGGAGACGAGCTGCTGGCGTTTGGTAGCAACATCTCCTAATCTGAAAAGAAACATTTCGTTGTAAGCGGGTAGCCTCAGCTTTGCCACATGTTCTCAACTGGTTATAAAGGAGGGCCGTCACTAGGCCTCACCTTTCAAGCACACTCCAATTTCATAGAGAAAACACCCGGCCTCGGAGTGCCTTCCTGTGGCAAGGAAACTTTGCTTTCATTCCTTAGGTGGCACTTTGGCTCAGAACTGCCCTACCCCAAGTATTCAGGGATGTGCAGCCCGATTAGTTGAGATCAGCCATTCTGGCTCTTTCATGGATGAAACTAACTGGGCAAAGAGCCGTTCTAAGCTGGGGACCATGCTGTCTTTCCCTGGTCTACACAGAAACAGCACTCTCAGGAAGACGAGCTGCTGGCGTTTCGTAGCAACATCCCCTATTCTGAAGGGAAACATTTCTTTGTAAGCGGGTTGCATCAGCCTTGCCACATGTTCTCAACTGGTTATAATGTAGGGCAGTCAGTAGGCCTCACCCTTCAAGCCCACTCCAATTTCATAGAGAAAACACCAGGCCTCGGTGTGCCTTCCTGTGGCAAGGAAACTTTGCTTTCATTCCTTAGGTGGCACTTTGGCTCAGAAATGCCCTATCCCAAGGATTCAGGGATGTGCAGCCCGATTAGTTGAGATCAGCCCTTTGCCTCTTTCATGCATGAAACCAGCTTGGCATAGAGCCGTTCTAAGCTGGGGACCATGCTGTCTTTCCCTGGTCTACACAGAAACAGCACTCTGAGGGAGACGAGCTGCTGGCGTTTGGTAGCTACATCTCCTAATCTGAAGAGAAACATTTCGTTGTAAGCGGGTTGCCTCAGCCTTGCCACATGTTCTCAACTGGTTATAATGGAGGGCAGTCAGTAGGCCTCACCCTTCAAGCCCACTCCAATTTCATAGAGAAAACACCAGGCCTCGGTGTGCCTTCCTGTGGCACGGAAACTTTGCTTTCTTTCCTTAGGTGGCACTTTGGCAAAGAAATGACCTATCCCAAGGATTCAGGGATGTGCAGCCCGATTAGTTGAGATCAGCCCTTTTGGCTCTTTCATGCATGAAACCAGCTGGGCATAGAGCCGTTCTAAGCTGGGGACTATGGTGTCTTTCCCTAGTCTACACAAAAACTGCACTCTGAGGGAGACGAGTTGCTGGCGTTTGGTAGCAACATCTCCTAATCTGAAGAGAAACATTTCGTTATAAGCGGGTTGCCTCAGCCTTGCCACAGGTTCTCAACTGGTTATAAAGGAGGGCAGTCACTAGGCCTCAGCTTTCAAGCACACTCCAATTTCATAGAGAAAACACCAGGCCTCGGTGTGCCTTCCTGTGGCAAGGAAACTTTGCTTTCATTCCTTAGGTGGCACTTTGGCTCAGAACTGCCCTACCCCAAGGATTCAGGGATGTGCAGCCCGATTAGTTGAGATCAGCCCTTCTGGCTCTTTCATGGATGAAACCAACTGGGCAAAGTGCCGTTCTAAGCTGGGGACCATGGTGTCTTTCCCTAGTCTACACAGAAACTGCACTCTGAGGGAGACGAGCTGCTGGCGTTTTGTAGCAACATCTCCAATTTCATAGAGAAAACACCAGGCCTCGGTGTGCCTTCCTGTGGCAAGGAAACTTTGCTTTCATTCCTTAGGTGGCACTTTGGCTCAGAACTGCCCTACCCCAAGGTTTCAGGGATGTGCAGCCCGATTAGTTGAGATCAGCACTTCTGACTCTTTCATGGATGAAACCAACAGGGCAAAGAGCCGTTCTAACCTGGGGACCATGCTGTCTTTCCCTGGTCTACACAGACACAGCACTCTGAGGAAGACGAGCTGCTGGCGTTTCGTAGCAACATCCCCTATTCTGAAGGGAAACATTTCATTGTAAGCGGGTTGCATCAGCCTTGCCACATGTTCTCAACTGGTTATAATGGAGGGCAGTCAGTAGGCCTCACCCTTCAAGCCCACTCCAATTTCATGGAGAAATCACCAGGCCTCGGTCTGCCTTCCTGTGGCAAGGAAACTTTGCTTTCATTCCTTAGGTGGCACTTTGGCTCAGAACTGCCCTACCCCAAGGATTCAGGGATGTGCTGCCCGATTAGTTGAGATCAGCCCTTCTGGCTCTTTCATGGATGAAACCAACTGGGCAAAGAGCCGTTCTAAGCGGGGGACCATGGTGTCTTTCACTAGTCTACACAGAAACAGCACTCTGAGGGAGACGAGCTGCTGGCGTTTGGTAGCAACATCTCCAATTTCATAGAGAAAACACCAGGCCTCGGTGTGCCTTCCTGTGGCAAGGAAACTTTGCTTTCATTCCTTAGGTGGCACTTTGGCTCAGAAATGCCCTATCCCAAGGATTCAGGGATGTGCAGCCCGATTAGTTGAGATCAGCCCTTTGCCTCTTTCATGCATGAAACCAGCTTGGCATACAGCCGTTCTAAGCTGGGGACCATGCTGTCTTTCCCTGGTCTACACAGAAACAGCACTCTGAGGGAGACGAGCTGCTGGCGTTTGGTAGCAACATCTCCTAATCTGAAGAGAAACATTTCGTTGTAAGCGGGTTGCCTCAGCCTTGCCACATGTTCTCAACTGGTTATAATGGAGGGCAGTCAGTAGGCCTCACCCTTCAAGCCCACTCCAATTTCATAGAGAAAACACCAGGCCTCGGTGTGCCTTCCTGTGGCACGGAAACTTTGCTTTCTTTCCTTAGGTGGCACTTTGGCAAAGAAATGACCTATCCCAAGGATTCAGGGATGTGCAGCCCGATTAGTTGAGATCAGCCCTTTTGGCTCTTTCATGCATGAAACCAGCTGGGCATAGAGCCGTTCTAAGCTGGGGACTATGGTGTCTTTCCCTAGTCTACACAGAAACAACACTCTGAGGGAGACAAGTTGCTGGCGTTTGGTAGCAACATCTCCTAATCTGAAGAGAAACATTTCGTTGTAAGCGGGTTGCCTCAGCCTTGCCACAGGTTCTCAACTGGTTATAAAGGAGGGCAGTCACTAGGCCTCACCTTTCAAGCACACTCCAATTTCATAGAGAAAACACCAGGCCTCGGTGTGCCTTCCTGTGGCAAGGAAACTTTGCTTTCATTCCTTAGGTGGCACTTTGGCTCAGAACTGCCCTACCCCAAGGATTCAGGGATGTGCAGCCCGATTAGTTGAGATCAGCCCTTCTGGCTCTTTCATGGATGAAACCAACTGGGCAAAGAGCCGTTCTAAGCTGGGGACCATGGTGTCTTTCCCTAGTCTACACAGAAACAGCACTCTGAGGGAGACGAGCTGCTGGCGTTTGGTAGCAACATCTCCAATTTCATAGAGAAAACACCAGGCCTCGGTGTGCCTTCCTGTGGCAAGGAAACTTTGCTTTCATTCCTTAGGTGGCACTTTGGCTCAGAACTGCCCTACCCCAAGGATTCAGGGACGTGCAGCCCGATTAGTTGAGATCAGCCCTTTTGGCTCTTTCATGCATGAAACCAGCTGGGCATAGAGCCGTTCTAAGCTGGGGACTATGGTGTCTTTCCCTAGTCTACACAGAAACTGCACTCTGAGGGAGACGAGCTGCTGGCGTTTGTTAGCAACATCTCCTAATCTGAAGAGAAACATTTCGTTGTAAGCGGGTTGCCTCAGCCTTGCCACATGTTCTCAACTGGTTATAAAGGAGGGCAGTCACTAGGCCTCAGCTTTCAAGCACACTCCAATTTGATAGAGAAAACACCAGGCCTCAGTGTGCCTTCCTGTGGCAAGGAAACTTTGCTTTCATTCCTTAGGTGGCACTTTGGCTCAGAACTGCCCCACCCCAAGGTTTCAGGGATGTGCAGCCCGATTAGTTGAGATCAGCCCTTCTGGCTCTTTCATGGATGAAACCAACTGGGAGAAGTGCCGTTCTAAGCTGGGGACCATGGTGTCTTTCTCTAGTCTACACAGAAACAGCACTCTGAGGGAGACGAGCTGCTGGCGTTTGGTAGCAACATCTCTTAATCTGAAGAGAAACATTTCGTTGTAAGCGGGTTGCCTCAGCCTTGCCACAGGTTCTCAACTGGTTATAAAGGAGGGCAGACACTAGGCCTCACCTTTCAAGCACACTCCAATTTCATAGAGAGAACACCAGGCCTCGGTGTGCCTTCCTTTGGCAAGGAAACTTTGCTTTCATTCCTTAGGTGGCACTTTGGCTCAGAACTGCCCTACCCCAAGGATTCAGGGATGTGCAGCCCGATTAGTTGAGATCAGCCCTTCTGACTCTTTCATGGATGAAACCAACTGGGCAAAGAGCCGTTCTAAGCTGGGGACCATGGTGACTTTCCCTAGTCTACACAGAAACAGCACTCTGAGGGAGACGAGCTGCTGGCGTTTGGTAGCAACATCTCCAATTTCATAGAGAAAACACCAGGCCTCGGTGTGCCTTCCTGTGGCAAGGAAACTTTGCTGTCATTCCTTAGGTGGCACTTTGGCTCAGAACTGCCCTACCCCAAGGATTCAGGGATGTGCAGCCCGATTAGTTGAGATCAGCCCTTTTGCCTCTTTCATGCATGAAACCAGCTGGGCATAGAGCCGTTCTAAGCTGGGGACTATGGTGTCTTTCCCTAGTCTACACAGAAACTGCACTCTGAGGGAGACGAGCTGCTGGCGTTTGGTAGCAACATCTCTTAATCTGAAGAGAAACATTTCGTTGTAAGCGGGTTGCCTCAGCCTTGCCACAGGTTCTCAACTGGTTATAAAGGAGGGCAGACACTAGGCCTCACCTTTCAAGCACACTCCAATTTCATAGAGAGAACACCAGGCCTCGGTGTGCCTTCCTTTGGCAAGGAAACTTTGCTTTCATTCCTTAGGTGGCACTTTGGCTCAGAACTGCCCTACCCCAAGGATTCAGGGATGTGCAGCCCGATTAGTTGAGATCAACCCTTCTGGCTCTTTCATGGATGAAACCAACTGGGCAAAGAGCCGCTCTAAGCTGGGGACCATGCTGTCTTTCCCTGGTCTACACAGAAACAGCACTCCTAGGGAGATGAGCTGCTGGCGTTTCGTACCAATATCCCCTATTCTACAGGGAAACTTTTCGTTGTAAGCGGGTTGCATCAGCCTTGCCACATGTACTCAACTGGTTATAATGGAGGGCATTCAATAGGCCTCACCCTTCAAGCCCACTTCAATTGCATAGAGAAAACACCAGGCCTCGGTGTGCCTTACTGTGGCAAGGAAACTGCTTTCATTCCTAAGGTGGCACTTTGGCTCAGAACTGCCCTACCCCAAGGTTTCAGGGATGTGCAGCCCGATTAGTTGAGATCAGCCCTTCTGGCTCTTTCATGGATGAAACCAACTGGGCAAAGTTCCGTTCTAAGCTGGGGACCATGGTGTCTTTCTCTAGTCTACACAGAAACAGCACTCTGTGGGAGACGATCTGCTGGCGTTTGGTAGCAACATCTCCTAATCTGAAGAGAAACATTTCGTTGTAAGCGGGTAGCCTCAGCTTTGCCACATGTTCTCAACTGGTTATAAAGGAGGGCCGTCACTAGGCCTCACCTTTCAAGCACACTCCAATTTCATAGAGAAAACACCAGGCCTCGGTGTGCCTTCCTGTGGCAAGGAAACTTTGCTTTCATTCCTTAGGTGGCACTTTGGCTCAGAACTTCCCTACCCCAAGGATTCAGGGATGTGCAGCCCGATTAGTTGAGATCAGCCCTTCTGGCACTTTCATGGATGAAACCAACTGGGTAAAGAGCCGTTCTAAGCTGGGGACCATGCTGTCTTTCCCTGTTCTACACAGAAACAGCACTCTGAGGGAGACGAGCTGCTGGCCTTTCATAGCAACATCCCCTATTCTGAAGGGAAACTTTTCGTTGTAAGCGGGTTACATCAGCCTTGCCACATGTTCTCAACTGGTTATAATGGAGGGCAGTCAGTAGGCCTCACCCTTCAAGCCCACTCCAATTTCATAGAGGAAACACCAGGCCTCGGTCTGCCTTCCTGTGGCAAGGAAACTTTGCTTTCATTCCTTAGGTGGCACTTTGGCTCAGAACTGCCCTACCCCAAGGTTTCTGGGATGTGCAGCCCGATTAGTTGAGATCAGCCCTTTTGGCTCTTTCATGCATGAAACCAGCTGGGCATAGAGCCGTTCTAAGCTGGGGACTATGGTGTCTTTCCCTAGTCTACACAAAAACTGCACTCTGAGGGAGACGAGGTGCTGGCGTTTGTTAGCAACATCTCCTAATCTGAAGAGAAACATTTCGTTGTAAGCGGGTTGCCTCAGCCTTGCCACATGTTCTCAACTGGTTATAAAGGAGGGCAGTCACTAGGCCTCAGCTTTCAAGCACACTCCAATTTGATAGAGAAAACACCAGGCCTGGGTGTGCCTTCCTGTGGCAAGGAAACTTTGCTTTCATTCCTTAGGTGGCACTTTGGCTCAGAACTGCCCTACCCCAAGGATTCAGGGATGTGCTGCCCGATTAGTTGAGATCAGCCCTTCTTGCTCTTTCATGGATGAAACCGACTGGGCAAAGAGCCGTTCTAAGCGGGGGACCATGGTGTCTTTCCCTAGTCTACACAGAAACAGCACTCTGAGGGAGACGAGCTGCTGGCGTTTGGTAGCAACATCTCTTAATCTGAAGAGAAACATTTCGTTGTAAGCGGGTTGCCTCAGCCTTGCCACAGGTTCTCAACTGGTTATAAAGGAGGGCAGACACTAGGCCTCACCTTTCAAGCACACTCCAATTTCATAGAGAGAACACCAGGCCTCGGTGTGCCTTCCTTTGGCAAGGAAACTTTGCTTTCATTCCTTAGGTGGCACTTTGGCTCAGAACTGCCCTACCCCAAGGATTCAGGGATGTGCAGCCCGATTAGTTGAGATCAACCCTTCTGGCTCTTTCATGGATGAAACCAACTGGGCAAAGAGCCGTTCTAAGCTGGGGACCATGCTGTCTTTCCCTGGTCTACACAGAAACAGCACTCCTAGGGAGACGAGCTGCTGGCGTTTCGTACCAACATCCCCTATTCTACAGGGAAACTTTTCGTTGTAAGCGGGTTGCATCAGCCTTGCCACATGTTCTCAACTGGTTATAATGGAGGGCATTCAATAGGCCTCACCCTTCAAGCCCACTTCAATTGCATAGAGAAAACACCAGGCCTTGGTGTGCCTTACTGTGGCAAGGAAACTGCTTTCATTCCTAAGGTGGCACTTTGGCTCAGAACTGCCCTACCCCAAGGTTTCAGGGATGTGCAGCCCGATTAGTTGAGATCAGCCCTTCTGGCTCTTTCATGGATGAAACCAACTGGGCAAAGTTCCGTTCTAAGCTGGGGACCATGGTGTCTTTCTCTAGTCTACACAGAAACAGCACTCTGTGGGAGACGATCTGCTGGCGTTTGGTAGCAACATCTCCTAATCTGAAGAGAAACATTTCGTTGTAAGCGGGTAGCCTCAGCTTTGCCACATGTTCTCAACTGGTTATAAAGGAGGGCCGTCACTAGGCCTCACCTTTCAAGCACACTCCAATTTCATAGAGAAAACACCAGGCCTCGGTGTGCCTTCCTGTGGCAAGGAAACTTTGCTTTCATTCCTTAGGTGGCACTTTGGCTCAGAACTTCCCTACCCCAAGGATTCAGGGATGTGCAGCCCGATTAGTTGAGATCAGCCCTTCTGGCACTTTCATGGATGAAACCAACTGGGTAAAGAGCCGTTCTAAGCTGGGGACCATGCTGTCTTTCCCTGTTCTACTCAGAAACAGCACTCTGAGGGAGACGAGCTGCTGGCCTTTCATAGCAACATCCCCTATTCTGAAGGGAAACTTTTCGTTGTAAGCGGGTTACATCAGCCTTGCCACATGTTCTCAACTGGTTATAATGGAGGGCAGTCAGTAGGCCTCACCCTTCAAGCCCACTCCAATTTCATAGAGGAAACACCAGGCCTCGGTCTGCCTTCCTGTGGCAAGGAAACTTTGCTTTCATTCCTTAGGTGGCACTTTGGCTCAGAACTGCCCTACCCCAAGGTTTCTGGGATGTGCAGCCCGATTAGTTGAGATCAGCCCTTTTGGCTCTTTCATGCATGAAACCAGCTGGGCATAGAGCCGTTCTAAGCTGGGGACTATGGTGTCTTTCCCTAGTCTACACAAAAACTGCACTCTGAGGGAGACGAGGTGCTGGCGTTTGTTAGCAACATCTCCTAATCTGAAGAGAAACATTTCGTTGTAAGCGGGTTGCCTCAGCCTTGCCACATGTTCTCAACTGGTTATAAAGGAGGGCAGTCACTAGGCCTCAGCTTTCAAGCACACTCCAATTTGATAGAGAAAACACCAGGCCTCGGTGTGCCTTCCTGTGGCAAGGAAACTTTGCTTTCATTCCTTAGGTGGCACTTTGGCTCAGAACTGCCCTACCCCAAGGATTCAGGGATGTGCTGCCCGATTAGTTGAGATCAGCCCTTCTTGCTCTTTCATGGATGAAACCGACTGGGCAAAGAGCCGTTCTAAGCGGGGGACCATGGTGTCTTTCCCTAGTCTACACAGAAACAGCACTCTGAGGGAGACGAGCTGCTGGCGTTTGGTAGCAACATCTCTTAATCTGAAGAGAAACATTTCGTTGTAAGCGGGTTGCCTCAGCCTTGCCACAGGTTCTCAACTGGTTATAAAGGAGGGCAGACACTAGGCCTCACCTTTCAAGCACACTCCAATTTCATAGAGAGAACACCAGGCCTCGGTGTGCCTTCCTTTGGCAAGGAAACTTTGCTTTCATTCCTTAGGTGGCACTTTGGCTCAGAACTGCCCTACCCCAAGGATTCAGGGATGTGCAGCCCGATTAGTTGAGATCAACCCTTCTGGCTCTTTCATGGATGAAACCAACTGGGCAAAGAGCCGTTCTAAGCTGGGGACCATGCTGTCTTTCCCTGGTCTACACAGAAACAACACTCCTAGGGAGACGAGCTGCTGGCGTTTCGTACCAACATCCCCTATTCTACAGGGAAACTTTTCGTTGTAAGCGGGTTGCATCAGCCTTGCCACATGTTCTCAACTGGTTATAATGGAGGGCATTCAATAGGCCTCACCCTTCAAGCCCACTTCAATTGCATAGAGAAAACACCAGGCCTTGGTGTGCCTTACTGTGGCAAGGAAACTGCTTTCATTCCTAAGGTGGCACTTTGGCTCAGAACTGCCCTACCCCAAGGTTTCAGGGATGTGCAGCCCGATTAGTTGAGATCAGCCCTTCTGGCTCTTTCATGGATGAAACCAACTGGGCAAAGTGCCGTTCTAAGCTGGGGACCATGGTGTCTTTCTCTAGTCTACACAGAAACAGCACTGTGAGGGAGACGAGCTGCTGGCGTTTGGTAGCAACATCTCCTAATCTGAAAAGAAACATTTCGTTGTAAGCGGGTAGCCTCAGCTTTGCCACATGTTCTCAACTGGTTATAAAGGAGGGCCGTCACTAGGCCTCACCTTTCAAGCACACTCCAATTTCATAGAGAAAACACCCGGCCTCGGAGTGCCTTCCTGTGGCAAGGAAACTTTGCTTTCATTCCTTAGGTGGCACTTTGGCTCAGAACTGCCCTACCCCAAGTATTCAGGGATGTGCAGCCCGATTAGTTGAGATCAGCCATTCTGGCTCTTTCATGGATGAAACTAACTGGGCAAAGAGCCGTTCTAAGCTGGGGACCATGCTGTCTTTCCCTGGTCTACACAGAAACAGCACTCTCATGAAGACGAGCTGCTGGCGTTTCGTAGCAACATCCCCTATTCTGAAGGGAAACATTTCTTTGTAAGCGGGTTGCATCAGCCTTGCCACATGTTCTCAACTGGTTATAATGTAGGGCAGTCAGTAGGCCTCACCCTTCAAGCCCACTCCAATTTCATAGAGAAAACACCAGGCCTCGGTGTGCCTTCCTGTGGCAAGGAAACTTTGCTTTCATTCCTTAGGTGGCACTTTGGCTCAGAAATGCCCTATCCCAAGGATTCAGGGATGTGCAGCCCGTTTAGTTGAGATCAGCCCTTTGCCTCTTTCATGCATGAAACCAGCTTGGCATAGAGCCGTTCTAAGCTGGGGACCATGCTGTCTTTCCCTGGTCTACACAGAAACAGCACTCTGAGGGAGACGAGCTGCTGGCGTTTGGTAGCTACATCTCCTAATCTGAAGAGAAACATTTCGTTGTAAGCGGGTTGCCTCAGCCTTGCCACATGTTCTCAACTGGTTATAATGGAGGGCAGTCAGTAGGCCTCACCCTTCAAGCCCACTCCAATTTCATAGAGAAAACACCAGGCCTCGGTGTGCCTTCCTGTGGCACGGAAACTTTGCTTTCTTTCCTTAGGTGGCACTTTGGCAAAGAAATGACCTATCCCAAGGATTCAGGGATGTGCAGCCCGATTAGTTGAGATCAGCCCTTTTGGCTCTTTCATGCATGAAACCAGCTGGGCATAGAGCCGTTCTAAGCTGGGGACTATGGTGTCTTTCCCTAGTCTACACAGAAACTGCACTCTGAGGGAGACGAGTTGCTGGCGTTTGGTAGCAACATCTCCTAATCTGAAGAGAAACATTTCGTTATAAGCGGGTTGCCTCAGCCTTGCCACAGGTTCTCAACTGGTTATAAAGGAGGGCAGTCACTAGGCCTCACCTTTCAAGCACACTCCAATTTCATAGAGAAAACACCAGGCCTCGGTGTGCCTTCCTGTGGCAAGGAAACTTTGCTTTCATTCCTTAGGTGGCACTTTGGCTCAGAACTGCCCTACCCCAAGGATTCAGGGATGTGCAGCCCGATTAGTTGAGATCAGCCCTTCTGGCGCTTTCATGGATGAAACCAACTGGGCAAAGAGCCGTTCTAAGCTGGGGACCATGGTGTCTTTCCCTAGTCTACACAGAACCAGCACTCTGAGGGAGACGAGCTGCTGGCGTTTGGTAGCAACATCTCCAATTTCATAGAGAAAACACCAGGCCTCGGTGTGCCTTCCTGTGGCAAGGAAACTTTGCTTTCATTCCTTAGGTGGCACTTTGGCTCAGAACTGCCCTACCCCAAGGATTCAGGGATGTGCTGCCCGATTAGTTGAGATCAGCCCTTCTGGCTATTTCATGGATGAAACCAACTGGGCAAAGAGCAGTTCTAAGCGGGGGACCATGGTGTCTTTCAGTAGTCTACACAGAAACAGCACTCTGAGGGAGACGAGCTGCTGGCGTTTGGTAGCAACATCTCCAATTTCATAGAGAAAACACCAGGCCTCGGTGTGCCTTCCTGTGGCAAGGAAACTTTGCTTTCATTCCTTAGGTGGCACTTTGGCTCAGAACTGCCCTACCCAAGGATTCAGGGATGTGCAGCCCGATTAGTTGAGATCAGCCCTTTTGGCTCTTTCATGCATGAAACCAGCTGGGCATAGAGCCGTTCTAAGCTGGGGACTATGGTGTCTTTCCCTAGTCTACACAAAAACTGCACTCTGAGGGAGACGAGCTGCTGGCGTTTGTTAGCAACATCTCCTAATCTGAAGAGAAACATTTCGTTGTAAGCGGGTTGCCTCAGCCTTGCCACATGTTCTCAACTGGTTATAAAGGAGGGCAGTCACTAGGCCTCAGCTTTCAAGCACACTCCAATTTGATAGAGAAAACACCAGGCCTCGGTGTGCCTTCCTGTGGCAAGGAAACTTTGCTTTCATTCCTTAGGTGGCACTTTGGCTCAGAACTGCCCTACCCCAAGGTTTCAGGGATGTGCAGCCCAATTAGTTGAGATCAGCCCTTCTGACTCTTTCATGGATGAAACCAACTGGGCAAAGAGCCGTTCTAACCTGGGGACCATGCTGTCTTTCCCTGGTCTACACAGACACAGCACTCTGAGGAAGACGAGCTGCTGGCGTTTCGTAGCAACATCCCCTATTCTGAAGGGAAACATTTCATTGTAAGCGGGTTGCATCAGCGTTGCCACATGTTCTCAACTGGTTATAATGGAGGGCAGTCAGTAGGCCTCACCCTTCAAGCCCACTCCAATTTCATAGAGAAATCACCAGGCCTCGGTCTGCCTTCCTGTGGCAAGGAAACTTTGCTTTCATTCCTTAGGTGGCACTTTGGCTCAGAACTGCCCTACCCCAAGGATTCAGGGATGTGCTGCCCGATTAGTTGAGATCAGCCCTTCTTGCTCTTTCATGGATGAAACCAACTGGGCAAAGAGCCGTTCTAAGTGGGGGACCATGGTGTCTTTCCCTAGTCTACACAGAAACAGCACTCTGAGGGAGACGAGCTGCTGGCGTTTGGTAGCAACATCTCTTAATCTGAAGAGAAACATTTCGTTGTAAGCGGGTTGCCTCAGCCTTGCCACAGGTTCTCAACTGGTTATAAAGGAGGGCAGACACTAGGCCTCACCTTTCAAGCACACTCCAATTTCATAGAGAGAACACCAGGCCTCGGTGTGCCTTCCTTTGGCAAGGAAACTTTGCTTTCATTCCTTAGGTGGCACTTTGGCTCAGAACTGCCCTACCCCAAGGATTCAGGGATGTGCAGCCCGATTAGTTGAGATCAACCCTTCTGGCTCTTTCATGGATGAAACCAACTGGGCAAAGAGCCGTTCTAAGCTGGGGACCATGCTGTCTTTCCCTGGTCTACACAAAAACAGCACTCCTAGGGAGACGAGCTGCTGGCGTTTCGTACCAACATCCCCTATTCTACAGGGAAACTTTTCGTTGTAAGAGGGTTGCATCAGCCTTGCCACATGTTCTCAACTGGTTATAATGGAGGGCATTCAATAGGCCTCACCCTTCAAGCCCACTTCAATTGCATAGAGAAAACACCAGGCCTTGGTGTGCCTTACTGTGGCAAGGAAACTGCTTTCATTCCTTAGGTGGCACTTTGGCTCAGAAATGCCCTATCCCAAGGATTCAGGGATGTGCAGCCCGATTAGTTGAGATCAGCCCTTTTGGCTCTTTCATGCATGAAACCAGCTTGGCATAGAGCCGTTCTAACCTGGGGACCATGCTGTCTTTCCCTGGTCTACACAGAAACAGCACTCTGAGGGAGACGAGCTGCTGGCGTTTGGTAGCAACATCTCCTAATCTGAAGAGAAACATTTCGTCGTAAGCGGGTTGCCTCAGCCTTGCCACATGTTCTCAACTGGTTATAATGGAGGGCAGTCAGTAGGCCTCACCCTTCAAGCCCACTCCAATTTCATAGAGAAAACACCAGGCCTCGGTGTGCCTTCCTGTGGCAAGGAAACTTTGCTTTCATTCCTTAGGTGGCACTTTGGCAAAGAAATGCCCTATCCCAAGGATTCAGGGATGTGCAGCCCGATTAGTTGAGATCAGCCCTTTTGGCTCTTTCATGCATGAAACCAGCTGGGCATAGAGCCGTTCTAAGCTGGGGACTATGGTGTCTTTCCCTAGTCTACACAGAAACTGCACTCTGAGGGAGACGAGTTGCTGGCGTTTGGTAGCAACATCTCCTAATCTGAAGAGAAACATTTCGTTATAAGCGGGTTGCCTCAGCCTTGCCACAGGTTCTCAACTGGTTATAAAGGAGGGCACTCACTAGGCCTCACCTTTCAAGCACACTCCAATTTCATAGAGAAAACACCAGGCCTCGGTGTGCCTTCCTGTGGCAAGGAAACTTTGCTTTCATTCCTTAGGTGGCACTTTGGCTCAGAACTGCCCTACCCCAAGGATTCAGGGATGTGCAGCCCGATTAGTTGAGATCAGCCCTTTTGCCTCTTTCATGCATGAAACCAGCTGGGCATAGAGCCGTTCTAAGCTGGGGACTATGGTGTCTTTCCCTAGTCTACACAGAAACTGCACTCTGAGGGAGACGAGCTGCTGGCGTTTGGTAGCAACATCTCTTAATCTGAAGAGAAACATTTCGTTGTAAGCGGGTTGCCTCAGCCTTGCCACAGGTTCTCAACTGGTTATAAAGGAGGGCAGACACTAGGCCTCACCTTTCAAGCACACTCCAATTTCATAGAGAGAACACCAGGCCTCGGTGTGCCTTCCTTTGGCAAGGAAACTTTGCTTTCATTCCTTAGGTGGCACTTTGGCTCAGAACTGCCCTACCCCAAGGATTCAGGGATGTGCAGCCCGATTAGTTGAGATCAACCCTTCTGGCTCTTTCATGGATGAAACCAACTGGGCAAAGAGCCGTTCTAAGCTGGGGACCATGCTGTCTTTCCCTGGTCTACACAGAAACAGCACTCCTAGGGAGATGAGCTGCTGGCGTTTCGTACCAATATCCCCTATTCTACAGGGAAACTTTTCGTTGTAAGCGGGTTGCATCAGCCTTGCCACATGTTCTCAACTGGTTATAATGGAGGGCATTCAATAGGCCTCACCCTTCAAGCCCACTTCAATTGCATAGAGAAAACACCAGGCCTCGGTGTGCCTTACTGTGGCAAGGAAACTGCTTTCATTCCTAAGGTGGCACTTTGGCTCAGAACTGCCCTACCCCAAGGTTTCAGGGATGTGCAGCCCGATTAGTTGAGATCAGCCCTTCTGGCTCTTTCATGGATGAAACCAACTGGGCAAAGTTCCGTTCTAAGCTGGGGACCATGGTGTCTTTCTCTAGTCTACACAGAAACAGCACTCTGTGGGAGACGATCTGCTGGCGTTTGGTAGCAACATCTCCTAATCTGAAGAGAAACATTTCGTTGTAAGCGGGTAGCCTCAGCTTTGCCACATGTTCTCAACTGGTTATAAAGGAGGGCCGTCACTAGGCCTCACCTTTCAAGCACACTCCAATTTCATAGAGAAAACACCAGGCCTCGGTGTGCCTTCCTGTGGCAAGGAAACTTTGCTTTCATTCCTTAGGTGGCACTTTGGCTCAGAACTTCCCTACCCCAAGGATTCAGGGATGTGCAGCCCGATTAGTTGAGATCAGCCCTTCTGGCACTTTCATGGATGAAACCAACTGGGTAAAGAGCCGTTCTAAGCTGGGGACCATGCTGTCTTTCCCTGTTCTACACAGAAACAGCACTCTGAGGGAGACGAGCTGCTGGCCTTTCATAGCAACATCCCCTATTCTGAAGGGAAACTTTTCGTTGTAAGCGGGTTACATCAGCCTTGCCACATGTTCTCAACTGGTTATAATGGAGGGCAGTCAGTAGGCCTCACCCTTCAAGCCCACTCCAATTTCATAGAGAAAACACCAGGCCTCAGTGTGCCTTCCTGTGGCAAGGAAACTTTGCTTTCATTCCTTAGGTGGCACTTTGGCTCAGAACTGCCCTACCCCAAGTATTCAGGGATGTGCAGCCCGATTAGTTGAGTTCAGCCATTCTGGCTCTTTCATGGATGAAACTAACTGGACAAAGAGCCGTTCTAAGCTGGGGACCATGCTGTCTTTCCCTGGTCTACACAGAAACAGCACTCTCAGGAAGACGAGCTGCTGGCGTTTCGTAGCAACATCCCCTATTCTGAAGGGAAACATTTCTTTGTATGCGGGTTGCATCAGCCTTGCCACATGTTCTCAACTGGTTATAATGGAGGGCAGTCAGTAGGCCTCACCCTTCAAGCCCACTCCATTTTCATAGAGAAAACACCAGGCATCGGTGTGCCTTCCTGTGGCAAGGAAACTTTGCTTTCATTCCTTAGGTGGCACTTTGGCTCAGAAATGCCCTATCCCAAGGATTCAGGGATGTGCAGCCCGATTAGTTGAGATCAGCCCTTTTGCCTCTTTCATGCATGAAACCAGCTTGGCATAGAGCCGTTCTAAGCTGGGGACCATGCTGTCTTTCCCTGGTCTACACAGAAACAGCACTCTGAGGGAGACGAGCTGCTGGCGTTTGGTAGCAACATCTCCTAATCTGAAGAGAAACATTTCGTTGTAAGCGGGTTGCCTCAGCCTTGCCACATGTTCTCAACTGGTTATAATGGAGGGCAGTCAGTAGGCCTCACCCTTCAAGCCTACTCCAATTTCATAGAGAAAACACCAGGCCTCGGTGTGCCTTCCTGTGGCACGGAAACTTTGCTTTCTTTCCTTAGGTGGCACTTTGGCAAAGAAATGACCTATCCCAAGGATTCAGGGATGTGCAGCCCGATTAGTTGAGATCAGCCCTTTTGGCTCTTTCATGCATGAAACCAGCTGGGCATAGAGCCGTTCTAAGCTGGGGACTATGGTGTCTTTCCCTAGTCTACACAGAAACAACACTCTGAGGGAGACAAGTTGCTGGCGTTTGGTAGCAACATCTCCTAATCTGAAGAGAAACATTTCGTTGTAAGCGGGTTGCCTCAGCCTTGCCACAGGTTCTCAACTGGTTATAAAGGAGGGCAGTCACTAGGCCTCACCTTTCAAGCACACTCCAATTTCATAGAGAAAACACCAGGCCTCGGTGTGCCTTCCTGTGGCAAGGAAACTTTGCTTTCATTCCTTAGGTGGCACTTTGGCTCAGAACTGCCCTACCCCAAGGATTCAGGGATGTGCAGCCCGATTAGTTGAGATCAGCCCTTCTGGCTCTTTCATGGATGAAACCAACTGGGCAAAGAGCCGTTCTAAGCTGGGGACCATGGTGTCTTTCCCTAGTCTACACAGAAACAGCACTCTGAGGGAGACGAGCTGCTGGCGTTTGGTAGCAACATCTCCAATTTCATAGAGAAAACACCAGGCCTCGGTGTGCCTTCCTGTGGCAAGGAAACTTTGCTTTCATTCCTTAGGTGGCACTTTGGCTCAGAACTGCCCTACCCCAAGGATTCAGGGACGTGCAGCCCGATTAGTTGAGATCAGCCCTTTTGGCTCTTTCATGCATGAAACCAGCTGGGCATAGAGCCGTTCTAAGCTGGGGACTATGGTGTCTTTCCCTAGTCTACACAGAAACTGCACTCTGAGGGAGACGAGCTGCTGGCGTTTGTTAGCAACATCTCCTAATCTGAAGAGAAACATTTCGTTGTAAGCGGGTTGCCTCAGCCTTGCCACATGTTCTCAACTGGTTATAAAGGAGGGCAGTCACTAGGCCTCAGCTTTCAAGCACACTCCAATTTGATAGAGAAAACACCAGGCCTCAGTGTGCCTTCCTGTGGCAAGGAAACTTTGCTTTCATTCCTTAGGTGGCACTTTGGCTCAGAACTGCCCCACCCCAAGGATTCAGGGATGTGCAGCCCGATTAGTTGAGATCAGCCCTTCTGGCTCTTTCATGGATGAAACCAACTGGGAGAAGTGCCGTTCTAAGCTGCGGACCATGGTGTCTTTCTCTAGTCTACACAGAAACAGCACTCTGAGGGAGACGAGCTGCTGGCGTTTGGTAGCAACATCTCTTAATCTGAAGAGAAACATTTCGTTGTAAGCGGGTTGCCTCAGCCTTGCCACAGGTTCTCAACTGGTTATAAAGGAGGGCAGACACTAGGCCTCACCTTTCAAGCACACTCCAATTTCATAGAGAAAACACCCGGCCTCGGAGTGCCTTCCTGTCGCAAGGAAACTTTGCTTTCATTCCTTAGGTGGCACTTTGGCTCAGAACTGCCCTACCCCAAGTATTCAGGGATGTGCAGCCCGATTAGTTGAGATCAGCCATTCTGGCTCTTTCATGGATGAAACTAACTGGGCAAAGAGCCGTTCTAAGCTGGGGACCATGCTGTCTTTCCCTGGTCTATACAGAAACAGCACTCTCAGGAAGACGAGCTGCTGGCGTTTCGTAGCAACATCCCCTATTCTGAAGGGAAACATTTCTTTGTAAGCGGGTTGCATCAGCCTTGCCACATGTTCTCAACTGGTTATAATGTAGGGCAGTCAGTAGGCCTCACCCTTCAAGCCCACTCCAATTTCATAGAGAAAACACCAGGCTTCGGTGTGCCTTCCTGTGGCAAGGAAACTTTGCTTTCATTCCTTAGGTGGCACTTTGGCTCAGAAATGCCCTATCCCAAGGATTCAGGGATGTGCAGCCCGATTAGTTGAGATCAGCCCTTTGCCTCTTTCATGCATGAAACCAGCTTGGCATAGAGCCGTTCTAAGCTGGGGACCATGCTATCTTTCCCTGGTCTACACAGGAACAGCACTCTGAGGGAGACGAGCTGCTGGCGTTTGGTAGCAACATCTCCTAATCTGAAGAGAAACATTTCGTTGTAAGCGGGTTGCCTCAGCCTTGCCACATGTTCTCAACTGGTTATAATGGAGGGCAGTCAGTAGGCCTCACCCTTCAAGCCCACTCCAATTTCATAGAGAAAACACCAGGCCTCGGTGTGCCTTCCTGTGGCACGGAAACTTTGCTTTCTTTCCTTAGGTGGCACTTTGGCAAAGAAATGACCTATCCCAAGGATTCAGGGATGTGCAGCCCGATTAGTTGAGATCAGCCCTTTTGGCTCTTTCATGCATGAAACCAGCTGGGCATAGAGCCGTTCTAAGCTGGGGACTATGGTGTCTTTCCCTAGTCTACACAGAAACAACACTCTGAGGGAGACGAGTTGCTGGCGTTTGGTAGCAACATCTCCTAATCTGAAGAGAAACATTTCGTTGTAAGCGGGTTGCCTCAGCCTTGCCACATGTTCTCAACTGGTTATAAAGGAGGGCAGTCACTAGGCCTCACCTTTCAAGCACACTCCAATTTCATAGAGAAAACACCAGGCCTCGGTGTGCCTTCCTGTGGCAAGGAAACTTTGCTTTCATTCCTTAGGTGGCACTTTGGCTCAGAACTGCCCTACCCCAAGGATTCAGGGATGTGCAGCCCGATTAGTTGAGATCAGCCCTTCTGGCTCTTTCATGGATGAAACCAACTGGGCAAAGAGCCGTTCTAAGCTGGGGACCATGGTGTCTTTCCCTAGTCTACACAGAAACAGCACTCTGAGGGAGACGAGCTGCTGGCGTTTGGTAGCAACATCTCCAATTTCATAGAGAAAACACCAGGTCTCGTTGTGCCTTCCTGTGGCAAGGAAACTTTGCTTTCATTCCTTAGGTGGCACTTTGGCTCAGAACTGCCCTACCCCAAGGATTCAGGGACGTGCAGCCCGATTAGTTGAGATCAGCCCTTTTGGCTCTTTCATGCATGAAACCAGCTGGGCATAGAGCCGTTCTAAGCTGGGGACTATGGTGTCTTTCCCTAGTCTACACAGAAACTGCACTCTGAGGGAGACGAGCTGCTGGCGTTTGTTAGCAACATCTCCTAATCTGAAGAGAAACATTTCGTTGTAAGCGGGTTGCATCAGCCTTGCCACATGTTCTCAACTGGTTATAATGGAGGGCATTCAATAGGCCTCACCCTTCAAGCCCACTTCAATTGCATAGAGAAAACACCAGGCCTTGGTGTGCCTTACTGTGGCAAGGAAACTGCTTTCATTCCTAAGGTGGCACTTTGGCTCAGAACTGCCCTACCCCAAGGTTTCAGGGATGTGCAGCCCGATTAGTTGAGATCAGCCCTTCTGGCTCTTTCATGGATGAAACCAACTGGGCAAAGTGCCGTTCTAAGCTGGGGACCATGGTGTCTTTCTCTAGTCTACACAGAAACAGCACTGTGAGGGAGACGAGCTGCTGGCGTTTGGTAGCAACATCTCCTAATCTGAAAAGAAACATTTCGTTGTAAGCGGGTAGCCTCAGCTTTGCCACATGTTCTCAACTGGTTATAAAGGAGGGCCGTCACTAGGCCTCACCTTTCAAGCACACTCCAATTTCATAGAGAAAACACCCGGCCTCGGAGTGCCTTCCTGTGGCAAGGAAACTTTGCTTTCATTCCTTAGGTGGCACTTTGGCTCAGAACTGCCCTACCCCAAGTATTCAGGGATGTGCAGCCCGATTAGTTGAGATCAGCCATTCTGGCTCTTTCATGGATGAAACCGACTGGGCAAAGAGCCGTTATAAGCGGGGGACCATGGTGTCTTTCCCTAGTCTACACAGAAACAGCACTCTGAGGGAGACGAGCTGCTGGCGTTTGGTAGCAACATCTCTTAATCTGAAGAGAAACATTTCGTTGTAAGCGGGTTGCCTCAGCCTTGCCACAGGTTCTCAACTGGTTATAAAGGAGGGCAGACACTAGGCCTCACCTTTCAAGCACACTCCAATTTCATAGAGAGAACACCAGGCCTCGGTGTGCCTTCCTTTGGCAAGGAAACTTTGCTTTCATTCCTTAGGTGGCACTTTGGCTCAGAACTGCCCTACCCCAAGGATTCAGGGATGTGCAGCCCGATTAGTTGAGATCAACCCTTCTGGCTCTTTCATGGATGAAACCAACTGGGCAAAGAGCCGTTCTAAGCTGGGGACCATGCTGTCTTTCTCTGGTCTACACAGAAACAGCACTCCTAGGGAGACGAGCTGCTGGCGTTTCGTACCAACATCCCCTATTCTACAGGGAAACTTTTCGTTGTAAGCGGGTTGCATCAGCCTTGCCACATGTTCTCAACTGGTTATAATGGAGGGCATTCAATAGGCCTCACCCTTCAAGCCCACTTCAATTGCATAGAGAAAACACCAGGCCTTGGTGTGCCTTACTGTGGCAAGGAAACTGCTTTCATTCCTAAGGTGGCACTTTGGCTCAGAACTGCCCTACCCCAAGGTTTCAGGGATGTGCAGCCCGATTAGTTGAGATCAGCCCTTCTGGCTCTTTCATGGATGAAACCAACTGGGCAAAGTGCCGTTCTAAGCTGGGGACCATGGTGTCTTTCTCTAGTCTACACAGAAACAGCACTGTGAGGGAGACGAGCTGCTGGCGTTTGGTAGCAACATCTCCTAATCTGAAAAGAAACATTTCGTTGTAAGCGGGTAGCCTCAGCTTTGCCACATGTTCTCAACTGGTTATAAAGGAGGGCCGTCACTAGGCCTCACCTTTCAAGCACACTCCAATTTCATAGAGAAAACACCCGGCCTCGGAGTGCCTTCCTGTGGCAAGGAAACTTTGCTTTCATTCCTTAGGTGGCACTTTGGCTCAGAACTGCCCTACCCCAAGTATTCAGGGATGTGCAGCCCGATTAGTTGAGATCAGCCATTCTGGCTCTTTCATGGATGAAACTAACTGGGCAAAGAGCCCTTCTAAGCTGGGGACCATGCTGTCTTTCCCTGGTCTACACAGAAACAGCACTCTCAGGAAGACGAGCTGCTGGCGTTTCGTAGCAACATCCCCTATTCTGAAGGGAAACATTTCTTTGTAAGCGGGTTGCATCAGCCTTGCCACATGTTCTCAACTGGTTATAATGTAGGGCAGTCAGTAGGCCTCACCCTTCAAGCCCACTCCAATTTCATAGAGAAAACACCAGGCCTCGGTGTGCCTTCCTGTGGCAAGGAAACTTTGCTTTCATTCCTTAGGTGGCACTTTGGCTCAGAAATGCCCTATCCCAAGGATTCAGGGATGTGCAGCCCGATTAGTTGAGATCAGCCCTTTGCCTCTTTCATGCATGAAACCAGCTTGGCATAGAGCCGTTCTAAGCTGGGGACCATGCTGTCTTTCCCTGGTCTACACAGAAACAGCACTCAGAGGGAGACGAGCTGCTGGCGTTTGGTAGCTACATCTCCTAATCTGAAGAGAAACATTTCGTTGTAAGCGGGTTGCCTCAGCCTTGCCACATGTTCTCAACTGGTTATAAAGGAGGGCAGTCACTAGGCCTCAGCTTTCAAGCACACTCCAATTTGATAGAGAAAACACCAGGCCTCGGTGTGCCTTCCTGTGGCAAGGAAACTTTGCTTTCATTCCTTAGGTGGCACTTTGGCTCAGAACTGCCCTACCCCAAGGATTCAGGGATGTGCAGCCCGATTAGTTGAGATCAGCCCTTTGGCTCTTTCATGGATGAAACCAACTGGGCAAAGAGCCGTTCTAAGCGGGGGACCATGGTGTCTTTCCCTAGTATACACAGAAACAGCACTCTGAGGGAGACGAGCTGCTGGCGTTTGGTAGCAACATCTCCAATTTCATAGAGAAAACACCAGGCCTCGGTGTGCCTTCCTGTGGCAAGGAAACTTTGCTTTCATTCCTTAGGTGGCACTTTGGCTCAGAACTTCCCTACCCCAAGGATTCAGGGATGTGCAGCCCGATTAGTTGAGATCAGCCCTTTTGGCTCTTTCATGCATGAAACCAGCTGGGCATAGAGCCGTTCTAAGCTGGGGACTATGGTGTCTTTCCCTAGTCTACACAGAAACTGCACTCTGAGGGAGACGAGCTGCTGGCGTTTGTTAGCAACATCTCCTAATCTGAAGAGAAACATTTCGTTGTAAGCGGGTTGCCTCAGCCTTGCCACATGTTCTCAACTGGTTATAAAGGAGGGCAGTCACTAGGCCTCAGCTTTCAAGCACACTCCAATTTGATAGAGAAAACACCAGGCCTCGGTGTGCCTTCCTGTGGCAAGGAAACTTTGCTTTCATTCCTTAGGTGGCACTTTGGCTCAGAACTGCCCCACCCCAAGGATTCAGGGATGTGCAGCCCGATTAGTTGAGATCAGCCCTTCTGGCTCTTTCATGGATGAAACCAACTGGGAGAAGTGCCGTTCTAAGCTGGGGACCATGGTGTCTTTCTCTAGTCTACACAGAAACAGCACTCTGAGGAAGACGATCTGCTGGCGTTTGGTAGCAACATCTCCTAATCTGAAGAGAAACATTTCGTTGTAGGCGGGTAGCCTCAGCTTTGCCACATGTTCTCAACTGGTTATAAAGGAGGGCCGTCACTAGGCCTCAACTTTCAAGCACACTCCAATTTCATAGAGAAAACACCAGGCCTCGGTGTGCCTTCCTGTGGCAAGGAAACTTTGCTTTCATTCCTTAGGTGGCACTTTGGCTCAGAACTTCCCTACCCCAAGGATTCAGGGATGTGCACCCCGATTAGTTGAGATCAACCCTTCTGACTCTTTCATGGATGAAACCAACTGGGCAAAGAGCCGTTCTAAGCTGGGGACCATGCTGTCTTTCCCTGTTCTACACAGAAACAGCACTCTGAGGGAGACGAGCTGCTGGCCTTTCATAGCAACATCCCCTATTCTGAAGGGAAACTTTTCGTTGTAAGCGGGTTACATCAGCCTTGCCACATGTTCTCAACTGGTTATAATGGAGGGCAGTCAGTAGGCCTCACCCTTCAAGCCCACTCCAATTTCATAGAGGAAACACCAGGCCTCGGTGTGCCTTCCTGTGGCAAGGAAACTTTGCTTTCATTCCTTAGGTGGCACTTTGGCTCAGAACTGCCCTACCCCAAGGATTCTGGGATGTGCAGCCCGATTAGTTGAGATCAGCCCTTTTGGCTCTTTCATGCATGAAACCAGCTGGGCATAGAGCCGTTCTAAGCTGGGGACTATGGTGTCTTTCCCTAGTCTACACAAAAACTGCACTCTGAGGGAGACGAGCTGCTGGCGTTTGTTAGCAACATCTCCTAATCTGAAGAGAAACATTTCGTTGTATGCGGGTTGCCTCAGCCTTGCCACATGTTCTCAACTGGTTATAAAGGAGGGCAGTCACTAGGCCTCAGCTTTCAAGCACACTCCAATTTGATAGAGAAAACACCAGGCCTCGGTGTGCCTTCCTGTGGCAAGGAAACTTTGCTTTCATTCCTTAGGTGGCACTTTGGCTCAGAACTGCCCTACCCCAAGGTTTCAGGGATGTGCAGCCCGATTAGTTGAGATCAGCCCTTCTGACTCTTTCATGGATGAAACCAACTGGGCAAAGAGCCGTTCTAACCTGGGGACCATGCTGTCTTTCCCTGGTCTACACAGACACAGCACTCTGAGGAAGACGAGCTGCTGGCGTTTCGTAGCAACATCCCCTATTCTGAAGGGAAACATTTCATTGTAAGCGGGTTGCATCAGCCTTGCCACATGTTCTCAACTGGTTATAATGGAGGGCAGTCAGTAGGCCTCACCCTTCAAGCCCACTCCAATTTCATAGAGAAATCACCAGGCCTCGGTCTGCCTTCCTGTGGCAAGGAAACTTTGCTTTCATTCCTTAGGTGGCACTTTGGCTCAGAACTGCCCTACCCCAAGGATTCAGGGATGTGCTGCCCGATTAGTTGAGATCAGCCCTTCTTGCTCTTTCATGGATGAAACCGACTGGGCAAAGAGCCGTTCTAAGCGGGGGACCATGGTGTCTTTCCCTAGTCTACACAGAAACAGCACTCTGAGGGAGACGAGCTGCTGGCGTTTGGTAGCAACATCTCTTAATCTGAAGAGAAACATTTCGTTGTAAGCGGGTTGCCTCAGCCTTGCCACAGGTTCTCAACTGGTTATAAAGGAGGGCAGACACTAGGCCTCACATTTCAAGCACACTCCAATTTCATAGAGAAAACACCCGGCCTCGGAGTGCCTTCCTGTCGCAAGGAAACTTTGCTTTCATTCCTTAGGTGGCACTTTGGCTCAGAACTGCCCTACCCCAAGTATTCAGGGATGTGCAGCCCGATTAGTTGAGATCAGCCATTCTGGCTCTTTCATGGATGAAACTAACTGGGCAAAGAGCCGTTCTAAGCTGGGGACCATGCTGTCTTTCCCTGGTCTATACAGAAACAGCACTCTCAGGAAGACGAGCTGCTGGCGTTTCGTAGCAACATCCCCTATTCTGAAGGGAAACATTTCTTTGTAAGCGGGTTGCATCAGCCTTGCCACATGTTCTCAACTGGTTATAATGTAGGGCAGTCAGTAGGCCTCACCCTTCAAGCCCACTCCAATTTCATAGAGAAAACACCAGGCTTCGGTGTGCCTTCCTGTGGCAAGGAAACTTTGCTTTCATTCCTTAGGTGGCACTTTGGCTCAGAAATGCCCTATCCCAAGGATTCAGGGATGTGCAGCCCGATTAGTTGAGATCAGCCCTTTGCCTCTTTCATGCATGAAACCAGCTTGGCATAGAGCCGTTCTAAGCTGGGGACCATGCTATCTTTCCCTGGTCTACACAGAAACAGCACTCTGAGGGAGACGAGCTGCTGGCGTTTGGTAGCAACATCTCCTAATCTGAAGAGAAACATTTCGTTGTAAGCGGGTTGCCTCAGCCTTGCCACATGTTCTCAACTGGTTATAATGGAGGGCAGTCAGTAGGCCTCACCCTTCAAGCCCACTCCAATTTCATAGAGAAAACACCAGGCCTCGGTGTGCCTTCCTGTGGCACGGAAACTTTGCTTTCTTTCCTTAGGTGGCACTTTGGCAAAGAAATGACCTATCCCAAGGATTCAGGGATGTGCAGCCCGATTAGTTGAGATCAGCCCTTTTGGCTCTTTCATGCATGAAACCAGCTGGGCATAGAGCCGTTCTAAGCTGGGGACTATGGTGTCTTTCCCTAGTCTACACAGAAACAACACTCTGAGGGAGACGAGTTGCTGGCGTTTGGTAGCAACATCTCCTAATCTGAAGAGAAACATTTCGTTGTAAGCGGGTTGCCTCAGCCTTGCCACATGTTCTCAACTGGTTATAAAGGAGGGCAGTCACTAGGCCTCACCTTTCAAGCACACTCCAATTTCATAGAGAAAACACCAGGCCTCGGTGTGCCTTCCTGTGGCAAGGAAACTTTGCTTTCATTCCTTAGGTGGCACTTTGGCTCAGAACTGCCCTACCCCAAGGATTCAGGGATGTGCAGCCCGATTAGTTGAGATCAGCCCTTCTGGCTCTTTCATGGATGAAACCAACTGGGCAAAGAGCCGTTCTAAGCTGGGGACCATGCTGTCTTTCCCTGTTCTACACAGAAACAGCACTCTGAGGGAGACGAGCTGCTGGCCTTTCATAGCAACATCCCCTATTCTGAAGGGAAACTTTTCGTTGTAAGCGGGTTACATCAGCCTTGCCACATGTTCTCAACTGGTTATAATGGAGGGCAGTCAGTAGGCCTCACCCTTCAAGCCCACTCCAATTTCATAGAGGAAACACCAGGCCTCGGTGTGCCTTCCTGTGGCAAGGAAACTTTGCTTTCATTCCTTAGGTGGCACTTTGGCTCAGAACTGCCCTACCCCAAGGATTCTGGGATGTGCAGCCCGATTAGTTGAGATCAGCCCTTTTGGCTCTTTCATGCATGAAACCAGCTGGGCATAGAGCCGTTCTAAGCTGGGGACTATGGTGTCTTTCCCTAGTCTACACAAAAACTGCACTCTGAGGGAGACGAGCTGCTGGCGTTTGTTAGCAACATCTCCTAATCTGAAGAGAAACATTTCGTTGTATGCGGGTTGCCTCAGCCTTGCCACATGTTCTCAACTGGTTATAAAGGAGGGCAGTCACTAGGCCTCAGCTTTCAAGCACACTCCAATTTGATAGAGAAAACACCAGGCCTCGGTGTGCCTTCCTGTGGCAAGGAAACTTTGCTTTCATTCCTTAGGTGGCACTTTGGCTCAGAACTGCCCTACCCCAAGGTTTCAGGGATGTGCAGCCCGATTAGTTGAGATCAGCCCTTCTGACTCTTTCATGGATGAAACCAACTGGGCAAAGAGCCGTTCTAACCTGGGGACCATGCTGTCTTTCCCTGGTCTACACAGACACAGCACTCTGAGGAAGACGAGCTGCTGGCGTTTCGTAGCAACATCCCCTATTCTGAAGGGAAACATTTCATTGTAAGCGGGTTGCATCAGCCTTGCCACATGTTCTCAACTGGTTATAATGGAGGGCAGTCAGTAGGCCTCACCCTTCAAGCCCACTCCAATTTCATAGAGAAATCACCAGGCCTCGGTCTGCCTTCCTGTGGCAAGGAAACTTTGCTTTCATTCCTTAGGTGGCACTTTGGCTCAGAACTGCCCTACCCCAAGGATTCAGGGATGTGCTGCCCGATTAGTTGAGATCAGCCCTTCTTGCTCTTTCATGGATGAAACCGACTGGGCAAAGAGCCGTTCTAAGCGGGGGACCATGGTGTCTTTCCCTAGTCTACACAGAAACAGCACTCTGAGGGAGACGAGCTGCTGGCGTTTGGTAGCAACATCTCTTAATCTGAAGAGAAACATTTCGTTGTAAGCGGGTTGCCTCAGCCTTGCCACAGGTTCTCAACTGGTTATAAAGGAGGGCAGACACTAGGCCTCACATTTCAAGCACACTCCAATTTCATAGAGAAAACACCCGGCCTCGGAGTGCCTTCCTGTCGCAAGGAAACTTTGCTTTCATTCCTTAGGTGGCACTTTGGCTCAGAACTGCCCTACCCCAAGTATTCAGGGATGTGCAGCCCGATTAGTTGAGATCAGCCATTCTGGCTCTTTCATGGATGAAACTAACTGGGCAAAGAGCCGTTCTAAGCTGGGGACCATGCTGTCTTTCCCTGGTCTATACAGAAACAGCACTCTCAGGAAGACGAGCTGCTGGCGTTTCGTAGCAACATCCCCTATTCTGAAGGGAAACATTTCTTTGTAAGCGGGTTGCATCAGCCTTGCCACATGTTCTCAACTGGTTATAATGTAGGGCAGTCAGTAGGCCTCACCCTTCAAGCCCACTCCAATTTCATAGAGAAAACACCAGGCTTCGGTGTGCCTTCCTGTGGCAAGGAAACTTTGCTTTCATTCCTTAGGTGGCACTTTGGCTCAGAAATGCCCTATCCCAAGGATTCAGGGATGTGCAGCCCGATTAGTTGAGATCAGCCCTTTGCCTCTTTCATGCATGAAACCAGCTTGGCATAGAGCCGTTCTAAGCTGGGGACCATGCTATCTTTCCCTGGTCTACACAGAAACAGCACTCTGAGGGAGACGAGCTGCTGGCGTTTGGTAGCAACATCTCCTAATCTGAAGAGAAACATTTCGTTGTAAGCGGGTTGCCTCAGCCTTGCCACATGTTCTCAACTGGTTATAATGGAGGGCAGTCAGTAGGCCTCACCCTTCAAGCCCACTCCAATTTCATAGAGAAAACACCAGGCCTCGGTGTGCCTTCCTGTGGCACGGAAACTTTGCTTTCTTTCCTTAGGTGGCACTTTGGCAAAGAAATGACCTATCCCAAGGATTCAGGGATGTGCAGCCCGATTAGTTGAGATCAGCCCTTTTGGCTCTTTCATGCATGAAACCAGCTGGGCATAGAGCCGTTCTAAGCTGGGGACTATGGTGTCTTTCCCTAGTCTACACAGAAACAACACTCTGAGGGAGACGAGTTGCTGGCGTTTGGTAGCAACATCTCCTAATCTGAAGAGAAACATTTCGTTGTAAGCGGGTTGCCTCAGCCTTGCCACATGTTCTCAACTGGTTATAAAGGAGGGCAGTCACTAGGCCTCACCTTTCAAGCACACTCCAATTTCATAGAGAAAACACCAGGCCTCGGTGTGCCTTCCTGTGGCAAGGAAACTTTGCTTTCATTCCTTAGGTGGCACTTTGGCTCAGAACTGCCCTACCCCAAGGATTCAGGGATGTGCAGCCCGATTAGTTGAGATCAGCCCTTCTGGCTCTTTCATGGATGAAACCAACTGGGCAAAGAGCCGTTCTAAGCTGGGGACCATGGTGTCTTTCCCTAGTCTACACAGAAACAGCACTCTGAGGGAGACGAGCTGCTGGCGTTTGGTAGCAACATCTCCAAT